>NC_092763.1:3008776-3325776 GCF_047496795.1 Chiloscyllium punctatum | reverse complement strand
CTTTTCACATACTTTCTCGTCATCCATTTCTTATGTGTGCAACGTGGGATTTTACTTCACAGCTATTTCTGCAAAAGCAAATAATTAGATTATATCAATTGTCTTTTTAAAATTTCCAGCCTTCTTTCACTTGAGAGTAACTGTTGTGGGCAGAATTACATTCTGCCAATATATTGTGTGCATTGTACATTGTATTCATTGTATTTTAACATGCTACAGCCGTGTCATGACTGTACCCAAGTTATGGCTCAGTTCATAGCTTTTCATAATATTTTATAGCAGAGCAATAACCAATACAATGCACACAATTTTCTTGAAACTCCATACTAAAATTTACATGTCAAAAATCCAGCTTCTAGCTTGACTTCTATTTATAATATTTTTATTTAACATTGTTTGAAAATTATTGTTAGCGAATGGAAAATAAACCTAAAAGTGATTAGTTAGGGGCTTTTTTTTTCAATTATTAAAGCTTTTCAAAGGAGCAGAGTGCCCCGTTGCCAGTCATGACCATCATTATGCCATTCCGGAATGCAGTTGTGCACAGGTAGCATTTCCAAAGGATGTCAGAAGAGGATGGGAAGGTGCAAACTCTCTGGATGTACACTGCTTCTGAGTCATTAAGGTAGAAACACTTGCTCTGAAGAAGCTACATCTGAGAAAAATGGGGAGGGGTAGTGGCGTGGAAGTGTTCATCTGGATAGGAAGTCTCAAACTAGCAGAGCAACCACCTGCTCTGGGCCTCATCCACCCAGACTTTGGAATCTCTGAGAAGGAGGAAGTGCAGTAATATCAGAAACAATAATTGGGTCAACTTTGGCATGGGCGCAGGCAGAGAATGGCGCAAAGGAGCACGCCAATTGATACCTGTGGCAGAGAAGGCAGCCCCAGTAGAAGGCATGTCATCCAAAGCAGAACCATCTCCAGATGCATACATGGATGCAGTGATAGGAAAGCTGTTCATGGTCTCTGCACCACTGGAGCTGAGGCTCAGCAAAAACTGGGGAACTTGTTACTTTGATATGGCTCAACTATTGAGTGCATGTTGGTAGGCTAGGGAGATATGGCATAGAAATTAGAGTACTTGTGATTAACATTAGCAAGTTGTCAGCTTGTAGGTTCAAGCCTCATTTCAGGAGCTCAGTTGATTGAGTGAAAGGAAATCAAGTATCATACACCACTTCAGTTTTGAGGTCTGCTGCACTATTTCAGGAGACATCTTACAGGCAAAGTATTAAACTGATGCCCGCTTCCCCCCTCTTAGATTTTATTTCATTATTTCAAAGGGGAGCAGGGGAGGTATCTATGATATCATGGACATTAATGTTTCTCTATTAATCAATGTCACAAAACAGGAAGGGGGAAAGTCTCAGATATAGTCACATAGGTGGGTTAACTCCAGGAAAGGTAAGAGAGGTAGGCAGCTAGTGCAGGAGTCTTTTGTGGATATACCCATTTCAAACAGGTATGCTGTTTTGGAAATTAAAGGGGTTGATGGATTCTCAGGGGAACGTAGCATGAACAGACAAGTTTCTGGTATTGAGACTGGCTCTAATGTAACGAGGGGCACGTCGGCTTCCAAGAGATCGATTGTGTTAGGGGATTCTCTAGTCCGAGGTACAGACAGATGTTTCTGTGGCCAGCAGTGAAAAAGCAGAACGGTGTGTTGTTTCCCTGGTGCCAGGATCAAGGATGTCTCAGAGAGGGTGCAGAATGTTCTCACGGGGGAGAGGGGCCAGCAAGAGGTCATTGTCCACATTGGAACCAATGACATAAGGAGGGAAAAGGTTAAGATTCTGAAGGAAGATTACAGAGAGTTAGGCAGAAATTTAAAAAGGAGATCCTCGAGAGTAGTAATATCTGGATTACTCCCGGTGCTACGAGCTAGTGAGGGCAGGAATACAAGGACAAAGTAGATGAATGCATGGCTGAGGAACTGGTGTATGGGAGAAGGATTCACATTTTTGGATCATTGGAATCTCTTTAGAGGTAGAAGTGACCTGTACAAGAAGGACAGATTGCACCTAAATTGGAAGGGGAAAAATATACTGGCAGGGAAATTTGCTAGAGCTGCTCGGGAGGATTTAAACTAGTAAGGTGGGACCCAGGGAGATAGTGAGGAAAGGGATCAATCTGAGACAGATACAGTTGAGAACAGAAGCGAGTCAAACAGTCAGAGTAAGCAGGGACAAGGTAGTACTAATAAATTAAATTGCATTTATTTCAATGCAAGGGGCCTAACCGGGAAGGCAGATGAACCCAGGGCGTGGTTAGGACCATGGGACTGGGATATCATAGCAATTACAGAAACATGGCTCAGGGATGGGCAGGACTGGCAGCTTAATGTTCCAGGATACAAATGCTACAGGAAGGATAGAAAGGGAGGCAAGAGAGGAGGGGGAGTGGCACTTTTGATAAGGGATAGCATTACAGCTGTGCTGAGGGAGGATATTCCCGGAAATACATCCAGGGAAGTTATTTGGGTGGAACTGAGAAATAAGAAAGGGATGATCACCTTATTGGTATTGCATAATAGACCCCCTAATAGTCAGAGGGAAATTGAGAAACAACTTGTAAGGAGATCTCAGCTATCTGTAAGAATAATAGGGTAGTTATGGTAGGGGATTTTAATTTTCCAAACATAGACTGGGACTACCAGAGTGTTAATGGTTTAGATGGAGAGGAATTTGTTAAGTGTGTACAAGACAATTTTCTGATTCAATATGTGGATGTACTAGAAGAGGTGCAAAACATGACCTACTTTTGGGAAATAAGGCAGGGCCGGTGACTGAGATGTCAGTGTGGGAGCACTTTGGGGCCAGCGACCATAATTCTATTAGATATAAAATAGTGATGGAAAAGGATAGACCAGATCTAAAAGTTGAAGTTCTAAATTAGAGAAAGGCCAATTTTGATGGTATTAGTAAAGAACTTTCAAAAGCTGACTGGGGGATGATGTGCACAGCTAAAGGGATGGCTGGAAAATGGGAAGCCTTCAGAAATGAGATAACAAGAATCCAGAGAAAGTATATTCCTGTCAGGGTGAAAGGGAAGGCTGGTAGGTATAGGGAATGCTGGATGACTAAAGAAATTGAGGGTTTGGATAAGAAAAAGAAGGAAGCATATGTCAGATATAGACAGGATAGATTGGGTGAATCCTTAGAAGAGTATAAAGGCCGTTGGAGTACACTTAAGAGGGAAATCAGGTGGGCAAAAAAGGGACATGAGATAGTTTTCGCAAATAGAATTAAGGAGATTCCAAAAGGTGTTTACAAATACAGTAAGGACAAAAGGACAACTAGGGAGAGAATAGGACCCCTCAAAGTTCAGAAGGTGGCCTTTATGTGGAGCTGCAGAAAATGGGGGAGATACTAAATGAGTATTTTGCATCAGTATTTACTGTAGAAAAGGATATGGAAGATATAGACTGAAGGGAAATAGATGGTGACGTCTTGCAAAATGTCCAGATTACAGAGGAGGAAGTGCTGGATGTCTTGAAATGGGTAAAGGTGGATAAATCCCCAGGACCTGATCAGGTGTACCCGAGAACTCTGTGGGAAGCTAGAGAAGTGATTGCTGGGACTCTTGCTGAGATATTTGGATCATTGATAATCGCAGGTGAGGTGCCGGAAGACTGGAGTTTGGCAAAAGTGGTGCCACTGTTTAAGAAGGGTGGTAAGGACAAGCCAGCAAACTATAGGCCAGTGAACCTGACCTCGGTGGTGGGCAAGTTGTTGGAAAGAATCCTGAGGGACAGGACGTACATGAATTTGGAAAGGCAAGGACTGATTAGGGATAGTCAACATGGCTTTGTGTGTAGGAAATCATGTCTCACAAACTTAATTGAGTTTTTTGAAGAAGTAACAAAGAGGATTGATGAGGGCAGAGTGGTAGATGTGATCTATATGGACTTCAGTAAGGCGTTCGACAAGGTTCCCCATGGGAGACTGATTAGCAAGATTAGATCTTATGGAATACAGGGAGAACTAGCCATTTGGATACAGAACTGACTCAAAGGTAGAAGACAGAGGGTGGTGGTGGAGGGCTGATTTTCACATTGGAGGTCTGTGACTAGTGGAGTGCCACAAGGATCGATGCTGGGTCCTCTACCTTTTGTCATTTACATAAATGATTTGGATGAGAGCATAAGAGGTACAGTTAGTAAGTTTGCAGATGACACCAAAATTGGAGATGTAGTGGACAGTGAAGAGGGCTACCTCAGATTACAACAGGATCTGGACCAGATGGGCCAATGGGCTGAGAAGTGGCAGATGGAGTTTAATTCAGATAAATGCGAGGTGCTGCATTTTGGGAAAGCAAATCTTAGCAGGACTTATACACTTAATGGTCAGGTCTTAGGGAGTGTTGCTGAACAAAGAGACCTTGGAGTGCAGGTTCATAGCTCCTTGAAAGTGGCGTCACAGGTAGATAAAATAGCGGAGAAGGCATTTGGTATGCTTTCGTTTATTGGTCAGACTATTGAGTACAGGAGTTAGGAGGTCATGTTGCGGCTATACAGGACTTTGGTTAGGCCATTGTTGGAATATTGCATGCAATTCTGGTCTCCTTCCTATCGGAAAGATGTTGTGAAACTTGAAAATATTCAGAAAAGATTTACAAGGATGTTGCCAGGGTTGGAGGATTTGAGCTATAGGGAGAGGCTGAACAGGCTGGGGCTGTTTTCCCTGGAGTGTCAGAGGCTGAGGGGTAACCTTATTGAGGTTTACAAAATTATGAGGGGCATGGATAGGGTAAATAGACAAAGTCTTTTCCCTGAGGTCAGGGAGTCCAGAACTAGAGGGCATAGGTTTAGGGTTAAAGGGGAAAGATATAAAAGAGACCTAAGGGGCAACTTTTTCAGACAGAGGGTGGTATGTGTATGGAATGAACTGCCAGAGGAAGTGGTGGAGGCTGGTACAATTGCAACATTTAAGAGGCATTTGGATGGGTATATGAATAGGAAGGGTTTGGAGGGCTATGGGCCGGGTGCTGGCAGGTGAGACTAGATTTGGTTGGGATATCTGGTCGGCATGGATGGGTTGGACCAAAGGGTCTGTTTCCATGCTGTACATCTCTAAACTCTGAGTTCATTATCACACTTAGCTTCATGCAATTTGGCAGCTTTGTTTCCTGCATTGCACCAGTGATTATATTTCAAAAGTTCCTCATCAGCTTTAAAGAACTTGGGGACACCCTGAGATCATTGAAGGTCCTGTACAGGTCATACTGCTATAATGTGTGTTTCGTCAATGCAAACTCACCTTAACGTAATTGATGAATTGAGCAGCTCCTTCTGAAGTGAAAACTTTTAAAACATGTATTGGCTGTGATGTGATTATATCAGCAACACTTTAAGTGTTGTTTCTAAAGCTTGATTTTTCTGTAACCCAGGGTTGTGCAAGAATGTAACCATCACAGGCAGCATCCGAGGAGCAGGAAAATCAATGTTTCAGCTTCCTGATGAAGGGCTTTTGCCTGAAATATCGATATAAATATCTTAACTGCAATCATCCAGGTCACCAGCACCATAAGGGCATGGTTGGAAAATCAGGAAGAACCAGTTATGCATTAGCTATAGAACTGGTTCCCCATTAAAATTCTCAATTCAGGAAAAATGAAAATTGGTCTTTTTTTTTCAATTCACTTAAATTGAATTTATTTCTCTTTTGCCTTGTTGAGGTGATGTTCAATTTTATTTTGGAAAGCGATGATCTGAACACTTTATCTTTGATGATCATTGTAACCCTAAGGGATTAAAGGAAGGTAGCTGTAGAAGGAGGTTGCAGGGACAGGGGAGTGCCAAAAATGAAGCAACTTGTCCTTGATGGATTATTTATTGGATTTTGTTAGGTCACAGTGCACACAGATAAAATTATGCACTGTAAGCTTATTTATTGATTTACTGAGAATTTAGATGAAAGTCTGCACATAGGTCATTTAGTTAGTATTAATATGAAAGTTGTTCTAGTGCAGTGCAAGGCAGTTTAATATACCACCTCTGTGAAATGCAGACTCCCACTGCAACACAGTAAATTTTCCTTATGTTTTCTGGGTAATGACACTTGCATTGCCAAATTCTCTCATTATCAGAATTTTGTGGAGTCCATTGCCCATGAACCTAAATGGACTAAAGCATCAGCAATGCAGAGGCTCAATGTCCTGCGATTCATTTAGAGACATAAGCAATCACATCTATAGTTAATTTTATAAAGATTAATACAAAAGATTATCCTTGGTTTTGATATTACAGGGGGAATGATGTGTAAAGAATTCAGAGATGAGATAGTGAAAGCAGGTTTGTTTCTTAATTATATACATTTTTAACTCCTTTGGCGTTGGGCAGTGTTCCAAACATTTGCTGTATTCCCCTGATAGCTTACTGAATTTGTTCAGTTATTATCAGAACATTGCAGACCATGAAAAGTACAAGATTTGATACTGAACACCAGATCCTGACTCCCAAGGAGGGTTACTCAAATCAAGTCATTTCCTAACTCTCCTGAGAAAAGGTAATCAAGAAGCATGAGTTTTGCAGGGGTTTGGGGTAGAGGGGTCTGTTGGTTGGTACTGCAGGGAGGTTGTTGTGGAATGCAGCTGTTTCCAATTCATGGGAGATAGTGAGTGGACCCACTTACTATTGATGCCAACAGCTGCACTCCACAACAACCTCCCTGCAGTACCAACCATTAGACCCCTCTACCCCCAAATTATAAAAAAGGGGTCGGAAATCAAGGATGAGTGTAGGGATCTCTTGTGATACAGTATTAGTATCCCTACTCCTAGACTGGGAAGCCTGGGTTCAAGTCCCTCTTGCTCCAGAGGAATGTAATAACATCCCTGAACAAGTTAATTATAAAAATTGGTTAAATAATAAAATTAAAATTCAAAGATGGTCATTTTAAAAAAAACCCTGCAAAACTCATGCTTCTTGATTACCTTTTCTCAGGAGAGTTAGGAAATGACTTGATTTGAGTAACCCTCCTTGGGAGTCAGGATCTGGTGTTCAGTATCAAACCTTGTACTTCTCATACAGTTTTTATCAATCCTTCAAGAGCATTTACATCTACTCCCTCAATTGGAAACTCCCACCTGGTAAAGTAAAGCCCTTGCAAAAACCAAACAGGGATGGTTTTGTACTTGCCACTTATTTTAAACACTCAGTTTGTGTTCCCCCTATGTGTGCTCCAAATTTTAGCCATTTCAACAGTTTGCTACAATTATTCTCAAAGTCTTTTCCATCAGGGATTGATTCTAGTGCTCCAATACATTCACTGGGTGAAATTACTTTTGTACCTGTGAATAAATGTAATTCTTCATGATTCCAATGTATCCACATTCGAATGAAGTAATGTTTCACAAATGCCGCAAAATGCCAAATTACTTATGTTAAATTTCAGTGCAGGATTGTCAACTAGCCTAGACACACATTACCAAAAAGTGCTTTGTGTGTTTCTGTACTAATGGACCCAAGTAAAGGCTCAAGTAATCCAGTAAACCACTGTCAAAAGAAGACCAAGTAAATTCATAAATTCCTGCATTATGTGTGAGAGAAGTGAATTAACTAATTCAAAAGTAGTCAAGAAACAAATCTACAGTATTTAGAGCACAAATGGAGAAAAAAAAATGAATTTACACTTGTATTGCTTCCTCAGTGACTCAAAATTTTGTAGAGGAGGTGAATCAGTTTGAAGTAAAATTATTGTTCTGTAATATTACAGGGATTTGACCACATCCTGAAGGATGATATTGATGAATCATTAAGGGAATATTGTCCTGTGGTTATAGTATTACTTGTCTGATTGGGTGCATGTAAAGCTTTCCTTCACATTTTTAAAAGGAAAGGTCAGAGGTTATTTGGTGACAGAGTCAACAATAAGTTATAGAGCATTCTTAATGTATTGAAACCTGCCAAGCTGCTTCACATAACCATTTATGACATGAGGAACACAAGAAGGAATTAAGTCAACTATTGTCAAAGCTAGATCAAAAAGGTCAGTTTTAAGAAGTAGCCTTATAAAAGGGAAACAATTGGAAGACGGAGAGTTTTAGAAAGGGAATTCTGGAGCTTACAGCCTAGGCAGCTGAAGGCTTAGTTGCTAATGCTGGAGCAAGCATAATTTGGTATGTACATGAAACCAGAGTTAGTGGAGCACAGATATCTCAGAGGTTTATAGAGTTTGAGAAAATAATAGTGATGGAGAAGGGGAAAGAGTCTGGAAATGGACCATCCTAATGATTGCACAAACAGGAGGACAAACGTTCATCTTGGGATGACAAGCGTCACAAGAATTTCGAACAGACAAGCTTAATCTTAAGATCACTGCCAGTGCAAGGGAATGGAGTCAGTAGTAAAATCATGGAATTTCGGAACCACCTCAACCTTCCACTGCATATTGGGAAAGCAGATGACCTAATTAAGTGTACCATTGCCGTTTGTTGAAACTTGCTGTCTGCATTTTGCATGTTGCTGAGATAACATTTATAAAAATTGACAAATATTTACAACCATGAGATATAAGAACTAAATTAGGCCATTTGTAACATAAAACTTGCTCCACCATTCAATCATGATTTATATGTTTCTCAATCTCAATCTCTTGCCTTCTTGCCATAGCTCTTGATCCCCTTACTAATCAAGAACCTATCTATCTTTGTCATAACTACACTCAATGACTGAACCACTTAATTGGCTGCAGTTTGTTTTGGGTAAACTTGAGGATGTGAAGGGTACTAAAAGAATTTAATGGTGTATGAAGTTATCTTGGGCATCTATTATTCCCTTAAGAATTTTGCAAAGATCTATGAAATCACCTCTCATTCTTCTAAATTCTAGACAATACAAGCCCACTCTCCTCAATCTCTTCTCACTGGACAGTCCCACCATTCAGGAATTAGTCTGGTGAACCTCTACCATACTCCTTTTATGGCAATGATATCATTCCTCAGGCAAGAGGACCAGAAATTATATACTATTAAAAGTTTTCAGTTTTAAAATTAACCACACATATGGTACATCCCAATGCTTCAGTGGCTAAAGTTATACCTATGTCTTATGCTTCTGTAGTTCATCAATAATACATAGTCATTACTGAAAGTCCCATGATAGGTTTCGGAGAACTTTGAATCTTAAAACAGAGATGAAAGTCTCCAGCTGTATCTTTTGTTTATTAATGCCGTTAGCCATTGCCCTACATTGCAAGTTCCTACCTCTGTGATCATCAAGAAACACAAAATCAAAAATGAAAGTTTGTGCTGTTAATAAAGAAAATGTTCAAAATTACAATTCTTAAAACTGTTCTGAAATTAAATTCATGACTTTTTTAAAAGCTCATTTTTGACAAGAAGGATATTTTAATGTTCAACATTTAAAGCAAATAATCATATTATACTTCACTGCAGATTTTCATTTACCGCATTGTTTGGGGAGAAATTCTAGCACCACTTTTAACACACTGCTAGAACTTCTGAGGGTGAGGCAGCACTATATACTTGGCTTACTTGGTGTTTGTCAGTGAATCTGCACATGGTGTGTAAGTAGCAGCCTGTGGCCCCAGGGAATTGATATATCTCTGCACGAAGCAACATTACACACTTAAATTTCTTCCTGCACCTATGCATAATCTACCAAAAGCATTGTTTATATATGTATTAAAATGCATAATTTTTAACTATAGAGGATCAAATATAGGTTTCCAGTTCTTAAATCATATTTCCTACTTTTTCCAAACAAAATATAAGGAGATAAATGTTATTTAGAATAGATTGCACAAGAATGAGCCCAACTTTATAAGGGAGCAATTTGTTCTTGTCGATTCATAATCATTCATAAAGCACTCAGCCTCTGCTCTTAAGATTTATAATGTCATCAGGACCATTTGATTGAAGTACTGCTGTGCAAGGCATGCCAACCATCCAATACCCTATACATCATCTGTAGAGTTTGAATACGTAATTGCTTTTATTTATCAACATAATTTTAAAGGGAAAATACTGGAACAATCATCCAATTTAACAGGCAGAAATAAAATATTGATTTTTCTTTTCTTTTTGAAAAGTATTTTTCATTGTTTCTTCCTCCTTCTCTCTGAAAACCTTTATTAATTTTTGGGGTAAGGTTTTAAGAATGCTGTGTATCTCAACCAGCTGGCCATAGGTTACCCATGAGCCTCAACAGTAAATGTCTATTTTAATCTGAGGGTCCTATGCCCCCTGTAACCGTAACTCTGTTGTTTACTGATATTTGTATTCCTATGTTCCCAAATGGACTTTGCTGGATGTTAATTGGAGATGAAAACACTGTTTAATTGAGATTTATTTTTCCTTCCATCTCTAAGTGAAAGAACACAGTTGTAGATTTCCATTCTTGTTATTTGAAATCAGCAGATTCAGACCAAATACTGAACCCATGACCTTGCCCATGGCACAGTACATCAATGGATAAACTGTTTGATCTATCAGGAAATGTGGCAAAAATGATCATATGTAACAATATCCAGGAGATCTGTTTGTTTCTAACTGTATAATTGTCCAATTATTCTAATAATCCTGAGTTAGGTCAATATTTGGCACTTCATTAATTTATTTGAAATTAAATGCATTTCACCATTTAAGCTAAGAACTTAAAATTCATATTTCAAATACTTTTCTCAAGATGAGAAGAGACAAATTAATGCTTTTTTTCTCCAATTTAACTGAGCGAAAGGAATCTTACCAGACCCCGAGTGATTTGGGGTTTAGTGATATGAATGGGAGAATTGGGCCCCATCTCAATGCACATTAGTCTTGTCATATCTTGTAAGCTTTTCTCAAGTGATGTGATAAGATTGTCACTAGGCAGTGGCAAGTTCTCAATGACACTTATGACTACCCTGTGAAATGGTCTTGTTAACAGCCATGTGGTATGATCTTACCAAACACACCATACATGCTAACTGTCAGAAAAACACATGGAAGCCAGAACAAGTTCTTCGCAGGTTCAACTCAACACTTGCTCCAAACACCTCCATGTGGGACATCAAGCATCAGTAGTGCTGAGGGTCACACATCCAGCTCTTTGAGTGGATCGAGCTGCATCTCTGAGCGTGAAACCTGGATCTGATTCGAGAGATTTGCCTGCAGCTCATTTCCACTTTGTTCAAGCAAAGCTTCACGGTTAATCTGCCGATATATCTGTCATGAAATTTGTGAACTCGTCACTTTACCTTGTTGAGTAGTTTGAACATTTTCATTTATCCTCTGTGAATGTCTTCCTGGTGAACTCATTATTTTTATAGTTTTAGTCGCAGTATCAGAGAATTGCTGTTTACTTACAATTATCTCTCTCTGTGCCTCTGATAGTTCTTCTTTGGAAGGCAAAGGATTGCATGCTGTTTTTGAATTTGTGTTTGCTCATCATTTGACAATGAAGTTAGATTTGATGCATCAATTACTTCATGAAATTATTTTGCTGTTTCAAAACCTTATTTAATTTATTGAAATGACCTCAAGTGGGTTGTACTGTTCTTTCTTGTTCTCAACATTTGCTTATTCTGTCAAACATTGTTAAATTTCATCATATCAATCACCTTCAGTAATGAAAGAAATGGAAACAATTTCCAAAACTCTTGTAAACTTGCAGACTTCTTATCTATTATTAGTTAGAAACAATTATCTTATGCCAACATACTTAAACGTACTGATTCTTGTTTTCTTTTTGAGTTCGTCCATGAGTCTAGGAAGTGCAATGAAATCTTCTGCCAATTGTACTTTTGCTAGCTGATTAACAATAACTTGTTGCTGGATCAGTTGCTCCTTCAGCTACCTCAAGGATGTTGATGTCAAGATATGTACATAGGTTCAAAAGTCCACTCACGATGTAACCAAGCCTTGTGATTAGATTAGATTCCCTACAGAGTGGAAACAGGCCCTTTGGCCCAACAAGTCCACACCAAACCTCCAAAGAGTAACCCACCCCCCTCTGACTAATGCACCTAACAACTATGGACAATTTAGCATAGCCACTTCACCTGACCTGCATATCTTTGGAATGTGGGAGGAAACCAAAGTACCCAGAAGAAACCCACACAGACATGGGGAGAATGTACAAACTCCACATTGACAGTTGCCCAAGGCTGGAATTGAACCTGGGATCCTGGCACTGTGAGGCAACAGCACTAACCACCAAGCCACCGTGCCACCTTATGATTCTTGATTGTTATTTCAGCCATGATAGTTGATCTGGTACGACAATGACAATTCATCTGTATTGAGTTTAAAATTAATGAGATATCTATTTATCTTAATAGATATGTTCTGATGACAAAAACCAGAAGCAGGTTTTGTCAAATTTGAGTTGGTTTGATCATTAATTTCCCCAGGAAAGTCTTTGGTACCTTTCTTCTGTTGAATCATGCTTTTATACAAGTTTTATTTGTGCGCTCAGAATGAAGTAATTATCAAAAGTTGTTAGAGCTTTTTTTTAAGTATCAGTGCCTTCTTTTATATTTCAGTAATTTATAACATCAATGACTGCAGGTCCTATTGAATACAATTTATTTGCTTGTTCATTTTGAATGAAATCTGTATCCCAAGAACGTATTTTTTTTCTCCAAAGCATTTAATCATGTGTTGTGTTTTGCCCATCACTGATGTTAGTTCACTGCAGTCATATTATTTGTCCTGCATTTTTTCTAAATGTTGTTATTTATTGGTAATAACATAAAGCTGTTTGTAACCTTCCGGTTTTTAGGTTTCTCAACTTGCAGTATTTAACTGCTGTATTAAACCGTTGTTGTAAATACTATTCAAGCTTTTAAAATCTATTAGTATTATGATCGCAGCTGAGGTTAATATTCAGATTTCAGACTGAAATCTGCTGTGATTAATATGGAGAGCAAGGGTTATGGGGCGCACACAGGAGAATGTGGTTGCAACATATCAGCCATGATCAAATAGTGGAGCAGATTTGATGGGCTGAATGACCTAGTTCTTGTCCCACGCCTTATGGTCTTATGATCTTACTGATAGATCATGAGTTTTATTTTTGCAGTTTGGTTTCTATGGTTTCCTTCGTCATTTCCGCCATCTCCAAACAGACCCCACCACCAAGGATATATTTTCCTCCCCACTCCAATCAGCGTTCCGGAAAGACCACTCCCTCTGCGACTCCCTCATCAGATCCACACCCCCACCAATCCAACCTCCACTCCCGGCACCTTCCTCTGCAACCGCAAGAAATGCAAAACTTGCACCCACACCTCCCCCCTCACTTCCCTCCAAGCCCCCTAGTAATCCTTCCATATCCATCGAAAATTCACTTGCACCTCCACACACATCATTTACTGCATCCGCTGCACCCGATGTGGCCTCCTATACATTGGGGAGACAGGCTGCCTACTTGCAGAACATTTCAGAGAACACCTCTGGGACATCCGCACCAACCAATCAACCGCCCCGTGGCTGAACACTTTAACTCCCCCTCCCACTCTGCCAAGGACATGCAGGTCCTTGGCCTCCTCCATCGCCAGACCATGGCAACACAACGCCTGGAGGAAGAGCGCCTCATCTTCCCCCTAGGAACCCTCCAACCACAAGGGATGAATGCAGATTTCTCCAGCTTCCTCATTTCCCCTCCCCTCACCTTATCTCAGTCCCAACCCTCAGACTCAGCACCACCTTCTTGACCTGCAATCTTCTTCCCAACTTCTCTGCCCCCACCCCCCTCCGGCCTATCACCCTCACCTAACCTCCTTCCACCTATCATATTCCCAACGCCCCTTCCCAAAGTCCCTCCTCCCTACCTTTTACCTTAGCCTGTTTGGCACACCCTCCTCATTCCTGAAGAAGGGTTTATGCCCGAAATGTCGATTCTCCTGTTCCTTTGATGCTGCCTGACCTGCTGCGCTTTTCCAGCAACACATTTTTAAGGTCTGGTTTCTATGGTTGTCAGACACTGAACATATTTATACATAGCTACCAATCTCCTTTTAATAAAAGAAAATATGTTGATTACAAAAAAGAAAAGAACAATGAAATCACGTATATGGCAATTTAGATGGATTTGACGTAAACACTAAATAAAAAAATTCAAGCCCTTTTCCCAGCAATATCCTTGACAGATACTCAATACCAGTGAAGTATCACACATATTTTAACTCTATAATTTACTTAACTATTGAAGTTATAAACATTTCCTTTTCATAATTCACTAGATTTTTTTTCATTCACTAGATGTGAGTCCTTCTATTACTGTCTCTCCTTGATGTACACTTGTTGGACTATAACCTGGTGTTGTGTGATTTCTAACTTTGTACACTTCAGTCCAACATTGGCATCTCTAAATCATTACTTCACTGACATTTTCTGATTGAACTTTCAGAAGAACCTTGCCCACTTAAACTGTTTATATAGTTTTAAGACATTTTCTGAAATCTTGGATGGTTACAAAGTAAACAGCCCTTCTGCTAGTAACAAACTGCTCTTCTCAATTAAAACCTGATTATGGCAATTAGTTTATCTTTCTGTATGCTATAGAAGTTAAGCTTTATAAAACTTTTATTGGTTATCTCCCTAGATGATTTATCTTATTAATTTAAGTTACACAGCTTGTTTGAAAATTATGTTTGAACACATGGTTCAAAATTACATTTATGAGAAGCAAATCACCTTCCTAGAACTGAAAAATAAAAACTACTTTTCCTCTACTTTCATATATTAACAATATTCTACAATACAATAGCAATGCCGTATTTCACTTTTGAAAAAAAGTTCCAATTTTTAACTAGAGCATTGTTTCCACATTTTATTTATCTTGAGTTTTAAATTCTGTTAAGTAGCTATCTGCATCACTGTACTACCTCTTGGAAATTTCCTCACATTGCTTTTGCTCAGACCATTGACAAAATGGACATCTCCCAACCAGACTGAGCTTTTCAATTGCTTCACAGGCAAAATGGATACTTTTCCTCATTCCACAACCTCATACACAACACACAACCTTGTCCCTGATTTTCCAGATAAACTTAACCTTCCTGCTAAATCCATAGTTTAAGGTACCTATGTCCTCATGTTCCCACTGTAATAAAATACTTCTTTCACCTTCTGTCAGACTCTGACTTGGAAATATTCTACATCATACTTTTGGTGCCTTACACTGCGTTGCAGCATTGCTGATGCTGCAGCCTTGGTATAAATTAATATAAAGTTCCTTGACTTCACCACTATAACCAAGCCTTGTGATTCTTGATTGTTATGGTAGTGACACTGAATATATACAGTAAGTGCTTTTTCTTACCTATAACCTTCAAATCCTGGTCCTTAATTTATGTTTTTTTTCCCTTCATGTGCACTATATTGCAAAAAGAGATTTGGATTGGACAGGGCAAGCTCATAATATCGCAGGCTGCTAACACTGACAGCACACATGAAGTTGCGAGTGAATGGATGAAGATGATGATTAAACAAGTATGTGGCCTTCACTAACATTAGTGATAGACAGTAAGATTGATATAGTGAAACGGTAATTTAGAAGACACAGCAGACAGAGGGAAAGTTATCGCAGAGCTGCAGATGACCGCACAAGTTTGGATGCTAAAAACAAAATGTCTTGCATATGTCTCAAACGTAAGAACATAACAAATAGGAGCAAGAGTAGGCCATCTTCCCCATTGAGCCTGCTCTGCCATTCAATAATATCATGGTTGATCTTTTCATGGACTTGGCTCCACTTACCTGCTCACCCTATATCTATCTTTGCCTTAAGAACATTCAACGAGGTAGCCTCAACTGTTTGACTGGGCAGGAAATTCCACAGATTCACAACGTTTTGGGGGAAGACGTTTCTCCTCAGCTCAGTCCAAAGTCTGTATATCCCCGATTTCTAGTTTCATCCACCAATGTAGACAACCTCTTTGCTTTTATCTTATCTATTCCCTTCATAATTTCATATGTTTCTATAAGATCCCCCCTCATTCTTCTCAATTCCAATAAGGATAGTCCCAGTTTGCAGTGTTTGTGGAAAACTCAAACTCTGGAGTAAGAAACACTATTAGAATAGAGAGTGGTGAAGATGGTAAAGGAGTTACAAGAGCCAGAACATCAGGGCAAATGAGGAACAAAATAAACCAAAACATCTGTACACTTAAAGGTCACAATAATTTAAGGCTACAGTAGACATAAGGAACAAAAATGTTGCATGGAGTGTTTGGAAGTGGCAATTCCCAAAAGCAAAACAAGAATGAAACAACTGTTCAGATCAGGAAGATGGTAAAAAATAAATCTGAAATTGAAGTCTAATGCTTACTCACAGATTAGCCTCATCCTACTCAGACTATACAGCAAGATCCTTCCAGAAATTTGATTGAAAATCATTCTCCAAGATGTCCTGCTGAGGAAGCCCTCAAACTGAACAATGTCCTGCTGACAGAAAATGGTGTAATTAGGATTCAATAGCAAGAAATTATGCAAATCAAAAAAAGCATACAAAAGACAGAACTACATTTTAAGTCATTGAAACAGGTGGTCCTACTCTCGTGAGGTTAAGCAATTGCAAAGGGCTGTAGTCAATCTCAGTAATCCATGAACTGTAAAAGGCATCACTGAACAACACTGGAAACCACCTTCCAGTAAAAGAAAGAATGATCTAGTCCAAGTTTTTCCAGATTGTTTTGATGAGATAGTTGAATGCTGTGATGCTGATGCATCTTTAACAAGGTTATGGTGTATTTGGCTTTATTTTTCTGAAAAGTCTGAGCTTGGATGGGTTGTAGGGCCAATTTGATTATAGCTAACAGATATTGCCTCAGGGAAAAGGCTTTCAAGTTCAAAATAACCTGCAACAATGAAAGGGGAGTGGCCAGTTCTCCCAGCCCAGCTTTTCTCTGGTTTGATTTAGATTTTAGCGGTCTGGCTATTCACTGAAAACAGTCAGTGTTGTGAAGCTGCTGGATCTAAAGAAGCAGGTCCAGGCTGATCCTTCTCTCTCTCTGACTTCCCTCCTGTGAGATCATTTTTGGACAAGGGGTGGTTATGGGGATTGTTGCAATTATTGGGAACAACATCATTAAATTGGGATAATTTGTAGGGTTTTTGGATAAGTTAAGTTATTCAGTATTCTGTTCTCTTTTGTTTGTATTTCATTTGGTCATCTTGTAAATACAGTGTTTTGTTTAAAACTAAGTGGTTTAACCAGTTGCATCACTCCTGGAATATCTGCATTATATTTGCTTAAAACAATTAGCAAAGGTAGGGTCTGGTCCACTTTCTTGAAATGTTTTCAGATTAAAGGAAGCCTTGAGAATTCAAAAAAATATAGGAGAAAAGCAAGTAATTACAGAGTTATAAAACCTGCAGACTGGGTAAATTCCATTATTATGAGAGATCATTTGCAAAGACGAATAAATAGGTTGCAGTCAGTCACTAAAATTTTCCAAGACCAATATTGAAAGGCACAAAGAGTTTTTGACTGAAAAGGACAGAGTATTAATTTAGAAAGTTCAGGCTGCTCAAGAAGAAAGTATTCAGAAAGTCCCAAGATAGAAATTTTCAGTTAGAGAACCATCGGCTGCTCTGGAAAGACTGACGGCTGAGCAGGATAGAACTTACAATGCCGAAAAGGAAGCGTAAGAGAAATGACAAGATGTACAGTTAGCAGAGATGGCATTCATGAGCGAGATCCTGAATCTCAGGCTAAAACATAAACAGCTCATATTTCAAACAGAAGAACCTAGGAAAAGAGAATATTGACAGTGCCAAGTTCAGGTTGCAAACTAATGAACTGCAGATGTAGCTGAACACTATAATACAGTCAGGGAATGATTTACTGAGAACTGATAACAAACTGTGAAAAATGCTGGAGTCTTTCAAAGAGGGAATATAAAATCTAAGAAGCCATACAGAGACAACTGAGCCAGAAATGTAAAAGCAGGTGGCAAAAAAGTACATAGCATGGTAGGAAGAGAAACATAAGGTGCATAATCAGAACACAAAGTTTTGAGACATGCTGCAAGGTCAGAGGTTTACTTTATATCACAAGAAATAAAATACATTTGACTATCTGAATTATATCATGTGGACTGGGCTGGAGTTTGTAAGACATAGCATCCTCTTGCAGATTGCCACACTGACCCTTCTTTTTTTTGAAAGGAGAGCGCTCCGCATTTCTGACTAGAGATTCCAATCAGGTCTCCTTCAGAAATGTGGAGAGGTACTACCATTCCGACAGCTCTCTCATAATTCAGACCTGTCATGGGAAAACAAACCAGGCCTCCTTATTCACAGTAGTTAGTTGCTGAATTCTGAAATTTAAAAGATCCAAAATCACAGAGCTGCCATTGCGACAGCTGTGGTCAAACAATAAATATATAAGGTATGTGTGAGGTTCAGGCAATGAATGGGTTGGGGGATGTTAGTAGGTAAAATGATGAGTAAGTAGGATTCTAATTGGGTCGGTGCGCAAGGTGGAAAGGGAGTATCATGTATGATCCTTTTTGTTCACTTGTGGGACGTGGGTGTTGCTGGTTGACCTGCATTTACTGCCGGTCCCTACTTGCTCCTTGAGAAGTGGTGTTGAGCTGCCTTCTTGAACTGTTACAGTCCACATGCTGTAGGTAGTTGGAGGAAAGGGCAGTCCAGTCTGAAGCAGGGTAAAGGAGGAGGAGGTCCAGAGCAGTGAAAGGGAGCAGCAGGTCCACACTGAGGTAAAGGAAGTAGTGGACTTGCGAGGGAATAGGGGATGCCAGATCTAAAGCAGGGGTAGGGTAGTGGGTCTGAAGCAGGGGAAGTGATGTCAGGTCTTGCAAAGAGAGAAGGGATGTCAAATCAGGATCTGGTCAGTGTAAAGTCTCTGGGAAGAGGTGTAATTATTGATGTGTGAGGTAGTTATGGGGTCAGTTGAATAGTTACTCAATGTTAGATAAGGTGTTCAATAGCTTACTCTTTCCTGACTAACTATTTCCTTAATTATATTGGAACCCTCCAAAGTCTCTCTTTTAAATCAGCACTTTTGCAGTGTTCCAGAAGTAAGGGAATTGCCCATCAGAATCTTCAATTTTCTGTGCAATTCCTTCAGACTGTGCTACAATAAGGATTCTGCCAGGGTCAGTGTGTAATTCACACTCACACTGGAGTAAAGACTGGTCTGACTTTCAGAAAATCTGAGCCCAAAAATGCTGTCAATCAATTTTAGTTTAGAGTTAAGTTAAAAAAAGGTTCAGTTAACAATATTTAGAGGTTTATTTTAAAGAAAGTTGGATGTGATATTTTATATTATTCAAAGAGTTGGGGACTATGCTGTTATGATTCATTTGCAGAATATCACATTGGTCGCTGTGACACCGCAGTCAGTGTACTCAGTAATAGCATAGAATTCCACAGTACGTGGAGAGACCTAGGAACAGCATTCAATCTCAACTCCCAAATTTGTCTAAAAGTGTTATATTTGCAAATTTTATGAGAGCTGAGATTCAAAATTTTATTCATCATCCAGATCCCAAGATTATTTGACTGCTTCTAGTGCCCTCCTCCCTATCTGAAGGAATGTTGTCATTTGTTGTTTTAATTTTACTTGCATGGAATCTGTTTATTCCCATTTCCTCATCCCCTTTGCATTAAATCTGAGCAATATATGTTGCGTATTCTGACATGAACAAATGTATCACATCAGTAATAGTCTGTTAGAAGGGATTGCTATCTTGGAATTTAGTTAATACATAAAGTATGCATGGCCTTATACATTTTATGCCTGTATTTCCAAAATATATAATCATTTGAAAGTGATAATTGTAAACTAAGAATTGTTCCTGAGAAAACTTGTGATCAAACACATTTCTAAATTTCTTCATAAACGTAAAGATACTTTAGTGAAATGTGTTGATCATATTAAATGTTTTAGAGGTCGAACATCTCATTAGAGGTCCATAGGGAGATCACTGTGATCCTGAATATTGCATTCATTTATGTAATGATCTAAACCCCTTAATTATGTTTTACAATTATAAATAGTGACATACAAAATTTCCAAACTACCAAGAGTTTTTGTTAAAGGTATTCACTGATAGTGGAAGGAGAACATTTTCTCATATTCTGGATTCTGAAAATTGTTAGTGCTGATACTTTTAATATAAAACAGCCTTCCAAGAAATATATTGGCGTTGTGTCTTTTAGAGAAGACAAACAGTTGACTTTTTCGAGAAGTTGATCCAGGTTATGACCAAGATTTTTCTAGGAGTATGTAAGTTGAATAATCCCATATCACATTGAGGAAATGTCTCATTTCTACATTACATATCCCTAATGTGTCTGCAGAGAATGGAATGCATTAAATAAGAAATCAGGTACACAAATGACCAAAAGCAAAGTTCTTTTGAGCAATGTTTGGTTCATCTCATCATAACAACTCAATTTTTTTTAAAACCCTGATATTTATTTAGTGTCCTTTTCAATCTCAGAACCTTCTTAAGCATTTTTCAACCAATAAAAAAAACTCATTGTAATATAGAAAATGCAAAAATCAAATCGCACACAACAGATTCCAAGGAATACCAATGTGATAATGATAACACAAATTTGATAACTGATGGTAAATATTGAAGAGAAACCAACAGCTTTTCAAAATAGTTTTATAGGGTCCATTTAGGGACATAGCATTTTACCAGGAAGGCAACATCTGAGACAATATAGAAACTCCTCAGTATGCACTAGAGCATCAGCCAAGCAATTTTGTATTCAGTTCCTTAGACTAGATTTGGATGCACAATCTTATGGCTCAGAAGTTAGAGTGCTATAACTATGGCATAGCTGATGAAATATGTCAGGCATTATATTGCATCTTTAACGTATTAAACTGCTCCAAGTCACTTCACTGGAATGTAATTACACAAAATTTCAACGTGAGCTAAGGAAAGCACTGTTAGGACCATTAGCTTGGGTAAAACAATTAGTTTTTATGAAGTAGATAAGTACATAAGGTATAAGGAGGAAATTCCAGTTTGTGGACGAGAGAGCTGACTGCAAAGCTGTCAAATAATTTAAAGATGGATGTGGGAGGTGCACAAACTAGACTGTGTTTAATGAATTGCAGTCAAAAGGTGTGGCACTGGAAAAAGCACAACAGGTCGGATAGCATCCAATGAGGAGGAGAGTTGACATTTCAGGCATAAGCCCTTTGTGAACATTCCTGATGAAGGGCTTATGCCGGGAATATTGACTCTCCTGCTCCTTAGATGCTATCTGACCTGCTGTGTTTTATCCAGTCCACATTTTTCATTTCTAACTCTCCAGCTTTAATGAATTGTTTTGCTCTAATGAAACAAATAATCACATGAAAAATCATAAAGAAACTAACGTTATTACAGTATTAATATATTTGTAATATATTATGCCTTTATATTAATTATGAGGATTTATCTCTGATATTTCATTTGAATAATTATTGTTTGGCAACCTAGTCTATGCCACATTATTGATCTGGATTATTCTGATCAATAATTTCTCTAAACTGAACATCATATATTTGTCCAGTTGTTTACTTTCATCCTGTATTTCTTTTCATGGCTCAATGCACCACTTTTATCCACCGGATCTAACCTCTTTATTACATCTTTATATATTTGCATGTTTAAGCATTTGAAATCAGGTTACTGTCAATTGAATGTTACGACAAGATCCCGTAAGAATTTTTTAGCAGAATGGAGAAGTGATATATTGCCTTAGTGTACAAGTTATTTTTTACAAAAAAATTCTTGCCAACATGAAAATGAAATACTTCAAATGACAAATGATTGGTTTAAAAGATGAAACTTTGATTCATTGAGCTGTGGAGTGCATGGAATAGGATAAGATTTCCATTCATGGCTGTTGATCAGATCTACAAACTGGGACAAAGATGTAATAGCAGGTGTCACTGTAAATTAACAATTGAATCTTCATGGTGGACAGTTCTTCATTAAGGCCTATCACCTGATAATACTGCATGATAGCCTGTTCTTCTGTTTCATTATTGATCAGTGATAATAAATGAGGTATGTGCCGAGCTCAGAATGAAAGGACATACCAGCAGCCAAGAAAATTCCATCACCCTTATCACAATTACATGGTGGGATCATGGTTCTGCATACATTGTGTTTGTCGGCTATGCTCCCACATTTATTATCATAAAGGCTATGTTTGTATTCATTTTCTGTGGCATGAATAAATAATACTGGACATTGTATGGCTAGTTCCAACTATATGGATTCACTTACTCATCTAGAGATTTGCAACTGCCACTAATGCCTTTTTTAAAATAAAAATAAATTTAATATTTGTGGCAAGTTGGATAGAGAACAGAGAAAATATCTGAAAACTGAATTTCATTACTGTCTCAAAAACAAAAACCTGCATTTACATCTCTTCTCTTGTTCCTTCTTCAAGGTGAAGATGACCATGTTTATCATTGGGGAACATTATGAGGGTTCTGTTGCATCTGGAGGTGACTCCTTAGAGCTGGAATGTTCTGTGCAAACAGAACAAGAAACCTCAGATGAATAAATGTTGGGCGTGTTGCTGGCTTGGGACTTCTCTCTGTATCTGATGTGTGTTAGCTTTCAAAAAGGCTGTACCATTGCTTCAAAGTGAAACAATAAACAATTGACCTGGGTGAGCTTTCTCCCAGGATTGGAGTCAATATCAAATCTCTTAAGTGAAGCCTTCAGTATGTTCTGGTAGTAGTTCTTTTTGCTGCCACATGAGTACACCCCAGGCTCAAGTTCTCCATAGTGAGTCGGTAGACCTACCCCTCATCATTCCCAGATGGATGTTTGAGGCCTGCTGAAGGCCACACTTGCTTTGATAATACTTACACGTGCTTCAGCTTGAACTTAGACTGCTTGAAAAAGTACTGCTGAGATAAGTGAACCTACGAAACTGATGGATTCTGATCATTGGTTGGCAATTTGAGCTCAAGATAGGGCTTTTTTGGAGCAAACTGTACATTACTTTGATTTCCATAACACTAAAAAAGATGTTTATATTACATTGCATATCCAGTTCTTAATCAGCTATTAGTGCACTGTCATCAGAAAGAGAAAGGAAACTATGAAGTATGTCCTTTTGGGATTGTAGTCTTTAAGGAGCTTCCTATGGATTTGATATCTGATATCTAGGCTAGGATTACCATCACAGAAAACATTGGAGAGAATGGTGGGGAGAAGTACGCTGAATATGGCATTAGCACATAGTCCTGTTTGACTCAACTAATGACAGAGACTAAATCAGAAGTCTCTTGGTCATCAAGAATCTATGTGAGTATGCAATTATAGACCTGTTGAACTATTGTGAAGAATTTCTGAAGGCAGCTGAATTTCGACAATATCTTCTAAAATGAGTTCTGCAGTTCTGCAGTTGAAAATTCTGCAGTTTCAATAAATCAATGATGGAGGGATAAAATTTGCAGATTGATATTTTTGCTTGTCACCTGGGTGTAAACACAGGTGTTACAGATTATCTGAACAATTTTAACTTCCATTAAAACACATTGATGTTACAGCTGTAACCATCTAGTTGTGTGAGTTATTCCCATGATACATCTGATTCGAGCTTTGTTGAAGGAGAAACATTTTAAGTTATCAGGAATTGAGTCATCAGTTAGCCTCTATCTCATGGACAGATCATTTCATAATGTCTGGTCAAATTAATATTTGGTCACTGGTAATACCAGATTATTGGGGATTGTCTGACAATGGTGACTTAATTAAAGAATGGGGGAAATAGGTAAGTTATTCTTGTTCATTATATGTTATTAATGCAGTGTGAATGTTAGCTGACAATTCCACAGAATTTACACAGTAGACCTCTTCAGTATTATTGAAGTTGTGGATAGGGTTTGAAACCAAAGTTAGTCACAGCCCCAAACTGACCATGTTCCAAAATAGATGCCATAGTGCAGTCCAGTAGAAGACAATGACTTCAGGAAGTCCTGCAGCCAGAACTTTAGGGATAGCATGATAATTGTTTGTATCAGGCATGACTATCATCCTTTTAGAGTTAAGTATGATTCCAATCCTGAGAATTTACTAAGAGCACCATTAATTTTGCCAGGACTCCATTTTGACCTGCCTTAGCCAAGTAGCAGCTTAATATTAAGATTGACGGTCCTTGTTTCTCCCTTCCACCCTTCTTCTAGTAACTAATTTAAGAAATAAATGATATTCTTTCAAACATCCCACCATTTAGTTACCTAAGCCCAATCCCACTTCACAAACCCTCTACATCAGATATTCCAGTTGAGGATATGAGGATTCAAGGGTAGAATTTATTGGTTACAGCAATGAATCTGTATATTAGCTGGAAAACTAGTGGCAATTCCACTCTAGCCACTTACATAAGGACCAAAAAAAATCAATTAGGCACAGGTTTCCCAGTTCCTGACAGGCAAATTCCCATATAATTCCAGGAGTAGGATGGATATGTTACTTGTGCAATGTGTCAGCAATCAGAGAAAGTGGCAGCCACTGCTGGAACTACAGTATGGCTGAGGCTTAGGAATGACAATGACGTTTTTGCCCGAAATGTCAATTTTCCTGCTCCTTAGATGCTGCCTGACCTGCTGTGCTTTTCCAGCACAACGTTAATCTTGACTCGAATCTCCAGCATCAGCAGTACCCACTTTTGTCCAGGAATAAGAGGAGTGGGTACAGACAAGGAGTGTTTATTTTGAAGTTCTGAGGTGGACCTTACCCCAGATGTCTTCATTTTTATCAGCATGTGCATCCATTAAACAGAGAGTGTCCATCAAGGAGGGAGATTTCTTGACTTTGTGACTTGGCCCCGATTAGCCACTGGTATCAGTGGTGCTGGGATGAGGCTCTGAAGTGGCCATGAAAAGGACTCAATTTCTTTTTCTTTCTCCCTGGGTCATTTAGTTTATGTAAGGTTTGACAGCTTTTCCTTTCATGCCTCGATCAATTTTGGTTTTCAGCTGGTGAGCTGCACTCTTTTCTTTAATTCTACTGCAAATATTTTGCACTTGCTACATTTACTTTTAGATTGAATTACAATTATTTGTGTATTCATTTTAGGATTCTGTTTTAGCAATCTCAGCTTTAATCAAGTAGATTATGTTATGAACCACTTTGTTTAGCGTTTCCAGCATGTCCTATGTTCCTTGCTCACATGCTAATATGTTGAACAATTTGTATATTTTGGATATTAATTTACATATTTCAATAATTGATCCAATTCAGAGTCCAGTATAAATGTCTAGTCCTTAACTAGGATCTTTAGAAAATACACTGTGGGATACAATTGTGCACGCATTGAATTCATTTGAATGAAATTTCTCCTTCAGTCCTTTTAGCAGAGCTGTTAATTAATGCAATCTAAATACATTTGATTCCTATCTTTGTGTTTACAAAAGTATATAAATAGAGGATTCATGATCACTTTGGGAATTTGTATTCCAAAAAATGGTACTTTGCCAACTTGCAGAGCAATCAAAGCAACCAGTAATTCAATCCAAAGGCTTATCCCATGTCGAGTAAGATAGCTAAATTGTTATTGGAACGAAAGGATGTATGATAAAACTCGTGCAAATCATTAAGACTAATGTAGAAAAAATGGGAATGTTCTTCTCTGTAAGATGATGGAGTCAAAAGCTGTTTTCTTTTCATGATCTAATTGAATGGCTGAACACAGGGGTCAGACACAACTGAATGTTTTCCTGAAGAAGTGACTGAAAATGGCTACCATGTGTTTTGGTACTTTGTGAATTTTAAAAGACAAATAGTTAATTACAAACAACTAGTTCTAAACCACAGGCCAATGATTGGGAGAATTATTCATTATCTTACTGTCCTGTGACCAAGAGTTTGTAAGTCATGTAACTGGGGTAGAGCCATTTTCACAGAGCCATGATAGATTTACAATATCCTCATTCCTGATGAAGGGCTTTTGCCTGAAACGTTGATTTTCCTGCTCCTCGGATGTTGCCTGACCTTCTGTGCTTTTCCAGCACCACTCTAATCTTGATTCTGATTTCCAGTATCTGTAGTCCTCACTTTCACCTTACAATATCCAAGGACAGTTGAGTAACAAGTGATGCCACTTATGATTCAATGACTTAAGACTAGTGCCAATGGAAGAGCCTCCAACATTCAGTGATTGTCAGACCCACTGGCTGAGGTAGAAGTTACCAGTCTGATGATGGAGACTGTTACAGATGTAGGAGAGTAAACAAATTCATACATGTTTTAAAGTCCATTGTTGACTGGCCATGACCCTAGAGGGGAGACTCCCCCAGGGTCAGCCACATGGCTGTAGCAGAGATCCAGGGGCCATTGCAAGTCAGTGGTTTGCAGGAGTGAAGATGCATGGGAGCCCATATTGCCATCTGAAATTTCCAGTCATCATTGAATTAGCAACGATTAACGTCAACCCAAAACTAAGCCACCCCATTTGAAAATGGCGAGATAGCAGTAAATTAGAATGGGGTCAAAGTTTGCATGTTTACTTGCTACCATGATCTAGATCGTGACCTTTCCAAAACTCAAATACAGTACTCTAAAATGTAAAGTGTGATCCATCCATTACCATCATATGATTTGAATGTTGCATATCACTTTTGTGTTCAAATCAGAATTTTTGCTTTTGAACTTACTTGCAACACAACACCTTAATTTTTCCTCTTTATTTTAATGTTTATAATCAATTTAAGTTCATCATTTGTAGCATTAAAAAGTAATTTTGGCATTCTGTGTATGAATTAAACCATTAAATTTTATTAGGTTTGCCAGCAGTGTTTTTATTTAATTTACGAATATGTGCATACTTTGAATTTTTAACATAGAATACACTTTATTGTCACGAGTACTCAAGTTTGGAAGTACAGGGGCATTGTACAGTGAAAGGTTTACAATGTCGAACCACAATAGGTCAACTTAGATACAAAGTACTGGATTAGTGGTGCTGGAAGAGCACAGCAGTTCAGGCAGCATCCAACGAGCAGCTCGTTGGATGCTGCCTGAACTGCTGTGCTCTTCCAGCACCACTAATCCAGAATTTGGTTTCCAGCATCTGCAGTTATTGTTTTTACCTCTTAGATACAAAGTACCTAGGTACATATCTAAGATAAATAATTCAGAACTAAACGAGAAAAAGGAAATAAAGATACATTACATAGAGTTATGCATTGCATAAATTAGAAAAATGAGAAACAACATTAAAAAGATAAAAATTTCCATAAAGGACCTGCAACAGATCAGTGCCAGTGGCTTCCTCACATGGTCTGATCAGGCTCATAGCTCCTGACCGCATGCATCATCCCCAGTCCAAAAACCATCCCACTTCTCAGTGAGCCTCCAGCCCACTGACTGTCCCCACTCCACATGAACCTCCAGCCCACTGACCGTCCCCACTCCACATGAACCTTCAAGCCCACTGACCGTCCCCACTCCCCGTGAGCCTCCAGCCCACTGACCGTCCCCCACTCCATGAGACTCCAGCCCACTGACCGTCCCCACTCCATATGAACCTTCAAGCCCACTGACCGTCCCCACTCCCCGTGAGCCTTCAACCCACTGACCGTCCCAACTACCCGTGAGCCTCCACCCCACTGACCATACCCTCTTAACGTGAGCCTCCAGACAACTGACCGTTCCCATTCCCTGTAAGCCTCCAGGTCACTGACCGTCCCCACTCCGCATGAGCCTCCAGCCCACTGACCATCCACACTCCGTGTGAGACTCCAGCCCACTGACCGTCCACACTCCATATGAGACTCCAGCCCACTGACTGTCCCCACTCCCCGTGAACCTCCAGCCCACCACCGTCCCTACTCCTAGTGAGCCTCCAGCCCACTGACCATCCCCACTCCGTGTGAGACTCCAGCCCACTGACCATTCCCACTCCCCATGAGCCTCCAGTCCACTGACCGTCCCCAATCCACGTGAGACTCCAGCCCACTGACCATCCCCACTCCCCGTGAGCCTCCAGTCCACTGACCGTCCCCCACTCCGTGAGACTCCAGCCCACTGACCATCCCCACTCCATGTGAGACTCCAGCCCACTGACCATCCCCATTCCGTGTGAGACTCCAGCCCACTGACCATTCCCACTCCCCATGAGCCTCCAGGCCACTGACCGTCCTCACTCCCCGTGAGCCTCCAGCCCACTGACCATCCCCACTCCGTGTGAGACTCTAGCCCACTGACCATTCCCACTCCCCGTAAGCCTCCAGCCCACTGACCATTCCCACTCCATGTGAGCCTCCAGCCCACTGACCATCCCCACCACGTGTGAGACTCCATCCAACTGACCATTCCCACTCCCCATGAGCCTCCAGTCCACTGACTGTCCCCACTCCACATGAGTCTCCAGCCCACTGACCGTCCTCACTCCCCATGAGCCTCCAGCCCACTGACCATTCCCACTCCGCGTGAGACTCCAGCCCACTGACTGTCCCCACTCCATGTGAGTCTCCAGCCCACTGACCATCCCCACTCCATGTGAGCCTCCAGCCCAACCCACGGGTCATCCTCACTGAATGTCTGTGTGTTCCTTTGAAAAGATGGAATGAGCCTTTCCCAGCAGAGGCAGGAGATCATCAGTGATTCCATAATCTCACTCACAGTTTGGGTGTAGCTGTAAAATGTGAGCACACCAGGTACTCCCACAATCATGGCGCATTACTTATAGTCCTAGTGATAGCCACATTAAAGTGTAATACTTTGACTGAAGTTATTGACCTCACATTTCAAGGATCCCTGAAAACTAGTGCTATCTTCAGTCAAGAAGTCAGTTGTTTGTGAGAAATGTTCATTACGTGACCATTACAACATCACTCATCCTTGGGATGTCTGTAAAGGCTGCTTATGCATCAACTGGGTGCAACATCTCTTAATTTAACAGTGATAAAGGCACTAGATCAGATATTTTAAGACTTCATGTGTATATATATTTACAGAAGTGCATGACCTGTCAGCCATGCCACCTATGTTCCCTCAGTAGGCTTCTTTCTTCCTATCCCTCCCACTAGTCCTAATATCTGCAGTTGGGGTTCATGGAACCTGCTCTGTTATTGGCCCTTGTTGACCTGGAAGACTTGGCTGGTCGTCCCCTCGAGTATTTCAGCTGGCAATACTCGGCCTGCTGAGAGAGACCTGCCCAGGCGCAATGTTACAATACACAGCTTAGAGCTTTGATGACTTTGACATTACAGGCATGAGAGGTGGAGGTAGCAGATGACTCTGGAGGGAGCTAAGAGAAAGATTCAGGGGTGTTTGTGTGCAGGTCCTCCTCTCTAAGGGTGCCAAGCTGTCTCCCTGAGAGGAAGAGATATCTGAAGTGAGGTCAAAGTTCCTCATCCCCTGTCACTTTGTCTTTGATACTGAACATTTATGGCTAGAGAGATGGTGTACAGGCCTGTGTGCATATCTAGCAGACACTGAGTGTGCAATACCTAGATTTCCATCACGGTTGTTAGTCCATCTGTGGAGGCAGCCTGATAAATGCATCTCTGAAAAAACTGACATTTAACATTGGCATATTTTCCATCTTTCAATACAGTTTACTGAGGGCTCTGCCTGTTGCTCCTGTGACTGCAATTTGTCAGTCATCAATGGCTGAGAGCATGGGACCATATTCTGCCTGCACTTGTGTAGTCTCTGATAGTCCTCTGCTGACTGGAGACTTGGAGCATTTTTGCACTGGTCAGATGCAGAATCAGGTCTGTGTCATGCTCACCACATTGTGCTCCCCAATCTAAAGTCGAAAGCATACTCGCCAAGGTGAAAGTCTCTGAGCTTGTACAATGTGCAAGTGAAACCCTTGCAGATGCATTCAATGAGGGTTAATTGACTTCCTACTCAGAGGTAGGAATAAGGCTGAGCATTTCCACCACTGGCTTCTTCAAGGCAGATGTTCACTGGATGATGCTGGAGTCTCCATGAGGGAAGAGGTTGAATTAGTGGTGTAGGAAGAGTAAAAACCTGTGTAGGTTAAACATGAATTAGTATTGGTGGTAATGGGTGAGCAGCACAGCACAGCACAATGGAGTTCACTGTGTTCTTTACAAAGGGAAATCTCTATGTTCCTACATGGGCATTCCATTCTTCTTTGTCAAATGCAATATCTTTTCTTTATAGGACACAAACAATTTTACAACTGCTACCAACATATGTCCCACCAACTTCTGCCCTCTTGATGGATTGTGAGACACAATTTGTTTTCCTTGCAGTGATGGAAATGAATAGGAGAGCCATTTATATGTGTAAGGTATCTCCAGTGAGTTTTAGGAAGTACACAAGGGCATGGTTAGTAGTAGTTTGGCAGAATGAGGTAGAGGAGAGCCATCGATGAGTATGATGTCTGCCACATTCTCTGGTTCATTTCTTAATGCAATGCATTGGCCGATCAGAATCAATCTGCCTGGTTTAAATTTAATGAAAGTGTGGCAGCTATATGCCAGTAATCATTAACGGCTCTACCAATAAGATCCACCTGCCAACCAATCAACACTATCTCTCATTCAGTATAATTGTTATCTTCCTCTTGTGTATGATTTAGTATTCCTGCAAATTGTCCTGATGAGTACGAGACAGAAAACTTCAATAAGTTCAGCAATGCATAAGTTTTGTGAAAACAAATGACAAAGAGTAATGTTGTCACTCGTGCTCTTTTCAATGATTATTCAAATAGTCAAGCATGTGCCAAAAACTAACTACATAAAATAAAAGTATAATTATTTTCATTTTTTTCACAAGTTTAGGACCTGGCTTTTGTGCAACACTAAAATGTATTAGTTTATCTAGAATACTTCCCTTGCACACATGGGCTTCAATATACTAAATAAATTGAATAAATATCTTTGCACATCGAACTACTCCTTAGAAACCTGAACTGGTGTTAGAACGTGCAACGTTACAGCAGTAAGTGGAACTGCATATTATTGTGACTAATCACGTAAATGTAGGTGAAGGTAAAAAGTAGCAAGGGACAAAATACACTGTTGAGAATAGTTTGTAGGATTCCAGAAGAATAACTATATAATTGGACAGTGTATTAATCAAGAAATAAAAAGAATTATATCAAAAGCAATTTAATAATTGGGAAGGTGTTTAATCTATTGAGAAAATCAAATGGGCAAAAGCAGTCTACAGTACATATTCATGAATGTATGTGAGATTTTCTAAAAAGAAATGTTGTAACCATTTCATCATATGTAATGAGACAGGGTTAATTAGAAATTTCATTGTAATTGATCCACTGGGGAAAACTGACTGTAATTTGATAGAAATTCACATTGAGTTTAAGAATGATGCATATCCAAAGCTGGAGTATTAAATTCAAATAAAGCCAAATGCATAAGCAGTAAGGGAAGTTGGGTAAGATAGATTGGAAAATTTAAATAAAGAGATAACAGTTGATCAGAAATGACAAACAATAAAATAAATGTTCCTTCATGCTCAACGAATATTCATTCTATTCAGAAATCAAATCTCCACAGAAATGAAACTCAATCTATGGCTGGATAGAATAGATGGGGGTAAAATGGTAATGTCACTGTACTAGTACTCCCTGGTTTGCTTTAATGCTGATAGGGAACGGATTCAAACTCTAACCAGCTAGTGAGGTTTAAATTTAATTAATAATGCTGGAATCTGAAGCTATCATTGATCATTGTAAAAACTGACCTGTTGCATGAACATCTTTTAGGGAACAAAATCTTCCATCCTTTTGTAATCTTACATAAACGTGCATCCAGATCTCCAGTAACGGAGTTAACTCATAAACGTCTTCTGAAAAGGTCTAGCATGCATTCAGTTCAAGACAATCAAAGATAGACAACAACAGCTAGTCTTGCCTGAAAGGCCTAAACACTTTGTTTTTTTTTAAGTTAAAGTGTGTAAGGATGGTATAAAATGAAATAAAAGTTTTTCATATTACCAAGAGTGGTAATAAGCTTAAAGATGCGTGAGAATTTTAGACACAAGCTAAGATTGACAAAACTATTATTAAGAAAAGGGGAAAACAGAAGTTTGGGATAAAATAGTAATTTTTTTAAAATTGTGAAAGCTCCTACACATATGTAATAAAAATGTGATGAATGTAAATTTGGATCTCCTAAAGACAAAGGTAGGAGAGATTAAAAAGGAATTTAAGTAAATTCAGTGGCATTTTTTATAAGGACTTTTTTTATGTAAATATATTGAAAAATATAAAGTTTGGACCCTGCTGTATAGGTGAGCTTGAACTAATTTTTGACATAAAGCAAAAGTGGAACGTATGGTATTTAGTTTTTCAGTTACACAAGGTCATGCAACTCTTAAATGAGGTGGATTTTATACTATGTGACCAAAACTGACACCAGGGATCTTGGGTTGAAAGAAATCCTGCATTACAGCTTTTGGCATCACCTTGCAGTTTGACATAGAACTGAGAGAAAAGGTAACTGCATTCAGACCTCTGAAAAGCTTATAATCCAAGATTGGCCTCTCTCTCTCTCTCTCTCTCTCTGTGTATCTTTTCCTCACTCTCTCTTTTTGTCTCTGTGAGTGCAAATGAAACAACACTCAAAAACTCTGAAATGAAGAATGTCTAACTCAACCTAAAACTTAGGTCCACCTGACTGGCTCCCAAATTTATGAGCCTCTGGAATTGACAGCAATATAATATCATTGCCAAAACAATTGTGAGAAAGTAATTTCATTTCACTCTTGTGCTTTGAATTCCTGATTCACAGAATGTGTTTCTTATTGCCTCTATATCCCACCCATGATATTTCTGCAGAACTGGCTATCTTGTTGGTTCTATTTGAGAACGAATATCTTTCTGTTTGGATTTAAAGGGAATGTTTATGTTTACACAATAGTTGTTAAATGTTCATTTTGGCATTTGTTAAAGAATGAGTTTATTTATAATTTAACTTATATTTTCTTGTTTACTGAAGAAATTTGGTGACAATTTCTTTTATCATAGGTATTGTTCAAGTCAGGCCAATTAATCATCTTGCTGATTAACTTAGTCAGTTATACATTTAAGATGTTTCATGTAAAAGTAGGGTTTAACTGCCAAAGCACCCTTCACAACAGGGCTGTAACATAGTTCTAATCTTTGATGACCACAAGATGTCCCGAGGTATTTCATAGCCAAAGAACATTTTTGTAATGGAGTCATAATTGTTAACTAGGAAAAACAGCAGATAACCTAATCATAGCAAATTGCTACAAACAACGAAATAATGCTAAGAAAATCTATTTTTGTATTGTTAATTGAGAGATAAATACCACGATGGGTTCCAAGATAACTTTCCTGGTTGTCTTCAAAACATCCGATGTGTTCTTTTATGTCACCTTGAGTGGTTGAGACAGGGCTTGGAATTAATTCCTTACCTGAAAGATCAAACTTTCTTAAATTCACTTGAGGTGCCTAGGCATTGCTGACTGGCCAGCACTTATTGCCCATCCCTAGCTGCCCCTGAACAGTCCATGTGCTGTAGGTAGACCAACAAAGCTCTAAGGGAAAGAATTTCAGGATTTTGACCCAGAAACAGTGAAGGAACAGTGATATAGGTAATACCACGTCAGGATTGTGAGTGATTTGGAGGCAAAATTGTGGTTATGATGCTCCCATGTATCTGCTGAACCTATTCTTTTAGATGGAAGTGGTCATGGGTTTGGAAGGTGCTATCTAAGGTTCTTTGTAAATTCCTGCAGTGCACCTTGTTGGTCGTACACACTGCTGCTGCTGCTAGTACACATTGCTCGTGGAAAGAGTAGATACTTGTACATGCGCTTCCAATCAAATGGTTATTTGTCTGAGTGGTGTCAAGCTTTTTGGGTGTTGTTGGAGCTGCATTCATCCAAGCAAATGGACAAGTTTGGGACAATCAGGAGATGCATTAATATAATATTACATAATGTAATGTTCCTGACTTCTGATCTTCTCTTGTAGCCATTGTGGTTATGTGGCAAGTCCAGATGAATTTTGTTCAGTGGTAACCCCCAAGATTTTGGTGGATTCTTTGATATAACACCATTGAATATAAAGGATCAATGGTTAGATTGTTTCTAATTGGAGATGCCTATTACCTGGCATTTGTGTGGTGTGAATGTTACTTGTGATTTGTGAGCCCAGGCATGGATATTGTCTAGATCCTGTTGTATTTGAACATGGATTCCTCAGTATCTGAGGAGCCAAGAATGGCACTGAACATTGTGCCATCATCAATTAACATTCCTACTTCTGACCTTATGATAGAGTTAAGGTCATTGAAGCAGCTGAAGGTGGTTTTGCCGAGGACACTACCTTGAGGAACTCCTGCAGAGATGTCCTGGAGCTGAGATGACTGACCTCCAATGACCACAACCATTTTCCTATATGCCAGATATGACTCTAACCAATGGAGAGGTTTTCCCTGATACCTATTGATGCCAGTTTTGCTAGGGATTCTTGATGCCACAGTCAGTCAAATGCAGCTTCAGAACTTCACTCTCCCCCTACCTCTGGAATTCAGCTGTTTTGTCCATGTTTGAATCAATGCTGTAATGAGGTCAGGAGCAGATTGGCCCTGGTGGAACCCGACCTAGATGTCACTGAGCAGGTTGTTGCTGAGCAGGTGCTGCTTGATAGTACTGTTGATAACACCTTTCATCACTTTACTGATTATCGAGAGTAGACTGATGGGGTGTAATTGACTGGGTTAGATTTTTCCTCCCTTTTTTGCATAGAGCACACATGAGCTCCACAGTGTCAAGCCAATGCCAGTGTTACAACTGTATTGGAAGAGCTTGGCAAGGGGTGCAGCACGTTTTGGAGCAGAAATCTTTAGCACTGTTGCTGGAATGTTATCACAGCCCACAGCTTTTGCAGTATCCAGTCCTCCAACCATTTCTTGATATCACATGGAGTGAATCAATTTTTCTGAAGACAGATATCTGTAATGCTCAGAGAGACTGAAAAAGATAATCCACTCATCACTTTTGTCTGAAGATTGCTGTTTCATCCTTATCTTTTGCACTGATGTGCTAGGCTTTCCAACATTGAGGATGATGATATTTGTGGAGACTCATCCTCTAGTCAAGTTATTTGGTTGTCCACCTTCTCTCACCACTGAATGTGGCTTGGCTGCAGGCTTAGATCTGATCCATTGTTTGTGGGATTGCTTAGCTCTGTCAATCAATTGCCCTTATATTGTTTGGCACACAATTAGTCTTGCTTGGTAGCTTCATCAGGTTGACATTTCATTTTTAGGTATGGCTGGTGCTGATCCCTCCTGCAAACTCCATTGAACCAGAGTTGATCCCCTTGCTTGATGTATATGGTTGAATGGGGTTTATAGCAAAAATGAGGACTGCAGATGCTGGAAACCAGAGTTTAGATCAGAGTGGTGCTGGAAAACCACAGCAGGTCAGGCAGCATCCGAGAAGCAGGAAAGGCTATTCCTGATGAACGTCTTTTGCCCGAAACGTCAATTTTCCTGCTCCTCAGATGCTGCCTGATCTGCTGTGCTTTTCCAGCGCCACTCTGATCTAAACCCTGAATGAGGTATATGCCATATGACATGGTGGCTCAGTGGTTAGCACTGCTACTTGTCAGCATCAGGGACCAGGTTTGATTCCACTCCTGGGCAACTGTCTAATCAGAGTTTGGACATTCTTCCTGTGTCAGCATAGATGCCCTCTCAATGCTCTGGTTTCCTCCCACAGTCCAAAGATGTGCAGATTAGATGAGTTGGTCATGCTAAACTGCCCATATTATCCAGGGATGTGCAGGCTAGGTGGATTAGCCTTAGGAAATGTAGGTTTATAGGGACAAGGTAGAGTGGTGGGTCTGGGTGGCATGGTCTTCAGAGGGTCAGTGTGGGATCGATCGACTGAATGGCTTACTTCCATACTGTAGGGAGCTATGATTCTAGGAGTCATACTTAAGTACAATTCTAGCTGTGTGGAGTACAGTTCTGTTGCTGTTGATGGTCCACAGTGCCTCATGGATGCCCAGATTTGAATTGCAAGATTTGTTTGAAGTCTGCCCCATTTATCATAGTGATAGTGCTACACATTACGATGCAAGATATTCTCAATGTGAAGGATGGACTTTGTCTCCACAAGGAGAGCGCGGTAGTCACTCTTACTGATACTGTCTGGGAGCGGGCAGATTGGTCAGGATGAGGTCAAGTAAGTTCTACCGTCTTTTTGATTCCCTCATCACCTGCTGCAAACTCAGTCTAGCAGCTATGCCCTTTAGACCCAACCAGTTCAATTAGTAGTACTACTAACGAGTCTGTCTTGGTGATGACTTTGAAGTCTCCCACCCATTTTGTGCCCTTGTCATCCTAAGTGCTTCCTCCAAGTGTTGTTCAATATGAAGGATTACCATTTCAACAGATAATCAGCAGGAGATTTCCTACCCTATGTTTAATCTGAAGCAATGAGACTTCATGGGATTGGGAGTCAATGTCAAGGACTCCCACAGTAACTCCCTTCTCACTGTATACCATTGTGCTGCCACCTGTGCTGGCCTTGTTCTGCTAGTGTCTGGGTTAATGTCTGTCAGGTATGATCCCATGAGTTTGACTATGCCAGGGCATAGCTTGATTAGTCTGAGAGACAGCTTCACAATTTTGACACTTGTAGGATTGACAGACCTGTTTTTGCTGTTATCTTTGCTGGGCCTCGGTTGATGCCAACTGGTCCATCCAGTTTCACTTCTTTGTTGAAATTTTATACTATTTGATACAACTGAGGGGCTTGCTGGGCCATTTCAGAAGGTAATTGAGAGTCAATCACATTTTTGGACATCTGGAGTCACATATTGACCAGACCAAGTGAGACTGGCAGATTTCTTTCCCTGAAGGGTATTAGTGAGCCAAATCGGGTTTGTCTGATATTTAGCAATGGTTTCATAGTCATCAATTGATTCCTAATTCAAACTGAATTCAAATTCTACCACCTGCCATGGCAAGTTTCAAACTTGGATCCGCAGAACATTGATTGAGTTTCTGGATTAATTGTCTAATGATAATACTCGGCCATTACCTTCCCAATAGTGTGGTATTCCCTCAGTGCTGCACTGGAGTTCCATTGGATTTCCTGTTGACACAGGCAAATCTCTGACAGCCGTAGACAGCTGATAGATGTCCCATTCTTCTTGTAATCACTGTGGATTTGAATATTTGGAAATTAGTCACAGTCCACTTCTTCAGATTTTACAAAGTCTGAAATACTGGCATTTTGTAACTCTATCAATTTCCCAGAAACCTCTTCTGAGAAAAGGGTTTCAGGGAAGAGGTCTGATAGCATAGGGAAGTGAATTTGATTAGAGGAGGCTGTTGATCACATCACTGAGGGCCAATGAGCTCACTGAAAGCAAGCTGTAAGATGTGGTATTGTCTGGAACATTGTACTGTAACAAACCCGTTTGTAGCGTGAATGTCCCCATCAGGATGTGGACCCATCATGTCCTATTGTGTAGAATAGGACAAAAGATAAGAGGCTCTAACTGCAGGCCATTCAGCAAAATGGGACCAGGAAAAAAATCAATTTTTGTTTATTCATTCACACAACAAGGATGTCACTGGCCAGGCCAGCATTTATTGCCTATTCCTAAATGCCCAGAGGGCAGTTGAGAGTCAACCACATAACAGTAAGATATGACTGGTAGATAGAATTCCAGTGGCTGGGAGGAAAGGAAGTTAAAATTAATGCTTTTTGCTGGCATCTTTTCTGGACCCCCCAGCTGATGCCAATGGGTCTATCCAGTTTCATTTCTTTGTTGAAACTTTGTTAAAAGAAAGTGCAAAAGTTCAGAGAGGGGTTAACTCTTCAGAAGATGGCCTCAAATTGAGATTTCCTGAATACCCATGCACCAGGCCTGATCAACCTGAGGACAGATGGGTAATACCACATACACATACACAAGAAAAGTTGAGTTTATGTAACTATGGTATTAAGATGTTAATTACTTTTAGTGCAGTAAAGCATTGTGATTGTCAGAAATTTGTCTCAGGGTTGTTACTTAATATGCCTAATAACCATGTGGGATGTCCTTTTGAACCTATAGTTCAGCACAGTTTTGCAACTTTTAGGGTGACTTCTTTACTGACTCCTGGGTCTGTAGAACAGAATTCTAAATCAGAAAGATTTGCTAGGCAAGCATTAGCTTAGAGAAATGCCAGTGTTTTCAAAATCAGGTTTTCAAGTAGTTGAGGCAATCATCCCCATTTCTTATTTTCTTAATAGCTTTACTTGGCTGTCTTCTCCAAAGTCACTTGACTTTTTCTACAAATAGTCAGTGATTTATAGTACACATCAAACAAATGACCTCAATCCTTAATAAAAATCGGTTTCATCCCGAAAATGTCAATTTTTTCTACGTCTTCCAAGTTTTGCACATAGTGCTTAAATATAAATGTGTATTCCAAGCAGGTGTCACACAATGGTCTCTTGCACAAGATAGAGGATCATTGAGGTATAAGAAATATATCTGCATGTATAAAGGATCAGCTAAAGGGCAACACACATACAATAAGAATCAATGGATCATTTTCAGATGAACAGTTGGATGTTGCAAGGAAAGAGGAGAGATTTCGTGGAATGGGTATATATTGTCTGGAATTCAGTGGAACGAGAAGTGAACTCATTGAAGCATATAATATTCTGGGAGAACTCAAAGGGCACATGCTGACAGAATGTGGTGCACTGGGGCCCAGATTCAAGTTAAAAGGGTAATATTTTAGACTAAGAGTAGAAGAACTTCCTTTGTGCAAGTAGTTTTTAATATTTGAAACTTCCTCCCTTGAGGTATCTGTAGCTGCGCCATTGAGACTGGGATCAATGGATTCTTAAAATCTATGGAATCAAGGGGTTTGAAATTCCTGCAGCAAAATGGATTTGTTTTTGAAGATCAGCCACGATCTTAATGAATGACAAAACTGATGCAAGGGACCATCTGGTCTATTTTTGCTCTTTTTTTTCTATTCTGGAGTTCATTTCTACATCAAATCATCCTGTGACAACAGTGGTAAAGGAAAGACATATTTAAAGGCCAGAGATTACAGAATTGCACAGCAAAAATGATAATCACAAACTGATGAAAGTCACATCTCTTCATCTACAACATTACTATACAATAAGTATTTTGACCTTATGGATCATAATCATGAATCACAAACTAATTACCTTAGTTCTAATCTTAGATATAAAGGATCTTATTTACTATTGGTGTCCCAAAGATGGCACATTTTACTAATCAAACATTTCATTCTGCACATCACACATTTATTTCATTTATTTGGGTTCAGTGGATTGATTGCCCTCTTAAAGAACTTCTCAAATTTACCTCCATTTTGCCAACCATCACATTGTGGGTCAACTGCAGGAATTATAAAAGACATCTTAATTTTCAAGAGTTTTCCAACTGAAAATTTAAAACATATCTATACACATATCATCTGTTATTTAGACACTTCATTAGTATCAGCTGCATTTGTCTTTATCCTGCACTAAAGGAAAGACTCTTTAGAGGTAGCTCAACATCTTTTTGTCTCTCCCTTTTAATGAGCAAAACTTAGTCTGTTCTCCCATCATAACTCAGAGGTAAACTCAAACTTTTTCAGCATTATTGGTCAGAAAAATTCAGGCTCGACTTTTATTGGGTCATTCAGAGCAAATTTGCAATTTGGCAGAAATTGATTCTTGCAAATGGAGGAATGGCCCCCAAGCCACAAGAAGGCCATCCTAGACAGGATTGTTGCAGCATAAAATAATCAAAGGCACTCCCTAACAATCTTGGCAGGGATGTTAGTAACCATCTTGTGGTTTCAGACTAGTTAAACACAATGTTGAAACCCTTTGTGGGCTGATACTTCATGTTTATCTGAGAGTGCTTGTATTGTCACATAATTGATGACACCTTGTGCCTATGAGATGTCAGCTAGAGATATAATTGAGTACTTTCTGATTCTGGGGAGTATGATTATTGGATGTTCATATAATCTGCTGCATTGGCAAATGATGCATCTGTCCCATATTGTACATTGTTATGTGCAACAGACAGTGGGACTTTTGATCGATTTCAATAGCATTAAGCACAGTCGTGATTTTCATAGCTACAAGAACTGGATTGCCACCAGATGTGGCAGTCTTTTAGATAATCTAGGATAGAGAACTAATGGCAGACAGGAAAGGAAGGTTAGGAATAGGCAGGTCTTTTTCCAAGTGGCAGGCACAGGTTAGTGGAGTACCACAGGGATCATTGCTACTCACAATATTATAATGATTTAGATAAGGGATCTAAATGCAATAGTTTCAGGTTAGCAGCTGACATAAAGCTGGTGCAAAGGTGGACTGAGAGAAAGATGCAGAGATACCTCACAATGACTTAGACAAGTTGAGTGAGTGGGCAAATGCATGGCAGATGAAGTAAAATGTAAATAAATGACCAGGGTAACAAAAACAAAGAAAGGCAGATTGTTAGCTGAATGATGATCGATTGGGAAAAGGGAGGGGGGGGATGTGCAATGACATCTGCACATCTTTGTACACCAGCCAGTGAAAGTAAGCATGCAGGAGCAGCAGATATGAAGAATGCAAATAACGTGTTTGCCTTCATAGCGAGAAGATTTGAGTACATGAGCAGGGATGTCTTGCTGCAATTATATATGTCCATGGTGAGACCACATCAGGTTAGTTTGTGCAGTTTTGTCTGAGGAATATCTGAAGAAGGATCTTCAAGATATGGAAGGAGTGCAACAAATGTTTACCAGATTGATTCCTGGAGTGATGAGATTGACATCTGAAGAGGGACAGGATCAGTTCGGAATATAGTTACTGCAGTTTAGAAGATCTCATAAAATCCATTGCATCCTAAAAGAACTAGATGGGATATACCTGATAGCCAGGGAATCCAGAACCAGTGGTCATAGCTTAAGCATATAGGATAGGCCATTTAAGACTCAGATTAGAAGAAATTCCTTCACCCAAAAAGCTGTGAGCCTGTGGAATTCTCTGCCACAGAAAGAGATTAAAGCCAAAATATTGAATAATTCCAAAGATGAGGTAGATTGAGTTCTTAGAGCTAAAGGGATCAAAGAGTATGAGAAGAAAGTGGGAACAGGAGAATGAGTTAGATGCTCATCATGAAAATATTGAATGGCAGAGCAGGATTGAAAGACTGAATGGTTGAATCCTGGTCCAATTTTCTATGTTTCTTTGATGTGGGATTACCAGGCTTGACAACCTCCATTTTTGAAAGGACAAATCTGACCATCCTGTTATTTGGGCAGTGCCTCTTCTGAATTTAATCACTCTGACCTGCATCTGCAATTCCCTTCACAGTATGTTCTTTGCAATAAGGGTAGCCAAGAAGCCACTAATACTGATGTTTTTACTAAATAATACCAAATTCAACAAGTATATCTCTTACAATTGCTCTGTAAACTGTTTCCAGAAGGTAACTGAGCATCCAGAACTGAGTCTTAAATCTTGCATGCATTCCTGATTTTAAACAGTCCTGATCAGTGCCGTTCAGTCTCACCTTCAGTTTACTTAATGTTTGCTGAATCTAGGAGATTCATATATTAAGGCTTCATTTCAAACCCCTGCCAAAATTTCCAGAGAGCAACCAAATGTAATAACTGACACGCTTCTACGTAAGTGGGTCACTTGGATATCTCAGTGTGGGCAAATTGAACACATTCACAGCTTTTGTGGCTGTGCTTTGCAAAATTACCAGTTGACTCTGTCATCAAATCTCCTCTGGCCAACAGGAGGGGCAAAGAAAGAGGTTAGGAGGGAGATGTTAACATTTTCCCTAATCTCCATGTCAGTCTTTTGATGTCTTCCTTTCCTCTGAAAAAAATCTAGTCATGTACTAAGCATACACTAGCATCAATATATTTTCTTTCTATGTAATGAGCTTCATGGGAATGAAAGATGCAGTTCAGTCACAGATGTTCTTAACTGCTTTCATGAATTATTATTAAATCAGACATTACTTTCATGTTTTAGCACAATGTAATAAGTAAATTTATTTTAATGCTTTCCCTGTGCAGATGCCTGTGCATTCATTTATTGTGCAGCAGACTTTTATCAAAAGCAATTCATGCATTAACTTGACAGAAATCTATTCATTAATGATTAATTAATGTTTAAGTTGTATTGACTCACTAATTCCATCAAGTATTTTCAGATAGTTACTGCCAATGAGCTTGTTCTGCACATCGTATTTTTGTGATGGACTTTGCTATTTCCTTACGTGAATAAATGAGACTAAGTTCCTAAATGGTGTCGAAGAAAATGCTATTGTGATTGTGAAGAAGAGTTCCTTTTACACATTCAGTTTACAGTTTGCAATATTATTCAAAATTGGATTTCTTTGACAATGTTTTTCATAAATAAGGTTCAAATATTATGATGTTCCCCAATGACTGCATAACAAAGATATTTATTATTTCATTTCACTTCAATTCATGCAACTGAAACAGATTCACAAAGCTTTTCACAATGACCTGAATTTTTTCTCTCTTGGGCTCCTATTTTATCAGCACCTTTCATTCGTACAAATTAGATGTGGATGTACATCAATGAGAAAATGACAGTAATTCAAGAACCAAATAGTTTATCTAAAGTGCAGTGTAAACCACTTCCAATGGGTGGTGTCACAGATGTGGTAAGAGAGAACTCTTGGCTGCTTCCTAGCTGTTCCATAGTCAGTGAATTTCTGAGAGTAACGTGTGAGTGCATTTTAAAAGCCGAGTGTGGGAACAACTGTATAAAACAGCAGCAAGTGTTTCATGGGTTTAAATAGAAAAATGTTTGTTTATTTAAGCAGTGATGCAGAAGTCAAACATGAAACCCATTCAAACTGACAGAGCAAGGGAAGTACAGTTGGAGTGAATTAAGAGTTATGCAGGACTAATACAGGAATAAATGATTAATTCATAATTTATTCAACTAAGGAAGAAGGATTATACATTAATAATCTAGATGAAGGAACTGAGGGCATTCTGGCTAAGTTTGCTGGTGATTACCAAGATAAGTAGAGGGACAGGTAGCATTGTGGAGGCGTGGAAACTGCAGAAGGATTTGGACAGTTTAGGAAAGTAAGCAATGAAGTGGCAGATGGATTATAATATGGGAAAGTGTGAAGTCATGCACTTTGGTAGGAAGAAAAGAGGCATGGACTATTTTCTAAATGGAGAGAAAATTTGGAAGTCTAAAATGAAAAGAGACCTGAGAGTTCTTGTCCAGGATTGTCTCAAGGTAAACTTGTAGGTTGAGCCAGTAGTTAGTAAGACAAATGCAGTAATGGCATTTATTTTGAGAGGACTTGAATATAAAAGTTGGACTCTACTTCTGAGGCTCTTTAAGGCTTTGGTCAAGACATGTTTGAAGAATTGTGGGCAGTTTTGCGTCCCATATCTTAGGAAGGATGTATGGCCCTGGAGCATGTTCAAAGGAGGTTCACGGCAATGGTCCCAGAATTGAATAACTTAACATTTGAGGACTCTGAGTCTGTACTCCATGGAGTTTAGAAGGAGGGGATCCAGTTGAAACTTCCAGAATACTGAATGGTCTGGATAGAGTGTAAGTTGGGAAGATGTTTCCATTGATAGGAAAGGCTAGAACCAGAGTACACAGCCTTAAAGTAGAACAGAGATATGGAGAAAGTTCTTCAGCCAGAAAGTGATGAATCTATGGAATTCACTGCCTTAGAAGGCTGTGGTGGTCACGTCGTTGAGTGTATTTAAGACTGAGATAAGGTCTTAATTGTCAAGGAGATCAAGGGTTACAGGGATAAAGTGGGAGAATGGAGATGAGAGAGAAACCTATAAGCCAAGATTGAATGGCAGAGCAAACACATTGGGCTGAATGGCCTAATCTCTGCTCCTATGTCTATGGATTCTAGGAAGGGGATAAACAAACTCTGTTTAACTAAGAAATTCAAATCATGTCAAATTGGAAAAAACAAGCATACAGTGCAGCAAAGATTAATGATAAACTAATGATTTGGGAAAGTTTTAAAAGCCAGTAAAAGATTACCACAAAAATAATTAAGAGGGAGCAAATAAGTTATGTGGGCAAACAAGCTAAACACATAACAACAGAGAGTAAGATCTTCTTTAAATATATACAAAGGAAAAGACAGGCCAAAGTGAACATCAGCCCCTCAGTGAATGAAGCAAGGGAAACAAAAATGGGGTGTCAGTAAATGACAATGGTGTCGAATACTGTTAATACTTTGCATCAGACTTAAAGGTAGAGAATATTATTAGCTTTCCAAAATGGAATATAATTAAAGGGCCCAGAGGGGTGACAGGCATGTGTGGAAATAAACACAACAACTACCATTAGAAAAAAATGAACAAGGAAAAATAATGGGACTAAGGACTGATGTATCTTGTGGACATATTGGGTTTTATTCCAGAATTTTAAAAGATGGACATACTAGAGATACCTGTAGTAATATTCCAAAAAATCTTGGATTTCGGAAATGTTTCAGGTAATTGTAAGATTGCCAATGTAATACCATTAATCAGAATGGTAACAAGACAAAAACAAATATCTATAGGCCAGTTACCTTCACATCTGTTATTGGGAAAATGGTAGAGTCTATAATAAAGCATGTAACAGCAGAACATTTACAAATGCTTAATAGAAACAAGCAAAGGCAGCATGCTTTCATGAAGAGGAGATCATACCTAACAATTTACTACTGTGTTCTTTGAGAAACTACAAGCAGGATAGATAAAAGGGAACCAGTAAATGGAATATATTTACATTTCCAAAAGGCATTTGATAAGGTAGCGCACATAAGGTCACTTAACACAATAAGAAACTAGAACATTGGTGGTAGTATATTAGCATGCGCAAAAAATTGGACAACTACTAGAAAATAGATAGTTGGGATGAAAAGAGGATTTTTAGGATAGCAGCCTGAAACTAGCAGTGTCACAGGGATCTGTACTAGGACTATATTGATTTACAATATATTTGACTTAGACAAGAAAAATGAACATACTGTATCCACTTTTGCAATGACACAGAAATAGTTGGGAAAGGAAGTGGAGAGGATGCCACAAGGACTCTGCGGAGGGATCAAGACAGGCTAGATGAGTGGGCAAAATCTTGGCAGGTGTAATACAATATGTAAAAATGTGAAGTTATGCACTTTAACAGGAAGATGAGAGCTGCTGAATATTATTTAAATGTGGGAAGACTGCAGAAAGTTTCAGCACCAAAGGATTTGGAGATCTTTGTACATGAATTTCAAAAAAGCCAGCATAGAAACTCAATAGGTAATAATGAAGACAAATTAATTGTTGGCCTTTATTTCAAAGGGAATGGAATATAAAAATAAGGAGGTCTTGTTAATGCTATACAAAGCACTATTCAGACCACAGCCGGAATCCTGTGAACAGTTTTGGGTCACATATCTAAGAACAAATATATTGTTATTGAAAGCAGACAGGAGAAGGTTCACTAGATTGATTCCAGCTATGGAGGGATTTCTTATGAGGAGAGGTTGAGTAGATTTAGATTTGTATTCATTGGAATTTAGAAGAATGCAAGAAGACCTTATTGAAAGACACAAGTTTATAAGGGGCCTTGACAGGGTAGATGCAGAGAGACTGTTTCCCCGGTGGGGAGTCTTGGACCAGACAACATAGTCTCATAATAAAGGGTGACCTACTTATTTCGGAGATGAGGAGGATCTTTTTTCTATCAGATAGAATTTGTTATGTGGAATTCCCCACAGCAGAGAGCTATCAAGGCTGAATCATTGAGTATATTCAAGATTGAGAAAGACTTTTGACCATTAAGGGTATCATGGGTAATGGTAAAAAGGTAGGAAAGTGGATTTGGAGGTTATCAAATCATCCAGGATCTCATTGAATAGTGGAGCAAACTCAATGGGCTAAATGGTCTACTTCTATTCCTACATCTTATGGTCTTCCAATCTTATGATTTATTTGGTTGTCTTGTTTTTGAAGAAGTAAATTGCAGGCCTTGTGCAAGGTTTTCTTCGCACTTGAAGTATAGTTTAAATGAGTTTGAATATTAGCTGAAGTTCTTTGCAGAGTTTTCTCAATGTGATGGACTTTCTGTAGTTCACAAAGTCTATTCCTTATGGGTTTATAATTAGGGATCAGCTAGGGGTCAACCTAAAATGGTACTAACCAAAAAGTGTGGCACTGGAAAAGCACAGCCGGTCAGGCAGCATCTGAAGGGCAGGAGAGTCGATATTTTGAGCATAAGCTCTTCATCAGGAATGGTACTAGTTGGTAGATCATGCCATGCTAAAGCTTTCAGATTTCTTGTAGACACAGATAACAGAGCCTTTCTGTTTTTGTCTTTATCTGCAGATAGCTTCTCTTATTTAAAGACTCAAAGGACAATTTGTTTGATTGTGCAATTCCTTAAACCTTAATGATGTTCTTAGTTTGTTTATGTGCATCCTCTTTTACTTAATCCAGATTATTATCCAATTGATTAAGTCATCCACCTTGTTGAGCAAAAATAATTACTACCAGAGGGTGGCGTATCTGTAAAACATATTACCACTGAAGCCTGTAGATGTCCTTAAGCAACTTTAAGACAGAGAGATAGGTTCTTGATTAATAAGGGTAACAAGGGGTGAATGTGGTTAAGAAACATATCAGCCATGATTAAATGGCAGAGCAAACTCAATGGGTTGAATGGCTTAATTCTCCTCCTATATCTTTTATTTCAAAAAAAGGACGTTTAAATTCAGGAACACATCTGCTGGTTCAGGATATGTATAGCTAATATTTTTCAATGGAATGCATATTCATGCGTCTTTAGAAAATAGTCAAACAGTGTGTCAGTTCCGTAAATACCCTTACCAAGTTATCTAATCTCCCGTGGCCATTTTGTCAGAGTATGTTTTCGATTTTGAAAATAAAAAGTGACTTCAAATACTCTACACTGAGTAAAGTTCATAAACAAAAACCTAGGAATATGGCATGCTTTTAGTGGGCAATTTTGGAGTTGCCCTAATTGCAGTATATTAATGGCAACATCTATCCAATTTATCTTCTGACCTTTAATGTGGATTGAAACCAATGTTGTAGATGGTAATCTAACCTGCTTGCTTGCTGTTTAACCAGCTGAGCTAACTGTTGCATGTTTTTTTTAGATTCCCTACAGTATGGAAACAGGCCCTTCGGCCCAACAAGTCCACACCGATCCTCTAAAGAGCAACCCACCCAGACCCATTCACCTACATTTACCCCTGACTCATGCACCTAACACTACGGGCAATTTAGCATGGCCAATTCACCTAACCTGCACATCTTTGGATTTTGGGAGGAAACCGGAGCACCCAGAGGAAACCCATGCAGACACAGGGAGAATGAGCAAACTCTACACAGTCAGTTGTCCAAGGCAGGAATTGAACCCGGGTCCCTGACGCTGCAAGGCAGCAGTGCTACCACTGAGCCACTGTGCTGCCCAATATAATATTCCATCAATATTGGAAAATCATTATTGTGAGTGAAGGAGCTGACGGAGCCTGAGGCCTAGGGACAATCAGCCGCCATCCGCATCTGCAGCTGTCACACTGGCTGCGCGAAGCAGTGCAGGCTCACCTCCCGCATGTGGCAGACTAGCTGCCGGTGGAATCAACTGAGCTGAGGGGTCGACAGCGCAGAAACCGTATCTGAGGCTGAATCCCCAGAGGGAGTGCTGCGGGACTGCAGTGAGATGGTGGTTGGGGGAGGTCTACCCTGGGTGGAAGGCAATTCAACAGCAGCCGGGAGGTGCCAAGAGAGTTGCCCTCCAGCAAGTCCCCCAAGAGAAAGGGTTATAACAACAACAACAACTTGCATTTACATAGCACCCTGTCCAGAATCTGCACCTCCCCCCCCAAAAAAAAGTGGCATTGTTATCAGATGCAGTGTAACACTGAGTTACAGGTGGCACTCAAACAGGCAGCTTTCAGAGGGGAAAATAAGGTGGGAGATTTATAGTGGGATTGTAGATACTGGGCAGAGGCAGCTGAAAACATGGTGGAACAATTACAGAGACATGCTCAAGCGGCAGGAGTTGGAGGGAATTTACAGAGATTTAACTTAATTTATTGTTGTTACATATACTGAGACACAGTGAAAAATGTTGTATGCTCTACCCGGGTGCATAATATCATACAAATTGCTTCAGGTAGCAAAACAGAATAGTTTTATAGACACTGAAGGTGCAGAGAGAGAGAGAGCGAGAGAGATCAGCATTCACCTTTGAGAGGTCTGTTCAAAGGTCTGATAACTGTGGGGAAGAAGCTTTAGTAAAGGCCAAAAGCAGTGGAAGATTTGAAAAACAATGGTCTTTAAATCATGTCTCTATTTAACTGGGAGCTAATGCACAGCAGCGAGGACAGATAGTGAATAGGACTGAGACAGGAGTAGGCTATTCTAACCTGCACCACCATGCCTTGTGAGATTACCTGAGGTGCAGCATGTAGCAATAGAAATAAGTCATCAACAGGTCCTTTGGGCCACAGGTAACAATATCAGAACTGGTGTTGGAAGGTTACTGTGTTTACAACTAGATTACAGTGGTGCTGGGAAAGCAGGTCAGACAGCATCTGAGGAGCAGGAAAATCGACGTTTCGGGCAAAATCCCGATGAAGGGCTCTTGACCGAAATGTAGATTTTCGTGCTGCCTGACCTGCTGTGCTTTTCCAGCACCACTCTAATCTAGACTCTGTTTTCCAGCATCTGCAGTCCTTGTTTTTACCTAGATGTTAGTCACAGATGATTTTATTGAATGGCACAGCAGGCTCAAGAGGCTGAATAGGAACAGGAGTAGGCTGTACGGCTCCATGAGCCTGCCCTGCCATTCATTAGGATCATGGCTGATCTGGCACGCCACACTTCCACTTTCCTGCTTTTCCCAAGTGACTGATCTATCTATCTCAACCTTCAATATACTCATCAATTCTGCCCCCACAGCTCTTTGTTGCAAGGACACTCCTTGCTCTGAATTTTTTATAAAATCCTCATCATTTCAGTATTAAATTGGTGACCCTTCATTCTGAGAGTATCTTCTGGTCCTAGACTCTCCCATGAGGGAGCATCTCTTAACATTTACTCTGTCAAGCCCCTCAAGGATCCTATATGTTTCAATAAGATCACCTCTCATTCATCTCAACTCTAGTGAATATGACCTCAACTTGTTTAGCTTTTCCTATAAGGCAATCCCTCCACATTTAGAAAAATCCTAATGAACCCACTGCTACTTCAATTTGATCCAGTGAGAACCTATGATGATGCATTGGAGGAAGGTGGTCTGGCCAGTTGTGCCAAAGAGTGAAGGCAACTTGAGAAGAATCAGGACGCTAGTTTGATTTTGTCACACTCATATAGCATTTTATTTGTGATTTAAAAAGCCTATTTTAATGTTGTGAGAAGGCAGGAACTAGATTGGAGAAATTTAAACACAGAATTGTGGAAAAGCTGGATACGGGCTTTAAAGGCATTTTACAACTTAAGGAGAGAGTTTTTGTTTTTCTTATGGGAAAGTTAGTGACAAATTTGGGGATGGGAGGTAAGTAAGGGGGAGAGAGAACTGTTAAAGTACCACTATTATGGAGACCAGGAAGGGAATTGGGACATACAGTAGTTTAGTGTGAATAAGGGAGAGCAGAGGTGGGCCTTTGTGTACTAGATGAGCTCAAACAAGGCATTGAGAGCAATAGGGCAGAAGATGAATAAGATGTGAGTTTAGGACTCTGGACCATTGGGGGAGTTTTGGTCAGGTGAGCTAGTGAATGGAGGGAAATGATGGATGCTTAATGGATTCATAATCTTGGTCTCAAAGAGAGCAGGGAAATGGATAAACCTGTTGTCTACCATGTCCATTCAAATCTATGTGGCTTGCATCTGAATCATAGACTTGTGACCAACCATTTTTCAGACAAGCCTGCTGTGTTGGCACATAATGATTTTCTATTCTGTCTGGTTGATTGCCGTAGGAACCTGGGCTGTCAAAAGGAGCTGTTGGGCCTGGGTCTGCAAAGAATCATTTTCATGGAGGAAATGGGGCTAATTGAGACTAACATCTTCCTGTTCAGTAGGGCCTGAGTGTTGAGTTGCAGATCCCCTCAACCACCTTGAGCAAGTTTGAGATACATGACATCAGCGCTTGATGTAATATTAAATTTTTCTCATCCTCTTACATGATAGCATCATAACAACTCCAAACAGGATCCCGTAACAGAAAGAAAATGTAGCCAAATATATAATATATGGATCGAGGATGGTTTCTGTAGATGATAGGTTATAACAACATGAAAGAACCATGTGCAAGCTTCTCTGGGAAGTATTAGGTACATCAGGGGTCATTATATTAAATATGGGCCAAATTACAACTAAAGTCAATAATGAGTATAAGGTGCATTTTATTCCTCTGCACAGATTGCACAGCTTTCAGAAGATGGCAGCATTTTCTTCTATGCAAAATATTGCACATTTGTAGACTTAGAGCTCAATTGCATGAACACATTATTTTGGCCCCTTTTATATTGGAGGACTGTCTTGAACCTGATGTCAGTTCTTTCTTTTTTGCACCTCCAGTAAGTGAACCCCTTGAGTCTTGGGCATCAAAGGGGGTAATGTGGAAAGCTGTCAGAGGTGAAGCTGATTTATAATAAGCATTTTATCAAATGTTCAGAACAATGTGGGATCAAAAGTAAGTGAAACATTCACAGAAAGTCAACACTATATGCAAAACACTTGTCTAATACAACAAAATTATTTAACTTCAAAATTTTCCTTTTCTCTTTAATGGGTCATTTTGGCTCCTTAGTAACTGAGCTGATTGGTGTAAATTTTTCCATCTCAAGTTTTTAGATTCACATATAAAATGTACTTTGTCAAGATACTACTGCATAAATCAAGACTTCCATATGTAGAGAAGAGAAAAAATTGTTGGGGAAAAGATATTTTTAATAAAACATCCACCATATCTGTATGAACCACACTGGATGGTCAATGCTTTGTGAATATCCCTGTGGAATTCCTGACACACTGCTGACAAAACATATCAGAATTCTATTAAAGTTGTAATATATTTATTCAATGATACTTGATGGCATTTTAAAGTAGAATGCACAGCATTTTAAATGAAGCTCATGTTGATGTACCATTAAGAAACCCAATACAGCATTAGATTTAAAAAGATAGTTTTAATTTAGATATAACAATGCATATTAGAGATTTGTTCCTGTATGTATGCAATTGCTCCAGCATAATTCCTGTTCTATTCCAGTTTACAGTTTTTAGCGTGTTGTGCGATGAACAAGAAGTATTCCAGATTACCTTGGCAGTCCACCCACTAAAACTGATACATATTTATCAAATAGACACTCGCAATCAATTTTTATATAACTTATAGCCTAGAGTTACAAAATACCTTTATTGTCTTATGAGTATTAATTCAACTATTTTAGATTATAATACTACAAGATGTAGGAACAGAAGTCAGCCTATTACTATTAGATTCGATTAGATTAGATTCCTCCAGTGTGGAAACAGGCCCTTTGGCCCAACTAGTCCACACCGACCCTCCGAAGAGTAACCTGCCCAGACCCATTTCCCTCTGGCTAAGGCACCAAACACTACGGGCAATTTAGCATGGCCAATTCACCTGACCTGCACATCTTTGGATTTTGGGAGGAAACCGGAGCACCCAGAGGAAACCCACACAAACACGAGGAGGATGTGCAAACTCCACACAGACTCATTTCACAATTTATGCTGTTTTATCAGAGCACAAATAATAGAAATTGTAGAAATCATTTTGAACACACCTATTGTCTCTCACAATAAATATCACTAATGGACTTTAACATCTATATATGTACTTGGTCTATAAATTGGTAATCAAATTGTGCAAAAGAATTCATTTGACCATATATCCCAGTGATTTAAAGGCATATAAAGAACAATGAGAGCAATTATAAAGTATAAAACTGATTTTTTTAAAGCTACAATTTCGATTATTGCAGAGAGGAAAAGCCAGCTGAGAGCAAAGGCACGCCTATAATAATACATCCCTCTCAAAAATTTGGTATTTAAAATTGCATCCTTTTAATTTTATCCATGTCTAACAAACCAGAGTTTTGTCACAGTTAGTTTAGAGTATATAAGTTTACACCAGAGTTACTTTATCCTATCCAATCATAAATAGACGTTCTCCAGCAATGATTATCTTCCTATCATTAGCTGTTATCTATAAGGTCCTAAAAAGGTCGATAGCTCTCCTTTCTACACATTGTTTCTGTATAAGATTTGTGATCACCACCCACATGATAACTGACCACGTTCAATACTCTATCACCACACTCAACTCTTCCACTTTAACTGCCCTTGACAGATTGTACTTTCTAAAGTTCCTGGAATGTTGGCATTACTGGCTAGGCTAGGCGGTGCTGAGCAGCCACCTTAAAGTGCTGTGGTACTTGGTGTGTAGAGACACCTTTGGTGCCGTCAGAATAGGAGTTCCAGGATTTTGATTTGTCAGTAAAGGGAGGACAATATACTGCCAAGTCAGTACGGTATATGGCTTAGAGGGGAACTGGGAGGTGGTGGTGTCCAATGCATCTGCTGCCCTTGCTCTCCAAGGTGGCGGTGGTTACAGATTTGGAAGTTGCTATTGAAGGAATCTTGGTGAGTTATTGCAATACTTGAACCAATATCCAGTTGTGAGCAAGCCTCAAATTTCAATAGCTAAAAAATTTGGAAGACAAATGTTATTGTCTTTATTCGCCTTCAAACTTGTCACTGTTTTAGATTAAACAACTCGATAATTTTAAGCATGCAATTGTGCAGTGCATTGGTGAGGCTACACCTGGAGTTTTGTGAGTAGGCTTGGTCTGTTAATCTGAAAAAAAAATGTTCTCTCTATGCAGAGAAGGTAACAATGGTTCCCAGATTGTTTCCTAGGTTGGCAAGACTGACATATGAAGAGAGGTTGGATTATTTAAGACTATATTCCCTGGAGTTTCGAAGAATGAGGGCTATCTTATGGAAACCTACAAAATTCTAACAGGACTAGACAGAGTAAACACAGGAATGAGGTTCTCGAAGACCAGGGAGCTGAGAACAAGAAAGTATAGTCCTAGGATTGGTGGTAGGCCATTTAAGAAATTTCTTCTCCCAGAGTGGTGAGTCTGTGGAATTCTCTGCCACAGAAAAATGGTGAGGCCAAAACATTGAATCTTTTCAAAAAGAAGGTAGATATAGTTCTTAGGGCTAAAACAATCAAAGGGAATAGGGTGAGAGTTGGAACAAGATACCGTGTTTGCTGAACAGCCATGCTTATATAGAATGGTTGGCTTGAATAGCCAAATAACTTACTCCTGCTTCTATTTTCTGTTTCATTGGTTCAATTTATCATATTTGTCTTGAACTCACTGATCAAAATTGACTGCCTTTCAAATTTCAAAAATGCATCCCCATGTTAATATCCCATCACCTGATTTCCCCTCTGCTCTACTTTCCCTGTCTAATTAGTTTTCTCCTTACTGCTACAATGAGAGCTCTGTGTTCCTCTGATATTTGCTTGGTTCTATATCCCTCACATGTTTTGCCCCAGGGTCAGCCATCATACCTAAACTGTCCATGTTTTAAACTTTAATGTATCAAGTCTGAACATCTTTCCCACTTCAACTCATTTTGTTTAATTCACATTATCTTTCAAACTCATCTCTTTGACCAATCTTTTAGTCATCCCTTCTTGTTTCTCCTCTGAGGCTCAAAATTGATTACTCCTATGAGTATGGTGAAAAATATATTGTTATTATTGTTCAATGTTTTTACTATTCAAATTAATGATCTGCAAACATATTTAAATTGATTGATGCAAAAACCAATATAACTAATTGGAGTTTGAGTTTATTTTGTAAAAGTAATTCATGTGCTGGGTTTTTAAAAATTATTTAGAGGAAACATTATGATTTTGATGACTAAATAAATTGTAGAACTTCAGAAAGTTTTAACAGGAAGCATATTACTTGTTATCAATTATAAAATGTGTGTATAATTCTCATCTTTTCGTTGAAATAAGCTGTTTGTTTGATTTATTTTTAAGGATTTATGTGTGGAAATTATTTGCTTATGCACTATAGTGAAAACAAACAAGATGTCAGCAATAGTTATAAAACACACGCCATTAATCTGAGTTATTAGTAATGAATCGCAGTTCTTAATACTGTTTAGTAGAGTGGAACAAGACAAGTATAATGTCTTTGCATTAAAACCATTTCATAGCTTCAAAACTTGTTAGTATACCTTCTCTGTTTTTCCTTGATAACAGTTTGCAGTATACATCTAATCTTTCTCCCAATAGTCTTAACCATCCAGCCACTTTTGACTTCCTTCACTTTTCCTTTCCTTTTACAAAAAAACAATTTAAAGAGATAAAACAGTATGTATTTAATATGCTTCTATTATTCCAGCGACAGCATATGTCATAAAGTAACCCCCTCCCGCTCCCCAATGCATTCTGGTCTGCTCCTGTACTCAACACATGCAGGAGAATGCTTTGGTAAAATGAACATAATCATTTGTTCCTTGCTATATGTTAGGTGCATCCACACTATATACAATACATTAATAAATACTTAAAATAAAAAAAAATTAAATAGGCTGAAAATCAATTTTATATGATGTCGAAAATCTAATATCACACGCTCAGAGCTTAGTATCCTAACATACACAAAGGTATAGAACATGAGAGGGGATGCAGTTATTTTCCAAATAATTATTGTCCAGTCCATAGTTTGAAATTTTCCAACATTTTTAAAATGATGGATGGGACTTTTAGCTCACCATGTGATCCCACAAGCAATTAACTGCATTTTCCTTGGCGGAGTGGGAAAGGGGAAATAGGGTGGGATTTTGGAAAAAGACTACTCATGATTGGGTCACCACCATTTGGAGATCAGAGATGATGATAGCAGTTGAATGACCACTTCAGCTGAAATGGACAGAAGCACTGCAGGTCATTCAGAAAAGGGAAACCAAAAGAAAAGAGATCTGGAGCTGTGCTTGAAGCTGAAGATGAAATGGCAGAAGGAGATGCATGTTTGAGCTAGAAATGCAATTTGTACCACTATGCATTTTGACATGCTATGATCTCTACACTGCACAATGAAAGCAGCCACTGTGCATGCAATTCAATACAGTCCATACTGCTACCTTGTTAACCCAGAACAAGTCGAGGTGTGAAGCTGTGATTTAGTATGGAGGAACTGCAGCTGCAATATGGTAGTGAACAGACATAAAAACAATATAATTTGTTGGATTCAAAAACAATTTAGTAAAATTCTTGCCCAAATTGTTGTTGAGTGTAAATCATCTAAACATCATCTGGATGGCAGGGTGAAATGTGAAGAGGATGTTAGGAGAATACCGGGTGACCTGGATAGGCTAGGTGAGTGGACGGATGCATGGCAGATGCAGTTTAATGTGGATAAATGTGTGGTTATCCACTTTGCTGGCAAGAACAGGAAGGCAGATTACTACCTAAATGGAGTCAAGTTAGGTAAAGGGGCATCTAGGTGTTCTTTTACATCAGTCAATGAAAACAAGCATGCAGGTACAGCAGGTAGTGAAGAAAGCTAATAGCATGCTGGCCTTCATCACAAGAGGAATTGAGTATAGAAGCAAAGAGGTCCTTCTGCAGCTGTACAGGGCCCTGGTGAGACCACACCTGGAATATTGTGCGCAGTTTTGGTCTCCAAACTTTGAGGAAAGACAATCTGGCTATTGAGGGAGCACAGCGTAGGTTCACAAGGTCAATTCCCAGATTGGCGGGACTACCTTACGCTCTAAGATTGGAGTGACTCGGCTTGTATACGCTTGAGTTTAGAAGGCTGAGAGGGGATCTGATTGAGACGTACAAGATTATTAAAGGATTGGACACTCTGGAGGCAGGAAGCATGTTTCCGCTGATGGGTTAGTCCCGAACCAGAGGACACAGTTTAAAAATAAGGGGTAGGCCACTTAGAACAGAGTTGAAGAGAAACTTCTTCACCCAGAGAGTGGTGGGTGTATGGAATGCTCTGCCCCAGAAGGCTGTGGAGGCCAAGTCTCTGGATACTTTCACGAAAGAGTTGGCTATAGCTCTTAAGTATAGTGGAATCAAGGGTTATGGGGATAAGGCAGGAACCGGATACTGATTAGATTAGATTAGATTAGATTACTTACAGTGTGGAAACAGGCCCTTCGGCCCAACAAGTCCACACCGCCCCGCCGAAGCGCAACCCACCCATACCCCTAACCTAACACTGCGGGCAATTTAGCATGGCCAATTCACCTGACATGCACATCTTTGGACTGTGGGAGGAAACCGGAGCACCCAGAGGAAACCCACGCAGACACGGGGATGTGGATGATCAGCCATGATCATAATGAATGGTGGTGCTGGCTCGAAGGGCAGAATGGCCTACTCCTTCTCCTATTGTCTATTGTCTATCATATAAGTTTTCATTTTACTTCTGACTGTGGATTGAATTGAGATAAGATTGGGGAAAGAGGAAGCAACATTCAATGAAATGAAGCAATGCCAGTGTTACAAACAATGTTACACAATAATGAAGTTTAGCTGCAGTGTGCCACCAGCAAGATAGAACCTTCATACAGCAATCAGTTGCATTTACATCAAGGATGTTAATACAAAAAAACAACACCATGCTCACATCCAGGAAAAGTGCTTGACCATTGTCTTTGTTTTGAACATTTTCCTCATTACCTCCTTAGAAAAGACAAAGTGACAATTGGGTTCAGCCATAAGCCACTTCAGAGCATTTACCACCAGCTGACAATATCTGCTGTAAAGCATCTGAAAAGAATATTACTCGGGTTTCAAAGATACCACTGAGATGTGACATAGATGCAAGGGCACAACATGTGCATTGCAGACAGGCTGCTGAGTGTAGCACTTCCCGATGAAGAAAGAAGAGGATGCTATGACAGACTGTGAAATCTTTCAGATGATATGTGAGGATCAGTGAAGTCATCAACCCAGCCGAAACTTAAGGCTGAATCTTGTGTTACTTTTGGCAACGTGTGAGTCATATGAACTTTGATTGGCTGTGTGAGTTTTCTTAACATATTATATCAAAGTCATCATATTAATTGGCATTTGAGTGCTTGCAGTCCAATTTCTACCCGTCTTAATGAAATAACTCCACAGAGGCTGGTATCCAATCACCAAGTTCCCCTGTACTGACACAGTGAGAGTCCTAGATATTGATCCAGCTCCCTCAGAGCCAGCTTTAAGAGTGAACAGGATGTCTGACACTCTTGTTCTTATCCATCAGCCAGGGCTCCCTGATTGAACCTGATTAACAGCCCCAAACAGAGAACTCGTATGCTATGAGGCTTGGATATGGTAAACATACAAAGTCTTTTGCCCAGTGTAGGGAAGTCTAAAACTAGACAATATAAATTTAAGATGAGAGGGGTAAGATTTAAAAGGCACCTAAGCGACAAAATTGTCATACAGAGGGTGATGCGTGCATGGAATGAGCTGCCAGAGGAAGTGATAGAGGCTGGTACAATTACATTTAAAAGGCATCTGAATGGGCGTATGAATAGGAAGGGTTTAAAGGGAGATGGGCAATATGCTGGCAAATGGGACTAGAATTATTTAGGATATTTGGTTGGCATGGATGTGTTGGATAGAAGGGTCTGTTTCCATGTTGAACATCTCTATGACTCTATGACTAATTGGTAACACAGCACTGCCTAGCATGAGACTCACCATGCCACTTGTCAAAAGCATAATAGATAAGGAGAGATGCTCCATACATTGAAATCAGCCTCGACGGACTTTTCATTCACTCCTGCTACAAATCTCACCATAGCCCTTTTATGGACCAGGCCAGACTCTCTTGAAACATTTTAAGAAGGTTGCCCAGATCCTAACTTTGCTGGCTGCTTTAAGCAGGTGTAAAGTGGATATTCCAGGAGTCAGACCACTTTGCTTTAAACAAAACAGAATTTATTTACTCAAATTACTGAATGAAACACAAACAGCAGAAAACAGAATACTGAATAACTTGTCCTATCCGAAAACCCAGTAGATCATCCCAACTTAATGATGCGGTTCCAAATACTTCCAACAATCCCTATAAATACTCCTTGGCACAAAAGGTAAAATCAATCACAAGTTCTTACAGGATAAATGGCAGAGAAAGAGTACCAACCTGGACCTGTTTCAGGTCCAGCAGATTTTCTACATTACTGCTAAAAAAAACAAACTAGAGAAAAGCTGAGCTGGGAGAACAGGCCATACCTTTCATTGTACAAGTGATTTATTTTCCTAAAACCTGAAAGCCTCTGCCTGAGGCAGTATCTGTTAGCTATTAGCAAATTGACCCTAAAACTCTTCAACTCCCAGGTTTTTCAGAGTCTGTCATTTACAATCTTTCTGAAAAAAAAACTAATGATTCCATAACCTTGTTAAAGGAGCAGATTTGTCTCACCTGCTCTCTTTAAAAAAAGAATCATCAATATCTAAAGATGGTGTCATTTTAAAACTCATTAAAAAATTGTTATTGCTTTAAAACACATACATTACATTGACTATAAATGTGCAAACACACACAGCTACATTCTTCCTCAGACTGTTGTACTCCTGCCACCGAATGCCTCCATTTCTCATTCAAGTCTCGACAATGGTCCAACAACCAATTTTCCGTCCTGCCTCACGTACCATTTTCAAATTGATTGGCTGTAACAGACAGCTCCATCTAAACAGTCTGGTATTTTTGTCCTTAAATTTCTCCACAAACTTCAATGGGTTATGATCAGCATATAAGATTGTCTCAGATACGTTGGCAGTAACATAAATACTGAAATGTTGTAATGCCAACTCCAAGCTCAAAGACTCCTTCTCAACTGTCAAATATTTCTGCTGATGAATGTTCAACTTCTTGGAGAAATACCCAATAGGTCTTTCTATCTTCTTGTCATTTTCTTGCAAGAGCACAGCACCGACACCAACAGCACTTGCATTGATAGCCACCTTGAATGGCTTTGCGTAATTAATTGTGGCTAATACCAGGGCAGTGGGTAATACAGCTTTCAGGCTGTCAAATGCCTCTGACAGTCTGCTGTCCATTGAAACTTCTTGCCTTTCTTTAGCAATTCAGTAAGTGGAGCATCCAAACTGCTAAAATTTGGCATAAATATCCGATAATTCACTCAATCCCAGGAATCATAGAACTGCTCTTTGTATCGATGGTACAGGAAGCTCCCCAATTACCTTTGTTTTTGCATCCCATGAGGCCAGTTGTCTGAGTTCAATAAAATGGCCCAGGAAGGTGACTTGGGCTTTGGCAAATTCACTTTTAACCAAGTTTATCATCAAGCTTGCCTTCTGAAGTTGATCAAACAAATATGATAAATGTTGTAAATGTCCCTTCTATGTGTGACTAAAAATCACCAGGTCATCAATATAAACTACATAATTGGGAAATTCAGAAATGGCCTCATGAGTTAGTCTCTGAAGTGTAGCTGGAGCATTTTCATACCAAACGGCATGTCTTTAAATTGATACAGTCCACTTGGCATTATGAAAGCTGAAATTGCCTTTGCTCTTTCTGACAAAGGTACCTGCTATTTGCCTTTGAGCAGGTACAACTTAGAAATATAAGTTGCTTGCCCTACCTACCAAACACGGAATTTGATATGCATCAATCTTTGTAACTGCATTGACTTTGCGATAGTCTACGCGTAATCATTAGGTACCATCTGGTTTTGACGCCATTACTATGGGTGAGCTCCAATCACTGTAAATCAATTCAATTATATTGTCTTGAAGCATGTGTTCAATCTCCTTTTGAAACTGTGCCAGCTTTAGAGGGTTATGCCTATAAGGAAATTACTCAATCTGCAAAGCATCTCCGATATCTACATCATGTATAATTAGGTTAGTATTTTCCAACTTATTTCCACTTATCTCCCCATGTGATAGTAATAAATCTTTCAGGTCATTTCGATTTTCTTCTGGAAGGTAACTCAATCATTTATCCCAATTTTTGGCAACTTCCTCGTTGTCCAATTTAATTTGAAGAATGCCCAATTCAGAACCCTCTAAATTTGGTTCTTCACTCTGTGTTGTAATCAATAACATACTCTCCTCTTGCTTGCCTTCCCTGTCAAAATGCCTTTTGATCATATTCACATGACACACTCTGTGAGATTTCTTTCTGTCTGGGGTCCATATCAAGTAGTTCACCTCATTCAATTTCCTTTTGACTTGATAAGGTCCACTAAACCTTGCTTTTAAAGGTTTACTTATCACTGGAAGTAACACTAATACCTTATCCTTGATAGCAAAATTGTGAATTTTTGATCTTTTGTCTGCTTCTTATTTTATTGTATGCTGTGATACTTCAAAATGCTGTCTAGCCAACTCCCCAGCTCTATTTAATCGTTCCCTAAAATTTGACACATATTGCAAATATGTAGTTTCTGACGTTTTCTCCCTAATCAATTTTAAGGACCCTTTCAGTTCATGCTCAAAAGCTAATTCAAATGGACTGAATTTGGTCAATTCATTTCGTGCATATCTGATCACAAAAAAACAAACAGAATTCCCTTATCCCAATCATTTGGATAGTCTTGACTATGAGCCCGCAACACAGTCCTTAATGTCTGACACCACCTTTCTAGCTGTCCCTGCGATTAGACAATAGACGACAGACAATAGACAATAGGTGCAGGAGTAGGCCATTCGGTCTTTCAAGTCAACTCGACCATTCATTATGATCATGGCTGCTCATCCACAATCAGTATCCTGTTCCTGCTTTATCCCCATAACCTTTGATTCTACTATCTCTAATAGCTCTCTCCATCTCTTTCTTGAAAGTATCCAGAGACTTGGCCTCCAGCATTCCATATATCCACTACTCTCTGGGTGAAGAAATTTCTCCTCAAATCTGTTCTAAATGGCCTACCCTTTATTTTTAAACTATATCCTCTGGTTCTGGACTCACCCAGCAGCAGAAACATTTTTCCTACCTCCAGAGTGTCCAATCCATTAATAATGTTATAAATCTCAATCAGATCTTCTTTCATCCTTCTAAATAGTCGCTCCAATCTTTTAACATATGACAATCCCGCCATTCTGGGAATTAACCTCGTGAATCTACGCTGCACTCCCTCAACAGCCAGAATGTCCTTCCTCAAACATGGAGACCAAAACTGCACACAATTCTCCAGGTGCTGTCTCACCAGGGCCCTGTGCTGCTGCAAAAGGGCCTGTTTGTTCCAGTATTCAATTCCTCCTGTTATGAAGGCCAACATGCCATTAGCTTTCTTCACTGCCTGCTGTACCTGCATGCTTGCTTTCATTGACTGATGTACAAGAACACCTAGATCTCGTTGTACTGCCCCACTACCTAACTTGACTCCATTTAGATAGTAATCTGCCTTCCTGTTCTTGCCACCAAAGTGGATAACCACACATTTATCCACATTAAACTGCATCTACCATGCATCCGTCCACTCACCCTAGCCTGTCCAAGTCACCCTGTATTCTCATAACATCCTCCTCACATTTCACCCTGCCACCCAGCTTTGTGTCATCAAAATATTTGCGAATATTGCTTTTAATGCCTTTATTGTATTGAGGTTTTTTGTAAACAGCTGTGGTCCCAGCACCGAACCTTGTGGTACCCCACTGGTCACCACCTGCCATTCTGCAAGGGACCCATTTATCAGTACTCTTTGCTTCCTGTCAGCCAGCCAATTTTCAATCCAAGTCAGTACCTTGCCCCCAATAATATGTGCCCTAATTTTGCTCACTAATCTCCTATGTGGGACCTTATCAAAGGCTTTCTGAAAGTCCATATACACTATATCCACTGGCTCTCCCTTGTCCATCTTCATAGTTACATCCTCAAAAGATTCCAGAAGATTAGTCAAGCACGATTTCCACTTCGTAAGTCCATGCTAACTCTGACTTATCCTGTTACTGCTATCCAAATAAGTCGTAATTTCATCTTTTATAATTGACTCCAGCATCTTTCCCACCACTGACATCAGGCTAACCGGTCTATAATTCCCTGTTATCTCTCTCCCTCCCTTCTTGAAAAGTGGGACAACATTAGCCACCCTCCAATCCACAGGAACTGATCGTGAATTGATAGAACATTGGAAAATGATTACTACTGTGTCCACAATTTCTAGAGCCACCTCCTTAAGTACCCTGGGATGCAGACCATCAGGTTCTGGGGACTTATCAACCTTCAGCCCTAACAGTCTATCCAACACCATTTCCAGCCTAATATAAATTCCCTCCAGTTCATCCATTACCCGAGGTTATTCAGCCACTATTACATCCGGGAGATTGTTTGTGTCTTCTCGAGTGAAGACAGATCCAAAGTACCTATTCAACTCTTCTGCCAGTTCCTTGTTTGCCATTATAAATTCACCCATTTCTATCTTCAATGGCCCAATTTTAGTCTTAACCATTTGTTTTCTTTACACATACCTAAAAAAGCTTTTACTATCCTCCTTTATATTTTTGGCCAGTTTGCCTTTGTACCTCATTTTTTTCTCTATGTATTGCCTTTTTAGTTATCCTCAATTGCTCTTTAAATGTTTCCCAGTCCTCCAGCTTCCTGCTCATCTTTGCTATGTTATACTTCTTTGCTTTTATTTTTTTGCAGTCCTTTATTTCCCTTATCAGTGACGGCCACCCCAGCCTCCCCTTAGGATCTTTCTTCCTCTTTGGAATGAACTAAAAATCCTGTACCTTCTGCATAATATCCAGAAATACCTGCCATTGTTGTTCCACTGCCATCCCTGTTAGGGTATTGAACCATTGAACTTTGGCCAGCTATTCCCTCATAGCTCCATAGTTCCCTTTGTTCAACTGCAATACTGACACTCGCGATTCTCCCTTCTCCCTCTCAAATTGCAAATTAAAACTTATCATATTATGGTCACTACCTCAAAATCGCTCCTTACTTTGAAGTTCCTGATCAAATCCGATTCATTGCACAACACTGGATCCAGAATTGCTTTCTCCCTTGTAGGCTCCAGTACAAGCTGTTCCAAGAATCCATCTTGGAGACACTCCACAAACTCCCTTTCTTGGTGTCCAGTACCATCCTGATTCTCCCAGTCTACCTGAAATCCCCCATAACAACTGTAGTAATACCTTTGCGACAGGACAATTTCAACTCCTTATTCAACTTAGACCCTATATCTAACCGCTGTTTGGGGGCCTGTAGATAACTTCCATTAGAATTTTCCAGCTCTATCCATACTGACTCTACATCTTGCGAGGGACTGTTTTCTTCAACGTCAGAGGCAAGTAATAAAATAAAACAAAGAATCGTGGATCTGGAAATCTAAAAGCTATCAAGAGAAATTGCTGGAGAAATTCAGCAGGTCTGGCAGAATCTGCAGAGAGAAGAAGAGAGTTAAAGTTTTGAGACCAGTGATCCTTTCTCTATCACCAGGTATTGCCAGACTTTTCGGGTTTCTTCAAAAATTTCTCTTGTTCATTACAGGCAAGGACTGCTGATTCACATTGCATTCTTAATTTCCATCAATGTGTGTTGGTGGTGGAAGGAATGAATATTTAAGGTTGTGGGTAAGGTGTTAATAAAATAGGTTGCTTTGTCCAACATGGTGTCAAACTTTTTGAAGGTGAACCTATTCAGCAAATGGAAAAGGTTCTATCATACTCCTGATTTATGTCTTATAGATGATGGACAAGATTTGGGAAGTCAGAAGGTGGATTACTCACCTCAGAATTCATAATCTCTGGCATGGTTTTGTAAGAACATTTGGTCAAGTTAAAGTTTTGGTCAATGGTGACCCCCCCAGATTCTGCCAGACCTGCTGAATTTCTTCAGCAATTTCTCTTGATACCTTTTAGATTTCCAGCATCTATAATTCTTTGTTTTATTTTATTACTTGCCTCTAACGTTGAAGAAAACTGTTCATCAATATCTAACAATCTCCACAGTTTGGATTTTTCTTAGCCACTGTCACTTTGAATTTGGTGCCAAGGTAATCTCCATCTTTCCAACAACAGTGATGTCATAAATCAAGATGTAAGCTTGACATATTTACTTAAACGTACAATTAAAATTTTGTAGAGTTAAATAAATGATTGGGACAAATAAATGGGATTAAATTATAAATAGATTTTAAAGTCTGGTTTTTGTTTATCATAATGGAGAAATTTGATATTCCTCTAGTTAGAAAATGTGGTTTGTATGAAGTAGTTTAGCAGCAATTATGAACCTTCTATGCAATTAATGGACCTGTCATTCAAATACACACCTCATTCAACAAAGTGCAATCTTTCCAAGGCTTTTTACAGTAAGAATAAGAGTGTAAAAGGGCAAAATCTAATCAGCTCCATGATTTCTACTTAATTGCAATCCTTGAGGACTTCATCACTGACAACTACTTTTAGATTTCTTGTTTAACTGCATCTGCAGATTCCAAAGTTGCTATAAGAGTCACAGGAGTAATGATGCTGAATATGGACAGTTTTGTCATCATTACTGTTGCAAAACCAACCTCTGGGCTGGATAGTAAATCAGTTATATTAAGCCATATGCAATTTGAACTGAACAGCCCTGATAACGTTTGTTTACTTTTTTGCTTATCTGCCTTGTGATAATTAAAGGCACTGATTGGGTAATGATGCTTCTGGGGAAAAATCAAATCCTTAATGGAATTTCAGAGGTAAACAAAAAATGTAGTCATTAGCAGATGGTGGGCAGTAAAGTGTAGCTAAAGAAATTTTCAAGGCAATCAATCCTATAGCTTGCCTGCACAACTTTATCTGGCATACTTTGAAAAGGAGACATGAATGTTAACTCTCAGTGAACCCGTGCATAACTATAGAAGTGCAGCCTCATTTCCCATCTATTCCAGTAAAACAATTCACAGTAATTGTACTTCTGGTGATGAATTATAAGTTCACTCAAAGACATAAGATGTTCTTAAATTAACTATCAATTTATGATCCATTTGGAAACAACACACAGTCTATCAGTTTGCACATCTGTCTTTTACAAAAATAAAGTGGATAATATACATTCGTGGTGACCTTAAATTTATTTTCGGAAAAGAAGCTTGAGGTGGTGAATTATTTTGGTCATGTTAAAGCTATTGGTTAACACATCACTAATCTAGATTTACTCAGGACAAGTTGTTTCAAATATTTAAAACAAGACACTTAATATCAGCAAATTATATTTCTTTTGTCCCTTAGTTTGTAGACCGACAACAGTGTAACCTAAGTCCTTTTCTGAGTACTATTTTGTTTAATAATGTAGGGTCATGTGAGGGGCTGGGTCATAGCAGCATATGACTTGTTATATAAGATGTTAGGTTCTGACAGGGTTAATGCTGAGAAGTCCATGAAGCACCACCCAATATGATTATGTCATATGGACCTGGACTAGACAATGGCTCTGAATCCAAAAGTAGAGATTGGTAACTGTTTTGAGAAAGCATAAGAATACCATGTGATCAGTGGTGGTGGCTTTCTAACTGAAGGCCATAATACCAACCTGACGGCCACTTGAAAAGTATCAGTCGAGATGCAGAAGAAACATTTACATTGGAAAATTCAGAGATAAAATCACTGTGCAAATAACACTGCCTGACCGTTGAGACAAACTCATGTATCATTCCCATACAAAAGAAAAAGATTTCTAAAATGAAGTCACAGCCATAGTCATCTACAACATGGGGAGAGTAATAAAAAAAATGACAGGTTCATTAGTTGCTGTTGTGATAAAAGCAGGATGGTGACTTCTCCATGGCTGGCTTTCTCAGTAGATAATGGATCTTGTTGTAACTATTGAAGTTTTCAGAAATGTCACAATGTTGATGCATTGTTGAAGGAGAAATCATCTGCAAGCATTCTGTACAGCTACCAATACTGGCTTAGTCGCCAGTTGCCGAAGCAGGCAACCTGTATGAGAAGCATAAGCTATTGTACACACCTCGAAGCTCTCTTACATTTCAAGAGCTTTGCAAGTCAATAGTGTGAACGGAAACTGGATTTACCAAAACAGGGTTTCAGAACCAAATCCACAGGCTACAATAGAAAATAACCAAACAAAAAGCATGTGCAGAATGCTGGTAGCTGGAGTGTGTCAGAGATCTGTATAGGCACAAGCATGTATGTGGCATTAACAGCAAACAATCCAAAGTGAAGATTTGAAGTAGGAACCTTCAACCAGAAAGTGAACAGGTGTTCCAGTTGTGAATGTGTGATTCTATAACAGGTGGTGAAGTCAGTCTATGGCATGCACCCTGAGATATTGGCGTATGTTTGCCAAAATGGAGATCTGGAGGAGCAAGTGGTGAGATGAAGCCAACAGGTACCTGCTGTAACTCTCACATTGGGATTTGTCACTGTCTTGTTTCTCTCTGTCATATAGGAAAATAGAAACTGCATATACAGGAGGTTAGATTTTTATTAATGAGATGTACAATAATGACATTTTGTGGATGATATCAAATAGTTAGAAGCTTTGGCCTCTATTACCATCTATTGCCCAAAGAACCTTGACATACACAAGCTCAAAACCAAAGTCAACACTGGAGCTAATGCAAACATTCTATCAATCAGAACCTTGAAGGATATGCACCTGCATCACTGGATGTCAATAATACATTGCTGTTTGTCATTTTTATAAATGACCTGGAGTAGGGGCTAGAAGGTTGGGTAAGCAAGTCTGCGGATGATACAAAAGTCGGTGGAGTTGTTGACAGGAGGATAGCAAATGTGGTTCCCTTGTTCAGAGGATAGCAAATGTGGTTCCCTTGTTCAGAGGATAGCAAATGTGGTTCCCTTGTTCAAGAAGGGGAGTAGGGATAACCCTAGTAACTATAGGTCGGTGAGTCTCACTTCTGTTGTGGGCAAAGTCTTAGAGAGAATTGTAAGGGACAGGATTTATGAACATCTGGATAGGAATAATGTGATCAAGGATAGTCAGCATGGTTTTGTGAAGGGCAGGTCATGCTTCACAAACCTTATTGAATTCTTTGAGAAGGTGCTTAAGGAGGTGGACGAGGGTAAAGTGGTAGATGTGGTGTATATGGATTTTAGTAAGGCGTTTGATAAGGTTCCTCATGGTAGGCTACTGCAAAAATTACGGAGGTATGGCATTGAGGGTGAGTTGGAGATTTGGATTAGGAATTGGCTGGCTGGAAGAAGACAGACGGTAGTAGTTGATGGTAAAGGTTCATCTTGGAGTGCAGTTACTAGCAGTGTTCCGCAAGGATCTGTTTTCGGACCATTGCTGTTTGTCATTTTTACAAATGACCTGGAGGAGGGGCTTGAAGATTGGGTGAGCAAGTTTGCGGATGATACGAAACAGTGGAGTTGTTGACAGTGAGGAAGGATGTGTCAGGTTACAGCGGGATATAGATAAGCTGCAGAGCTGGGCAGAAAGGTGGCAAATGGAGTTCAATGTGGGTAAGTGTGAGGTGATTCACTTTGGTATGAGTAACAAAAAGATGGGGTACTGGGCTAAATGTTGGATACTTGGTAGTGTGGATGAGCAGAGGGATCTTGGTGTCCATGTACACAGATCTCTGAAAGTTGCCACCCAGGGAAATAGTGCGGTGAAGAAGGCATATGGCGTACTGGCTTTTATTGGTAGTGGAATAGAGTTCCGGAGTCCTGAGGTCATGTTGCAGTTGTATAAGACTCTGTTGCGGCCGCATCTGGAATATTGTGTGCAGTTTTGGTCGCCATACTATAGGAAGGATGTGGAGGCACTGGAACGGGTGCAGAGGAGGTTTACCAGGATGTTGCCTGGTATGGTAGGAAGATCGTATGAGGAAAGGCTGAGGCACTTGGGGCTGTTTTCATTGGAGAAAAGAAGGTTTAGGGGTGACTTGATAGAGGTGTACAAGATGATTAGGGGTTTAGATAGGGTTGACCATGAGAACCTTTTTCCCCGTATGGAGTCAGCTATTACGAGGGGGCATAGCTTTAAATTAAGGGGTGGTAGGTATAGGACAGATGTTAGGGGTGTAGTCTTTACTCAGCGGGTTGTGAGTTCATGGAATGCCCTGACAGTCGCAGTGGTGGACTCTCCCTCTTTATGGGCATTTAAACGGGCATTGGATAGGCATATGGAGGACAGTGGGCTAGTGTAGGTTAGGTGGGCTTGGATCGGCGCAACATCGAGGGCCTAAAGGCCTGTACTGCGCTGTATATTTCTAATACAATCCATAACAGTAAAATGTACTGCATATAATGGGTCACCCATCATTTGTATTTGTACACTGAAGTTGAAATGCAAATATAGGAACTCTGTGTGGAAACCACAAATATTCGACCTGAGTGGCCACAAATAGACTGGCAATGTGTGTAAAACTCAAATTTGTGAACATTCTCGAAATTGAACAAATGCTGATTGTCCCAAAAGATGCCAAGAATAATCTCATTGAGTTTGTCCAGAACATAGAACAAAATAAACAAACAAATTCATGTCATAGCAAACATCAAATGAAATGCTACCTTGCACATTAGAGTAGATGCAATTCTATCAATCAACCTTCCTAGTAAGTCCAATATGCATACAAATGAGAAAGCTAAATGATTTGGTGCATAATGGTATTATCTGTCATATGTTATTAGCACAGACTTGTGAAGTTCTATCATGTGCATGCTTAAGGAAAATGGAAAAGTCTCAGTATGTTTTGAAACCAAAGCATTTAAATCATCCTGGAAACAGATGCCCACACAAAATTCCAATATGAGAGGAATTGAATTCTAAATTCTAAAGCAGTGTACATACGAAACTTTTCTGACAAAGAAATCATAGTTAAGACATGGCTTAAGGAAAGACATCCCATATGTATGGGAGGAGAAACAATGATGTGTTCGAATTATTTATAAGTTGTAATTAGCAACAGACTTATATTTTACACCATTGCAAGTGAAGGAAGAAAACATTTCTGGAGGTCCATGTATCTCAAAAAGGGCTAGGTGCAAGGGTCATACATGAAGGCAAGCTAATTGTATGTGAATCCAAAAGTCTGTTGTAAGTGTATCCAGTTATTCCAAAGTGTAACATGCAACACTTGCTATAGTAATTCATATCTCAGCAAGGAGTTCATGTGAAAACCAATCATAAGCTATTGGAAATAATTTGGTGCAAACCACGGGCAGATGCAGCATCAAACTACAATGTTATCTGGTAGAAATAAGTGAGTATGACCTTGATGTCTGCTACAAACATGATACCAAAATGGTTATGTCAGACATACTGAACAAGTTATCAACTCCAAATAAGATTGCAGTAATCCCATTAGATTTACAAGTGCATGGTGTAGACATTGAGGAGGAAGATGTGCTTGAGGCCAATCTGCTGAGTTTTCCTCAGCACAAACTTGTAACCAAGTTCAGGAAGAAACCGCATGGGATCTACAAGTTGAAGCACAATGGAAATTTATTATAGAGGGATAGCTTGACACGATGGAAGAACCAAACACTCTCAGATGGTTTTAGGTTTAGACTGATGAACAAGATATTTAAAGTGGCATAAATTTCAAAGTGTAGCAAGTGTTTCTATGCAAAGCCCTTTGCCAGGACATATTAGACTAAATCATCCTAACCCCTTAGCAAGGTGGGTAATGTGAGTTAGTTGGGAAATATGATGAAATTGGAAAAATTAGATTCTCGATGTCAAGAGAAAAAAAGTCTGATTTTACACCCCAAGTTTGAATAGTGAGATGAAATCTTGCTGGGAAGTGCCAAGAGATCTACATGTATGCATTTACAACTCATTATTGAATATCTCACCTCTTGTATGTGCAGTCTCCTATTCTCCTTCGTGACAGAGAAAAAAAGTCAGCAAAAAATCCTGACCTGAGAGTCACAGTGGGTACCTGTTGGCTCTAGCTCACCACTTTTTCGTCTAGGCCTCCATTTGGCCCACATGAACCAACATCTCAGAACGAACTCCGTTGGCAACAATTGTCTCCACCACCTTAATTGTAAAATTAACCCAAATAATACGGCTTGCAGCATTAAGTGTTCTGCTTGTGTCAATTAGTTTTCAAGAGTTTTTCTGCTATCACTTGTAGTTGCATCTACTTTCTAATAAAGCTCAGTTTAACGATGATTACTGCAATCCTATGGCAGTGATTGAAGATTGCAATAATGAGGACAAGAGCAAAATTTAATTAATGAGTCAGAAAAACAGAAGCAACAAATTACTAACACCCGGTATGTGTCAGGGATTTTTCTTTATATTTTTCCAGTTAAAAACAAGTATCCATCATAAACTTTAATGGTTTAATTAGTGGTCCTGATTTATTATTTGTTAGAATAACACAAAAATTTGCCAGGAGTCTCATTGGTCATTTGAAAATGGAACAACATCTAAGTGGAGTGGAGTTAATAACTGACTCATGCTTTTGATTTTAGAGAATTATGTTCTGCACCTTTTTTTTAGATTACATAGTCAATACTGTCCAATTAATCTGTCATTTAAATATTATGACATGCTGATTCATCCAATTTTCTTAGACTTATCGCTGTTAGAATTCAGAAGTGCACAAATAATTTGTCTTGCCTTTCAGACTGTTTGACGCCCTCTGCTCAAAAGTGGATTTTTCATCCATGAGCCCTCCTTTGCTTATGTTTTTAATGGAAATTCTTTGGTAGAATTACTTCTAGGCTAAAGTTAGATTGCTTTCCTATTCTCAGACAAACATGTTTCTTCCATCAGAGAAATTGTATTTTTATTGCGTAGAAACAGGCAAAATTACTTTTCTCATTCTGAGGATACTGCCTGTTTTGTCTGTCTCTCATTAAAGTTTGCAGTTCGAACCAGCTCTGTAGATTTGGAAGAATTAGAGATTATCGCTTATAACCATTAATTAAACACAAGTTAGCTTCAAAATACAATTTTTTTTATTTTAGAAAATGAACTTGCAGAGTTACAGCTTGTTTTTGTTTAACATTTGTTTTAGCTCTTTCTCTATTTTCACACCTAACTTCAGTCTGTGGATATTTCTGTGGATCCTTCTTTAGTCCCGATGTTTAGAAAATATGGAAGGAACATGTATATATTTAGAGCTTACATTCTTTCATGAACATACAAAAAAGTTCCAATGTTTAAAATTACGTATTTTTATGACATGCTTTTGGACTGCTAAACAAAGGCACAACATTAAGCACTTTCCAATGTTCCAGCATCTCACCTACTGTTGTAGATGATACAAATATCTCTACTAGGTGCCCTACAATTTATTCCCTACCTGTCCTGGAATATACAGTACTTGATCAATCCCAGTGATCTATCTACCTTTAAGTGTTTGAAGACCTCCAGTAACTACTTTTCTGTAATGTGGATTCTGTTCAAGACACCAATATTTCCTCAAGTTCCTAGATTCCTTGTCTTTCTCCACATTAAATAGTGATGAGAAATATTCACCCATCTCCTAAGGATCCAAGAACAGACAGCCTGGTTGTTCTTTAAGGGGCCCTCGTCTCTACCTGGTTATTCCTTTTCCCTTAATGTACTTACAGAATCTCTTTAGATTCTCCTTAACCTTATCTTCCAAAGCTACCTCATGAGCTCTTTTTCCCTCCTAATTTCCCTCTTAAGTATACTTTTCGTCCCCCTATACTCCTCAAGAGATTCACTTGATCTCAGCTGTCTATATCTGACATAGTCTTCCTTTTTCTTGACCAGAGCCTCAATATCTCTTGACGTCCAGTATTCTCTAGGAGAAAGTGAGGAATGCTGATGCTGGAGATCAGAGCTTAAAAATGTGTTGCTGGAAAAGCGCAGCAGGTCAGGCAGCATCAAAGGAACAGGAGAATCGACGAAACATCGATTCTCCTGTTCCTTTGATGCTGCCTGACCTGCTGCGCTTTTCCAGCAACACATTTTTAAGATCCAGTATTCTCTACCCCTACCACCCTTGCCTTTCACCCTGCCAGGAACATGTAGTCACTGAACTCGCATTACCTCATTTTTGAAAGCATCTCACTTGCCAGTCATTCTTTTACTTGCAAACAGCCTACCCCCAATCAGCTTTTGTCAAACAATTGTGAGATTTTAACTATGGCAGTTGCTTTACTCAGTTGGCTATACAGCTGGTTTTTAAGTCGAGTGTGTGGTGCTAGAAAAGCACAGCAGGTCAGGCAGTATCCGAGGAGCAGGAGAATCAACGTTTCAGGCAAAAGCCCTTCATCAGGAATGAGCACCACACTCTCAACTCTCATCTCCAGCATCTGTAGTCCTCACTTTCGCCTAGCTGGTTTTTAATTCAGACTGATGCCAACAGTGCAAGTTCAATTCCCACACTGTTTGAACTTACCACGAATGACTGTCTTACTCAATGCCTCCCCTCACCATCAAGGCGACCATCAGGTTAAGGCACTACCAGTCATCTTTCTGACATGAGATAGCAGCCCTGTGGTCTGGTATGGTCTTAATCTGGTTCAACTATGGCAACTTATCTTATTTTTGAACTAAAATATACTATATTAAGTGTTATCCTCCCACTCAGCTCCTCTTTAATTCTGAAATACTTACAAAATTCCAAAAGAATTTTGCTAGCAATTGGTGACAAGTATTCATCTTCATATTGTATAAAAACCGAGAGAACTGCGGATGCTGTAAATCAGAGACAAAAGTAGAAATTGTTGGAAAAGCTCAGCAGGTCTGGCAGCATCTGTGGAGAGAAATCCGAATTAACATTTCAAATCAAGTTCTGAGGAAGGGTCACTTGACCCAAAATGTTAACTCTGATTTCTCTCCACAGATGCTGCCAGACCTGCTGAGCTTTTCCAACAATTTCTATTTTAGCCTCGTACTTGTCTGAGCCTTTTCCTATCATTGCTTGCCTGCATGTTGCCAATGGTAATGCATAAGCTGAAATTTATGTAGTAATATATAGATACAATTTTTGCATTCATGCTAGGTTAATAATGCATGTTTCACCACTGTACAGTTAAAACCTAAAACAACAGCTTCAGCCTTCAATGCTTCAGAATAGATGCTTCTTGTGCTCCTTTTCAATAATTCTTATAAAGACCTGAAGCTCAATGTAAGATGAGGAAATAGAAGATTCACAAGAACTGCAAAGGTTCTAAAAGTAACCTCAGTTAATGAATTTTGAAAGTGTACTTCATTAATGTAGGTCAATGTTTGAACTCTAATATTTTCAACTTGCAAAGAATGTTAAGTAAAAACACATCGCACACAGAGAAAAAAAACATATAAGGAGCCTGTGTGAATATAACCAAAAGACAAAAGGTATAAGAAATAATCAAAACTTTTCAGAATAAAGAACATATCAAGTTACAAAGCAGACAAAAGATTGTGCTCAAAAATCAATGCTGGTGGAGGGATTGGAATACAGGGATGGTCAGGTTGAAATTAAAAAGGGTAAATCAAATGTGAATAGTGTCTTTTGTGAAATATTTGAGTTTTTCAACGAAATGTATATTGATATCCTCAAGAATGCCCACTGACCTCAATATTAAATTGTCAGTCTTTCTCCGTAGTTCTGTTCCAAAAAGCTATTGTGGGAGGGTCTCTGTTTTTTTTTTACAATTCTGGAGGGATTAACTCTAAATGATTATGCTCCCAGAAAAGAAAACATGAACTTGCTGCTCTTCTTAATTCAACTAAACACAGTTGGCAGCAACAAGGTTAATTTAGAAATGAGCTTTTCCCAATCAAAATGTATTTATGTTTGAAAGGGAACCAAATTAACTGGGCTAGCAGAATTGAAGAAACAGTGGGTTGATTAGCTACTAAATTTGAGAAAAGATATTATGAGAAACAAACACAGAAAATTAAGTTAATTGTAGCATTAGAGCAAAATGTTAAAAGTTTGTGCAAAAAGATGTTAGCCTCTCTGACCCTGGGATGGTTAAGATTTGTAATTTGGAGAGCACAGAAGCAAGTACCTACTTAGCAAAAAACCTCAGTTTACTCCAGACAAATTTTGAGCATTTAGATCTTAGTTCATACCTTCAACAGATAGAAGAGTCAGAATCTAAAACTGATTAGAATACTTTATCCATAATAATTCCCCAAATCAAAAGAGGATTGATAATGCTGGCAAAAAGGAGATTACATTGAGTTTCATCAAAGCACAAGGGAAAGAGGGGAAACTCAGGAGAGAGAAAGAGAGCTCACAGGAGAGATAAATAGAGAATTTCAATCAACAGAAAGAGAGAGAGAAAAACAGAGAAGTTGTGGCATCTGGATGGCAAGTACAAATAAGACTGAGGCAATTAACTGTATAACTAGGAAATAGCTTAGTAAAGATGTGGGTACTGTGCTCTGAGCAGTCCGAGGAAACTGGAAAAACAGGACCGAACCAGAAAGGTACAGTTCAGCTACTGAGAGTTGAAGAGGTGCCAAATTTTCTGAATTTGTGACCTCAGAGTACCTCCTCCTCCAAAGGTCTCTAACATCACAGATGTTGATCTTCACATAATTTGATTCAAGCATGTGATATGAAGAAATGATTGGAGGCATTGGATACTACAAAGGCCATATGCCCTGACAGAGTCGAAAAGTGTGGCGCTAGAAAAGCACAGCAGGTCAGGCAGCATCTGAGGACCAGGAGAGTCAATGTTTCAGGCATAACCCCTTCATTAAGAGGCTTATGCCTAAAACATCGACTCTTTTGCTCCTCAGATGCTGCCTGACCTGCTGTGCTTTTCCATTGTCACACTTTTTGATGCTGACTCTCCAGCATCTGACATCCTCACTTTCTCTATTTGCCCTGATAACATGCTCACAATAGTACTGAAGACTAGTACTCCAGAACTCACCACACCCCTAGCCTAGCTGTTCCAGTACATCTGTAACACTAGCAATTAACCAACAATGTGTGGAAAATTTCTGATGTGTGACCTGTTTACAAAAAAAAAGTACAAATCCAATCTGGCTGAAAAGTGACAAGAAACATGCATGCCACTCAAATGCCTGGCAATGACCATTCCAATAAAGGACAATCTAACCATCGGCCATGATATTTAATGCCATTACCCTAACTAAATCCCCCTACTACAACATCATCCTGGTTACCATTGACCAGAAACTGAACTGGAACTAGCCAGATCTTTACAAAAGCAGGTCCAAGACTATGAGTATTGCAGTGGATTACTTACCTCTGACTCCCAAAGACTGACCGCTATCAAGAAAGCACAAATCAGGAGATGGAATACTGTGCATTTTTTGAATGAGTATAGCTACAGTAATACTCAAGAAGTTTGACACCATCCAAGACAAAGTGACCTTTTCGATTGGCGCCACATCCATAACCCAATACATACAAATGAAAAACAGTAATTATTTACAAGGATACCATATTAGAGACATTGCCTTTGTTCTATGCTCAGTGATATTAAAAGGTAAAGTCACCATCAACCTACTGGATCATAGGACTGCTCTCTCATTAGAGAGAGAGAAGGAACTAGTGGTCATGGTATAACCTGACTGTCACCATGCCTCTGGCAAGATTGAGAGGGAGACTCCTTCATAATAATCTCCACTGGTGTAGGAATTGAAGTCTCACTGTATGACTTCACTCTGCATCATAAAGCATCCATCCAGCTGACTGAGCTAAGGTGGATTAGTCAGGGGTCATTTATAAATTAAACTTCACAGACAGAGGATGTAGAGGTGTGGTGCTGGAAAAGCACAGCAGATCAGGCAGTATCCGAAGGGCAGGAGAATCAACATTTCCAGCATTAGCCCTTCATCTGGGATTCATATGAAGTAGTAGAGAGTATCGTCTGAGATTCTTCATGAAGTAGAGGTAATTGCATAAGGAGGACATGATGCGGAGGAGCTAGCGTTATGTGGACAAAGTTAAAAATCACATAACAGCAGGTTATAGTCCAACAGGTTTATTTGGAAGCACTAGCTTTTGGAGCACTGCACCTTCATCAGTTGGTTGTGGTGAATAAGACCATAAGACACAAATATAATTCTGCAAATACAAATTCACCCCATAGACTTATATGTGTGTTTGCATGCATTAGAGAGAGAGTGAGTGAGTGTGTGTCTGCGCGCGAGTGAGAGAGTGTATGTTTGTGCGTGTGAAAGCTTGGTAAAGTGTGTGTGTGGGTATGATGGAGTATAAGCCTGTGAGAGGCTGTGTGCATGGGTGTGTGTTGGGGGGTGTGTATGAGAGAGAGTGTATGTATGACAGAGGGTCTCCGTGTGTATGTGTGTGAGAGAGAGAACCTTGGGTTCATGTCACACTACAGAGGACACCACTACACTACACTCTCTCACACACATACACATTCATACTTACACACTCAAGCAGACTCTCTCTCATACAGACACTCTCTGTCATACACACAATCCCCAAACACACGCCTATGCACACAGCCTCTCACAGGCTTATACTCCATCACACTTTACCAAGCTTTCACACAAGCAAACACACACTCACTCACATGCACTCACACTTACGCACACACACTCACTCACTCTCTCTCTCATGCACGCACACACATACATACGAGTCTATGGGGTGAATTTGTATATGCAGAATTATATTTGCAGATACATTCTATTTTGCTGAAAAAATGTGCAACCTGCAGGCAGTCAATGCAGACAGTCAATCCATGTAATATTTTGTAAATTCCAGTTTGGAAATAGAACCAGTCTGACTCAAGATTAGAATACAGACTCTAACCTTACACCTTTAGTGCATTGTCTGAGCTGAGATGTCACATTTTGTTATAAAACCTTAAATTATATTGAGAAAGTGACTTAAAAGAAGTTCTTGGATTTATATATTAATGAACTGAAACCAGCAACCCATTCTAAAAGATGAAAGACTTAACAACAATCCAGGTTTGTTCAATATATCATTTCATGACACTGTAATTTTTTTGCTATAAATTCTGTGTCTTATAGTCTTATTTCCACAACCAAGTGATGAAGGAGCAACACTACAAAAGCTAGTGCTTCCAAATTAACCTGTTGGACTATAACCTGGTATTGTGTGATTTTTAACATTATGAGAACAGGCAGTTGTTTCATTATACATAGTAATATTGGGGCCACAAGAAATCCTACTTTGTTGGGTATGTTTAAGAAGGGAAAAAGGTGCAGATAGGACCCAAATGACCAATGTATTAAGAGGACAACCACCAGAATTCCCCAGTAACTTGGTGTATTCACAGCAAAGGGCAATCTCCGCATTAAAAATGTGTGTTAAATCTGAACAGGGAAATCACAGGTGAAATGTGACAAAGTTGTTGGTTTATGGAATCATGTCAACGGTATTGTCAGTTTAACTGCATGGGATATAAATGTAGGACAGAGTCAAACCTGTATTGTAAAACTTCAGAAGGAATTGTATTCCTCGACACTTTGTAAGGCAACCTGGTTTTGACTTACATTTGTAAACAATAAGGATTCTCCTGTCCATATTCCTATAAGTGTTAGATTATATGACCTTAGGGAGATATACATCTAGACAGCTATGGCATAGCTGCTGAAACAAGACAGTTCAAGTTTGTTAGGAACCTATAGTTTCTTTATTCTTTCATGGAGTGTGAGCATTGCTGGCAAGACTGGCACACAAATTGCAGGATATCTGATTACTGAGGCCTTAAAATTGCACAACAATCACCTATGCAAATTGGGGGCTATTTGAATCAGAGAAGTTGGTGCTCATAGGCATGCTAAGTATCACACGCATATGTTCAACTAGATGCACTGAAATACAAGTCCACTTTAAATTAATTAGCAAACCAAGCATCAAAGCATCCGCATTGGGAGGCTTATCATCTGCGCTAAGATGACTCTGCTGCAAGAATGGTCAGTACTATGTCTATGCCCGAAACGTCGATTTCAAAGCTATTTGGATGCTGCCTGAACTGCTGTGCTCTTCCAGCACCACTAATCCAGTACTATGTCTATGCTCAGCCTCAGTCAGGGGGGAATGCTAACAGGGTCATCGATGTTTGTTGAAGGAGATGTCCCTCATCTCTGAACAACTAGCCTGATGAGGCATCTGGTACTTAACATGAAGTAGGAACTTGGAAACATGAGAATTCTCAAGGATATAGGTAGTGTGACAACTCCAGGTTACTTAGCACTGACCTCTAAGATGTGGTACTGATAAGCACATATGACTTGCACATTTATCAAATGGAAGCCTTTCCTATTGATGAAATCTGCAATATTATGATATGGCACTCACAACATGTCATATGTAGAGTCTGTAGCATCCCACAATAGTTACGTTGAGAAAGCTACTGCCCAGGTTATAGCACTAACCACGTCATGGAGAAATTGATTTATTGGTGTGATTTGGCAAAAATTGCATAGGTAAAAGTTTTCATACATTTGTGGGTTAAGTATTGAGAGTTGCCACTTAGTCCCCAGTGGACCTTTGGAATCAACTGTTACATAGAAACACTTGTGCATCAGTTGCCTGAATGGTCACTGGGATAGGGTAGCCACCTACTCCTTAAGATTGCTGCTTTGCCAAACAACACAGTTAGTGAAGTTCAGAGAATCAGATAACACAGAAGAGGCCTTTCAGCCTATTGTGAGTGCATTGACGGAGGTGTTTCAGGACATCCTCAGGCTGTGGCCACACTATGCCACACTCATCTGGAGAAAATGGGATTGAAGACAACAGTTTCTTGGCCTCCTGTACTTCCTTCACATCCAATGGTGACCTTCTGCTGTGAACTCCTCCAAGACTGTTAGTGTATGCAGATAAACCTCTCAGTATTCACTAGCAAGGTTCTTGTCTCTTTGTTTGAACCTTGGAAGGAAATTCTGACTTTTTTTCCTCAATGCTGAGAATTTCAGTTTTCTGATATCATCATATTTTCTAAACTAACTCATCATTGACCTTGTTGTTCGGGTGCTGGGGAAACTTTCCGATGTATCAAGGATCTAGGTTTCAATGACTTTGTGTAAATCACATTGCTATCTATTGATAGACAATAAACTTGTAAGGAGGATTACTTATGTAAGGATCCCCTCAAATCAAAGTTGACTGGATTGAATAGCTGTTAATTCAGACTGATTTGGTGCTCTTTTGTTCAAAATGGTGAGTGCACGTACTGTACTATCAATTGCAGTGAGTGTAATTAACAGTTATGCAAGTTTAGGATTAAGAAATAGAACAGTAAAAATTCCATTCAGTTATAATTTTCAATCCTAAATTTTGATGTTCTAAATCAGCTAATTTAATTTTATTTGAATCAAGCCTTATACCACTAGAGCATTATCAGCGTGCTCTTAGAAACACAAAATTCAGTCAGATTGATCGTTCTTCCCAGGAGAAAGAAAAATCAAAGTTTTCATGGTCCCACAGGATTCACTTGACTCCAACTGATGCCAGCAGTGATAATTTGATTTCTTAGGTTTCACATAAAGTCCTTTAACTTTGCTAAATAAAATGTGCACAGAGAACTTGTGTGATTGCAGTCAGCAGGTAGAATATTACTTTTATCTCCATTAATAGATCTGTCATGGCCAGAATGTATTGGATGGCCTGAGGCCTGCCTGGAATTGGGCCTGAAACCTCACAAACATTACATATGAGGGGATGGGGAGGGAGCAGGGTGTTGTGAATCTACCACATCATCCATTGTGTGGTCAGTGATAAAGAAGTTTATTTGTGTCGGAGAGTCATAGAGTCATAGAGATGTACAGCATGGAAACAGACCCTTCTGTCTAATCTGTCCATGCTGACCAGATATCCCAACCCAATCTAGTCCCACCTGCCAGCACCCTGCCCATATCCCTCCAAACCCTTCCTATTCATATACCCATCCAAATGCCTCTTAAATGTTGCAATTGTACCAACCTCCACCACATCCTCTGGCAGTTCATTCCATACGCGTACCACCCTCTGCGTGAAAAAGTTGCCCCTTAGGTCTCTTTTATATCTTTCCCCTCTCACCCTAAACGTATGCCCTCTAGTTCTGGACTCCCCGACCTCAGGGAAAAGACTTTGTCTATTTATCCTATCCAGGCCCCTCATAATTTTGTAGACCTTTATAAATTCACCCCTCAGCCTCCGATGCTCCAGGGAAAACAGTCCCAGCCTGTTCAGTCTCTCCCTGTAGCTCAGATACTCCAACACTGGCAACATCCTTGTAAATCTTTTCTGAACCCTTTCAAATTTCACAACATCTTTCCAATAGGAAGGAGACCAGAAATGCACGCAATATTCCAACAGTGGCCTAACCAATGTCCTGTACAGTCGCAACACGACCTCTCAACTCCTGTACTCAATACTCTGACCAATAAAGGAAAGCATACCAAATGCCTTCTTCACTATCCTATCTACCTGCATCTCTACTTTCAAGGTGCTATGAACCTGCACTCCAAGGTCTCTTTGTTCAGCAATACTCCCTAGGACCTTACCATTAAGTGTATAAATCCTACTAAGATTTGCTCTCCCAAAATGCAGCACCTCACATTTATCTGAATGAAACTCCATCTGCCACTTCTCAACCCATTGGCCCATCTGGTCCAGATCCTGTTGTAATTTGAGGGAACCTCAGTCTACTGCACTTCCAATTTTGGTGTCACCTGCAAACTTACTAACTGCACCTCTTATGCTTGCATCCAAATCAGCACTAATCCTTGTGGCACTCCACAGGTCACAGGCCTCCAGTCTGAAAAACAACCCTCCACCACCACCCTCTGTCTTCTACCTTTGAGCCAGTTCTGTATCCAAATGGCTAGTTCTCCCTATATTCCATGAGATCTAACCTTGCTAATCAGTCTCCCATGGGGAACCTTGTCGAACGCCTTACTGAGGTCCATATAGATCACATCTACTGCTCTGCCCTCATCAATCTTCTTTGTTACTTCTTCAAAAAACTCAATCAAGTTTGTGAGACATGATTTCTCAAGCACAAAGCCATGTTGACTATCCCGAATCTGTCCTTGCCTTTCCAAATGCATGTACATCCTGTCCCTCAGGATTCCCTCCAACAACTTGGACTGCTATTTGAGAGCTTTCGCTCAATGTGGAGGCAAGAGAAAGGCTGCAGCTATTTTCACTATTGCAATCAGGTAGGTAAATGTAAAGAATTCAGGTCTTATTGAGCACAACCAGAGTTCTTTTTTCCACTCATGTGACATGGGTGTCACTGGCTGGCCAGCATCTGTTCTTAGTTGCTCTTAAAAAGGCAGTGGTGAACTGCCTTCTTGAATCACTAGTCCATGTGAGGAACATTTGAAGACTTTGGGTCTATATTCAATGGAGTTTTGAAGAATGTAGGGGAATATCATTAAAACTTACAGAATACTGAATAGTCAGGACAGAGTAGATGTTGGGAAGATGTTTCCATTGGTAGGAGAGACTAGGACCTGAGCGCATTGCCTTAGAATAAAGGGAAGACCTTTTAAAACAGAGATAAGGAGCAACTTCTTCAGCCAGAGAGTGATCAATCTATAGAAGTCATTGCCACAGAAGCCTGTGGAGGCCAGGTCATTGAGTATATTTAAGACTGAGATAGATGGATTCTTGAGTATCATGGGAATCAAGGGATACTTGAAGAAAGTGGGAGAATGGGGGTTGAGAAACCTATCAACTAATGATTGAATTGCAGAGCAGACTTGACGGGCTGAATGCTCTTATGTCTTATGGTCATATGTACTGTTAGTAGTCCCATAAAATTCCAGGATTTTTACCCAGGGATAGTGAATGAACATGATAGTGAATATATTTCCAAGTCAGGGTGGTGAATGGCTTGGAGGGGAATTGCAGGTGGTGGTGTTCCCATGTATCTGATGGCCTAGATGGAAGTGGCCATGGTTTTGGAAAGTACTATCTAAGAATCTTTCGTGAATTCTGCAGTGTTTGAAGGAGTGATGTCAATCAAGTAGCTGCTTTGTCCATGCAATGTTTCTCAGACAAAGCAGTCTTGAAGTCGGAGGACTTAAACTGGCTTTATACATTTCTTAAAACCTAGTTCACACCTTATTTCCTTTTCTAACAAGATGGCAGCATACCTTTGTTTAAGAACTATGCATACACATCCTGCATCAATATTGGGGGGACAAATAGCTTCTGGAAAACTTCGTTGCAAGGCCATATTCAGGAGACTCCAAGTAAGTAATCAATACACCAGTTGTGTATTTATAAAAAAAAGTAGAAAATTGAACAATGAGTCTTAATTAGTAGGCATTTTACTTCAGGCAAAATTTATCATTGTTGCACATCAGCCATTCTTTCCCATCCCAAATGTTAGGCTTATTTTGCATTTTCACTTATATTCAAATGCAGTTGCCTTCTTGATTTTTTTACTCTGATTGCATATAAATTGAATTAAGAAATCTTGGTAAAAGATCAAAGGTCATAATTGTGAATGATTAGGTAACAATCTTCATTGTCAATTTAGCAGATCTGCTCTTTCTTTCATTCAGAAAAAAGTATTATATTTGGCTCAGTGAATATTGATGGTTTTGCACATAATTTGTACCTTATAGTATCAGACAGTATTCCCAGCAGACTTATATTCACTTTCTTCTGTCAATTACTTAAAATTAGAAAAGATGAGAAGTTTGGAGTAATGGTTAGTTGATGCTTAAATTCCAGGGGAAGATCTCTATTTGTTGTTGTTGTTGTGTAACAGATGCTGTCTTGAGATGACCATGGTGATTTAGTAAGCATTCTCATTCTCATTTTCATCCAAGTTAGGGTGTTATAAAACATCCATGGGCACAACCACTTTGAAAACCGCAGTAATTAATTCCCAGTGTACATCTACATGTTGTGTAGAACTCCACAAGCTGAGGTTTATCTGAAATAGTGTGTAAATAATAACTCGTCTCATTGTGACATTTACATTACTCTAGCTGTAAAATATACTTGACATTTTTAACAAGACTGTGAAATGTGCTGTAGCAATACAATGGAACATTTTTTAAATACAAGTTTCTATACAGATTTGTTCTTACATCAGATTTTTCTCACTAAATGTGTGAGAGTGTGTTTTTTTTTTAAAATGGATATGTGCATTCCAGTATTCACCTCATAAGTCCAGTAATCCTTACTTCCAGAAAAGATATTTCATGCCATTCAGTGAATGTTAAAGCTATTCCCTTTCCAGGGTTAATCTGTAATCTTATTGGTAGACTTGTTTTTATTTCCTTTTGTCGACCATCCGTTGCATTTGATAAACAATGTCATATGAATAATGTCTGTTCACTGGCAATGTATGCTTGAGATCCAAACATGACTTGGAGCTATTTGATAATTTCTTCTCCCAGAGGATCTTCTCTAAAAAACATCTCCCATCATGGGCTTTCCTCCATTATTTTCCAGAGCTAGGATTTATGGGACCAATAGAAATAATTTTTTTCAAGGTCAATGTCAATCAAAATCTGTATTAAAATCACTCATTTGCATAACTGAAATTTGAAATATTTGAACTGATGACATTGGTATTTTATATCAAACAACATCTGATGTACATCGTTGTCTGTGCTGTGAACGCTTCGATCAGTTCGTGTGTTAAAAGTATTTTTTCCAAGTGTCCTTGTTGATGAGGCGAACAGAGACGCAGAATTTGTTTCAAGGTTTGACTCGATCTTATAAGCAAAATAAAGCACCAAATGAGAATTTCTGAAACTCCTTCAAACAGTTACTCGGTATCTAGCACTATCATTCAGAAGAAGAATATTAATAGAAACAAGCCATGTGTTTGAATTTGGCCAGTGGAATCACCTTCCTCTCTGATGTAAGTTTCTCTTTCGCTACTGCTGGGCCACCTCAAGTCTGTGCTGAGGGTGCTCACTGCGGGTCTTCACTGAGAAAGTGGCCTCTAAGGGCATATTCTTATCGCCCCTCACCCTGGACCTTCCAGAATGTTCTGTGGCCTCTGGCCAACAGGGTTACATCAACACCCTTCACTGTTTCCATGATGGCAAGATATGAAGTGTGCATCTGCAGATATTAGCTGGTAATCAAAGTCCCAGGATGCCTGATCAAAATTTCTCTAATATACAACCCTCGGGCTGTTTATGATTGGTTCCCTGTTATGGATCAGACCAGACCCTCCCAAAATATATTAAGAAGACAGACCCTAACTTCTTCTTACTTTAAAGGCAAGTGCCAGGCCTTTTGTTCCAGAAGTCAAACATCAAAATGAAGCAAACACAATTTATTCACAATAAAGTACAATAAAAGAAGGAAGAAATTGGAATAACGAAGCTGTATTGCAAAATTTAGCAAATTAATAAATTATTTAACTACTAAACAGTAATAATATAGTAACATCCCATAAACATACCCTTGGGAAAGGCAAAATCAATAAAATAGATTATCTCACATGCAATTACAGCAGCCAACAAGAAAAACATCAAGACAAAACTCTTACAGAGTGAAGCAGGGAGAGATGTACTGCAGCTTCCAAACACTGTTGAGACCCCAGCAACAACTGTTACTGAAACAAAAAAATCATGGTTTTGTGGAAGTTTGATAACGCCCATTCAGGCCACTTTTATTATTCCAAATTTTAAGAAAACCAAGGTCTCACAAACAGATTATTCCAGTGGTTCTGTGTAGACTGTTCATCACCGGCATTTAGGGTGGCACAGTGCCTCAGTAGTTAGCACTGCTGCCTCACAACTCCAGGGATCTGGGTTTGATTCCAGCCTCGGGTGGCTGTCTGTGTGGAGTTTGCACATTCTCCCTAAGTCTGCATGGGTTTCCTCTGGGTGCTCCAATCTTCTTCCACTATTCAAAGATGTGCAAGCTAAGTGAATTGGCCGTGCGAAATTGCCCACAGTGTTCAGAGATATGTATGTTAGGTCCATTAGTCAGGGGTAAATATAGAGTAATAAGGTAAGGTTATGGGTCTGAGGGGGTTACTCTTTGGAGGGTCAGTGTGGACTTGTTGGGTCAAATAGCTTGTTTCCACACTGTGGGGATTCTAATCATTCTAACCACACTCTGCCTTAAAACAAAAAATGAACAAAATGCAACTCTTAAAGTTATTGTATTATCATGCCTGTGAACCTTTGTAACCTGTTTTATTCAGGTTTCAGTTACTGATAACAGCTGGCTGCTAGTTAATTTAGTTGTTTTGATGAAGGGTGGCTAGACTGCTTTCTTCCAATGAATTTTGTCACACTGCTAAGTTTCTCCAGCAATTTCTGTTTTTGCTGCTTTCTTTAGTTTGGCCTATTTTCTGTCTAGCTTCATTTCTCCTCCTGTGGGTCAATTTAGAATGTCCAATTTTAGGGCTGTGACTGCTTGACCACAACATTTGAAAGGAAAGCTAGAAACCCAAGCATTCATAATCAAGAAAATGGACTCGCACATTTTCTTCAAACAAACCTGATTATTTCTTTTAACAAAAAGTTTTAAAAACAAGCAACTCAACAGAGACTTTTTTTTTCTCCAGCAAAAATTCACAGTTCAATAGCAATTATTTTTAGGAGGCAGGGGTGAGCTTTCTTGACATTATACTTTGCTCAAAGTAAAGTATTTCTGAAAATAAAATGCTGGGCAAAACATATCTCTACAAAGAATTAATTAAGAAATGCCATTATGTATGGATAAACTAAATTTCAAATACAAGTCTGCAGATCTGGTTTCATGCAACTCATGCACTGTAAGCCAATGCACATAAACTTGCACTAACACATACAGACACACATGCACTAAAGCACTGTAAGCAATGATTACTTGTGTATTGTGCCAATAACTTGGAATCGTGCACAAACTAGATATGAGAAAACATGTTGCTGTATAGAGTAAAACAAATTCTTAGCTACTCAGAAGATGAGCTTAAAGCTCTGTCAACAGTTTGGTCAATTGAGATAATTAAATAACACGCTGATAGAGGAAACTTCACAAACATTCCAATCTGGATTGATGAGAGAGCCCAGCACATCAGTGTAAAAGATAAGGCTAAAGCATTTGCAACAACTTCAGATGCAACAGTAACCTCTCTAGAGGTCCCCAAAGTCACAGATGCCAGACATCAGAAAGTTCAATTCACACTGTGTGATATCAAGGGATGATTGCAGGCACTAGATACTGCAAGGCTATTGGCCCTGACTACACACTGAAAGTAGTGCTGAAGACTTGTGCTCCAGAAGTTGCTGCTTCCCGAGCTAAACTGTTGCAGTACAGCTATGACAGCTACACAACACTGTGAAAAATTGCCCAGCTATCTCCTGTACACAAAAAGCAGGACAAATCCAATCTGGCCAATTACTGTCCCATCAGTCTACTCTCATTCATCAGTAAAGTGATGGAAGGTATCATCAACAGAGCTAGCATACTGTGCCTATTTAGCCATAACCTGTTCACTGACACTTAGTTTGATACTAAGGGTAGGCAATGGCTTAGTACTATTATTACTGGACTGTTAATTAAGAGACCCAGCAAATTTCTGGTGACCTGGGTTCAAATCTATCACGGCAAATAATGTAATTTGAATTCAATTAAAATCTGAACTTAAGAGCTATCATATAAATATGATGGCTGCAAGAGCAGGTCAGTGGCTAGAAATCCTGTAGTGATTAATTCTACCAAACCTGTCCACCATCGAAAAGACACAAGTCGGGAGTGCAAAGGAATATTCTCAGTTGCCTGGATTAGTGCTGCTTTAATCAAGAAGCTCAACAAAATCTAGAATAAAACAAATCATTTGATTGGCACCACATCCACAATCATTCACTCCCCTCATCCACTGATGATTAGTGGTAGCAATGTGTACCATTTACAAGATGCACTGCAGAAATTCACTGAAGGTCCTCAGGCAGCACCTTCCACAACCACTTCAATCTAGAAGGACAAGGTCAGCGGCTATGAAGAAAACACCACCACCTGCAGGTTCCTCTCCAAGCCACTTACCATCCAGAATTGGAATTATATCACAGTACCTTTAATGTTCCTGAGTTAAAATACTTCCGTAGCAGCACTGTGCATGTACCTACCCAAATGGAGTGCAGTTCACCACCACCTTCTCAAATGCAACTAGGAATGGGTAATAAATACACACCTAACTAGTCATGCCCAAATCCCATGAATGCATAAAAATAAGGACATATCCTTGCTTGTAAAAATTCTAAGCAACTAAGGTCAGTTTAAGTAAGTACTATGGCTTGATAGTTTAATAAATGTGTACCACATTAAGTGGAAAAGTATCCATGTTTTTGTGTGCTACTGATATCTGGACCAGAACTGACAGACCAAATATGGGAGGTTGGAGAAAGTCTTTTAGCCTCCCTCAACATATTACCAGTAGTGAACTGTTAGTACACATCAATAGTTATATCTCACTGCAGTTTTGTAACTCGTTAACACACATACAATCTAATTACACAAGCCATTTCAGAAAGGATAAAAACAAGCTCTGGATAATGAAACATGCATTTATTGGCTCCATTTCAAACAACACCGTGGAGGCCAGTAAGCACACCTAATAAAATGAATGTGCAAACCACATTTCAAAGGCAAGTGTCAAACTTTTTTTGTGTGTCATTCAGTAGAACAACTTGCTACACTTCCACACACAAAGATACTTAGAAGGTTGCTCATTAGTTTAATGGGCATTCTGTCTTAACTGAGAAATGTGACACACATATGTTCATAGGAGACAGAATATTCTTCCTTTTTAAATGAATTTTAAAAATTGCTTATTTGTGGTAGTCTAGATCTTTGGTTTAACCTATATTGTAGTACACGTGAAAAATAGCAGAAAACATTTGCATTTAGAAATCTAACATATACTTAGGATATTTAAAAGGATTTCTTTGCCAATGAAGTACTTAATTAAGATTAGTCACTGAAACATAATGCAGATAAAGTTGGTATTGGTGCTCAAGTAAAAAGCTTGGTTAAATCTCACATAATTTTGTTTCTTGCTGATACCAGTTTGACTGTGTTTCCTCTACCCACCATCACCCTGACCCTGGGGTATTCACTTTGGGGATCCATGAGACCCACTTACAGTATGCATCATCTATAGTATCCGTCAGAACGAGCTTCTAACACAGTAGGCCATAATTGGATAATTCTAATCAGTTGATTCAGAAGATTGTAATTTAATTAGCAGGAACTACCCTTCTTGTGTACTTTCTAATCAATTTGTTCAGTGGTGTTATTGCACGCCCCAGTAGTTGTGGGCTTTGAACCGAGGTCTCCTGGCTCAGAGATAAGGACATTACTGCTGCACCATTGTAGCCTTCCATGTAGTCACAAAATGGTACTCATGCTACTCCATCGCATTGCTAGTATAACACAAAGTTTGATTAAGGTTAAAGGAATGTCAAAACTTTTAATTTGTAATATTTGGTTGTTTTATGTTTACTGTAATACAGAGGAACTTCGATTATCCGAATATTCGAATATCTGAATATCGGATTGTCCGAAGGGGATCTCAAGATCCCAATAGAAACATTATGCCAAAGAGCTGTTTCAACCCTGATCATGTCTTTTGTTTACAGGTACAATGATTAAAAACAAATTTTGCTCACTAAGATGCTGCCGAAAACAGTCCTGGACAGTCCAGGCACCGTCTCCAAATGACTGACCTCCTGCCCTCAATCAGGTCAGATGGGGGCGGGGGGGATGGGGTGGGGACGGGCAGGGAGGCAGGGTGGGGATGGCTGGGGGGGCCTTTTGTGGGCACGGAGGGGGTTGGGGGCAGGTAGGCACTGGCAGCAGGCAGGGGGGGCCGAGGTTCTGTGCACAATGTGCTTTTGCCTAGTCTCCTGAACAGGGAGCAGACTTCACATAAAACTCTGAGCCCCAGATTAAATCAATTAACCAAATGATCAATTTTCCGAACGAAATAGTGCCCACCTATCTCATTCAGATAATCTAGGCTCCTCTGTAGACAGTGTAGTGGTACTGATCTTAAAATTTGTTTTGGTTTTAAAAGTACAAGGCCCTAGAAACATATGAATTGAGAATGTGGATGTTGTGTTGGATGCAGAATTTGAGAGTTGGGAGGCCTTGGAGGTCTGGGGTTTTGTGATGGAAACCCTATGGGAATTATTTGCTTCTAAATTCCTATGCCAGGTCAAGCTGGCCAAACAGCACATCAAGATCCCTCTGTTCCTCTGTACTCCTCAGGTTCTTATCATTCACTGTGCACTCCCTTGCCTGGTTCTTACTCTCAAAATCCATCACCTCACACTTTTCAGGAATGGAATTCCATTTGCCATCATTCTGCCCACCTGACCTGGCTATGAGCAATACTATCTAAATTTTAAACATAGATTCATTCTCTAAATTAAGGAATGATAACTTTCACAAAACAAAATTAAATTATTTAGAGAGGTTTCTGATCATGTCAACAAATCAGCCTTGGACAAATGAAAGAAATTTTCTGAACATCAAGCTTAACTGTACACAGCAAGACCCACAAAGAACAATAAAATAACAACTAGTCAATCTACAAAAAAAAACCCAGAAAATGTTGGAAATACTAAGGAGGTCATGAGAGAATGCCAGTTCAGGTCAATATTCTGTGTAAGACCATCAACATTTGATACAAGGAAGACAAACATGTATATATTCCCCACATGACGAGAGACCAGGAACTGTGGAGGTTGGGGATGGTGTGCAAAATGTTTAGGCATCCATGTACACTAGAAGTTAATGTAAAGTTATAAAATGTAACCACAACACAAGTAGAATGCTGGCATTATTTTCTTACTAAAATGAATACATGATACTTCCATTGAGGGGGGACTTGTTCTGACCCCATCTGGAACATACGTTCAGTGCTGGGTGTCAAACTTTAAGAAAGATACAAAAGCAGAAATTGCTGAAGAAATTCATCAAGTCTGACAGCATCTGTGGAGAGAAAGCGGTGTTAATGTTTCAGGTCTTCAGAACTGATTGCAACTAGGAAAACCTGGTATGCATGCTGAAAATGAAAGTGGGTTTGGTAAAGGAATATACGGTAGGAGGAGATGGAGCCCAGAGAGAGAGAGAAAAGCAATTGGGTAGACATGGGAATGGATAATGGTGAGCTGGAGAGAATTTTCTTTTTGAAATACTTGGCTCAGTGGTTAGCACTGCTGTCTCACAGTGCTGGGAACCCGGGTTCGATTCCTGCCTTGGGCAACTGTGAGTGGAGTTTGTACATTCTCCCTGTGTCTGTGAAGGTTTCCTCTGGGTACTCCGGTTTCCTCCCACGTTCCAAAGATGTGTAGGTCAGGTGAATTGGTCATGCTAAATTGCCCATAGTGTTAGGTACATTAGTCTAGGAAATGAGTCTGGGTGGGTTACTCTTCGAAGGGTCGGTGCGGATGTGTTGGTCTGGAGGGCCTGTTTGCATACTGTAGGGAATCTAATCAAAGAAAAATTGATAACTGGGACCATTGATGGGTGAAAACAGGTCTGCTGTGATGACAGCAGCCCATGGTGTGGGAATGGGTAAAGGACATGGAAGAAAGAGCTTAGGCCTTAAAATTATTGACCCCTGAAGGTTGCAAGGTTTCCAAGCAGAAAATAAGTGCTTTGAGGGCAAGAAAACATTGACTGAGTGACTACTTTGCAGAATACCTTCATTCTATCTGCAAAAACAACGCTGAGCTTCTGCCTGCCACTTCAATGCACTACAGTGTTCCCAGGCCAATATTTCTTTCTCAGACTTGTTGCAGTGCCTCCATGAGGTTTAACACAAGCTGGCCAAACAGCACATCAAGGTCCCTCTGCTCCTCTGTACTTCTGAGGTTTATATCATTCACTGTGTACTCCCTTGCCTGGTTAGTACTCTCAAAATCCATCACCTCACACTTTTCAGGAAGGTAATTCTATTTGCCATCATTCTGCCCATCAGACCTGGCTATCTATATTATCCTGAATTCTAGGATTTTCCTCTGCATTATTTACCATATTACCAATTTTTGTATGCTTTGCAAACTTACTAACAATATCTCCTACATTTCTATCTAAATCATTAATTTACACCATAAATTCCAAGAGAACTAACACTAAACCCTATGACACACAAATGGACGTAGATTCCCATTAACACCACACTTTGCATTTGCCACAAAGCCAATTTGGGATCCAATTTACCAAATTGTCTGGAATCTTACTTTCTTGACTGGTGTCCCATATCAGACCTTGTCAAAAGTGCTCCTTATCAAAATGCATGTAAACTAAATTAATTGCATTAACTTAACCACATATCTAGTCACCTCAAAAACCTTAATCAAACCTGTCTGATTGGTCTTGATTAATCCTTGCCTCTCCAAGAGAAGATAAATTCGGCTCCTCAGAATTTTTTTTTTGATTGATTTCCTATTTACCACTGATATTAGATTCACGGGCTAAATCCCTAGTTTATCCTGACCATGCTTCTTGAATAATAGCACCATATTAACCACCCTCTAGTCCATTGAAACCTCTCCTGTCGACCGACAGGATTTGAAAAGTCATGTCAGGGTCGGTGAAATGTTCATCCTTGCCTCCCCCAGCTATCTGAGATACATCTCATCTGTGTCTTAGTGACATATCCATTTATAAGCCTACAAAAAAAGCCAACACCTCCTTCCTCTCAATTGTAATTTGTTCAAGTATATCACAGTCATCGTCTTTGATTTCTATACCTACATCATTTTTCTCTATTGTGAATGTAAAGTGTTCACTTAAAACCTCACTCCCAATACTTCTGGCTCCACAAGTGGTTTACTGCTGAGGGCCCTAAACGGCCTCATTCTTTACCTGGTTTTCTTCTTCTCCATAAAAAAACCTTAGAAAATGCCTTTGGATTTTCCTTTGTTTTCTCCGCTCTTTGTTCTTTTAATTTCATTTGGTTGTTAAGTAACCTGTTCACTTTTTATTATGCCTTTCAGGCGTCTGCTGTTCTGAACCTTTGGGCTCTTCTATGAGTTTCCTTTTTTCTTCCCCAAGCAACATGTGTTGGGCAGTGTGATTGTTGGAGGTTGATTTTGTAAATGTGAATCTACATCTATTTGTACACCACAGGATTAGGTTTAGTGCTGTTGGAATTTGTAGTGTACATTAATGATCTAGACATAAATGGAGGAGATTTGTTCAGCAAGTTCATGAAATATGCTTAAATATCAAGGGGTCTTTGGTCCCATTCATCATTTTTAACAGCAGCATGTTGGGTCATCACTTACACATTCCCTTTTTGAAAGGCTTCGACTGCTCCAATAGAGATTTTCCTACAAGTAGCCGTTGCCCGTCATTTTGGTCAGATTCTTTCTTCTTGTATTAATATTTCAAATTGGCCTTCTTAGAATTCAAAACCATTATTTCTGGTCCATCTTTGTCCTTTTCTATAACTATCTTAAATCTTACTGTGTTATTGTCACAGTCACCAACATGGTCTCTCACTAACTCTTCTACGATTTGTCAGGCTTTTTGCCCTAAGACTATGTCCAGCACTGATTTCTTTCCTTGTAAGACTTTCTGCATGCTTATAAAGCTTTCCTGAAGACATTTTAGTAAATCTATCCTCCCTAAATCTTTCACACTTTGTTTACCCCAGTTAATATTAGAGAAGTTATTTTTGCTATTATTTTTACATTTCTCCGCAATTTGTCCACATATCTGCCCTTCTATCTCTCCCTGATTGTTTGGGGGTCAATGGTTGACATCCATTAATATGATTTTCCCATTCTTGTTTTTATATTCTATCCATATGTTCTCAATTAAGAAACCTTCTAAGCTGTTGTCCCTTCTTTTTGTAGGAATTAGTCTCGTAATATTACAAAACATTTTTACATCCACCCTTGCCTTGTCTGAAGACTCTTTACTCCTGAATATTAAAATGGCAGTCCTGACTCTCCCTCAACCATGTCTCCAATAACTGCAATGATGTCATTCTCCTATGTGATGATCAGCAACCTCAACCAATATGCCTCACTCACAAGGTATTTTGCACTAAAATAAATTCCATCCCACCTTGCTGAGCTCTATTATGTCTTAATTTGACTTTTTACACTCTCTTCCTGCCAGACTTTGTTTATGTTCCACATTTGACTGAACATCATCCACAATTGTACCTCCACTGTATATACTATTCCCCGCCAAATAATTTTAAACCCCATCAAACTGCATTAGCAAACCAACCCTGTGAGGGCCATTAGTCCCATTGCAATTCAGGTTAATTGCATTTAATTGAGAAAAATTAGGAAATGGATTACCTGACAGTAACAGATTTAATATAAAGTTTCCAAACCCAAAGTTTTCAGTTAAATCCATGAAGGGGTTATTTGAAGCCAAGAAAGTCTAAGGTCTGTCATGTGAATACTCAAGGAAGAAATTAACATCAAGACTGAGAATTGAAAGCAACAATTCAGTCAAACCTTTAGATGGAACTCGGAAGGGAATTCTCTCTGGGGTTTGAATACTGTCAAGGAATGTTGTTGGGATTGATGGAACATTGTATTTTTTCTGTGTGCTTTGAAATCTTTAAATTGTGTTAGGTGTAAATAACGTAGCTTATTTTATTATTCTCTTTTATTTAATAAACAGCTGTCTTATTGACAAAACCAAATCTTTAGCATTCTATGTTTATGTTTCAATGAAAGACCAACTCGTTAAATAATACAAAATCTATTGATGTGGACCAGGCCAGACACCCTTCAGAATTTCAAAAAGGTAGTCTGGATCCTAATTTTTTCTTATTTTAAAGACAGATGTGAAGTGGATATTCCAGGTGTGGTGCAACTGGTCAAACCACTCAGCTTTAAGCAAAACAGAATTTATTTAAACACTACAGTTGAGACACTAACAAAAGAAAGTGGAATTTAGAATAAGAACAATTGGAAAACTTAAATCAATCTGATACAGTAACTATTACTAATTAACTGCTCCAATACCTTAACATCCCATAAACACACCCCTTGGCAAAAAGGTAAATTCAAACACAGATTCTTACAGGCAAGGGAGAGAGATTTCAGAGAAAGTCAGAGGAATCCTTAACTGAAGCTTTGCAATTCTTCTGGTATTCACACATTTTGTGACTGCTGCAGGTAAAAAAAAGAATGCTTGAATTGGGAGAACTGGCCATTCCCTTTCCATTGTTAAACTGTTTTTAAAAAAAAACCAAAGGCCTCCTAAAACCTAGACTCTTATGGTACATTTGCCTTTAGAACCTCTTCAACAAAACCAAGGGAAAAAATAACCATTTTAAAGTAACAGCATCATTACACTATTAAGTGATACAGAGCAAGATAATACAGAGCAAGATAAAGGCCTTGAACATTTTGTCACCAGAGAAAAATTCAAGAACTGTGGAATGTAAAGGAAGATTAAGGAACTAAACTCTTTAATTTTGACATCAAGACAGAAATTTGGGCTTATTGGAGGGTGTAACATTTTAAATGCTTTAGAAAGGCAAATTTTGAATATTATATGTAGTTAAGAAAGAATGAAATTAAAGGTAAATGTAGCACTGGTATCAGTAAACACTTCTTCAGGCAGAATAATCCACTCTTAAAAAAGTTATTGGATGGAATTAGAATGAATCGATTCATGAATCAGCTGGCACATTTGAAGAACAAACAATAGGTTTTTATGTACTTGATGAATGAGCAAAATTGCTTAAATGACCTTTGACACCTGAGAAATAAGAGACAATACAGAAGTCCACGTGGAGCTGGAAGCGAACATACACCTAATGAGACCTGTTTCACTGTTTAGCTCTAGCCTTTGAGCAGCTGACCAGATCATCGAAAAATAATTGTTATTTCATCCAGTAACATTCATGTTTGTGTGTATTTGAAAGGCAGACATCCCAGCTAGTAATGGCCAGAGAGTGTAAATACTTAGCTGAAGTTAAAGTAGGTCACCCATTCCTGACGCTACTGGATTCTCTTGATAGTTCAGTCAGATTTTGTGAGGATTGACATTTCCTCTCCAGTAGGCACTTTGGCCAACTTTATCACCATGGCGATGAAGGAGAGAAGCTCAGGAGTTGTTAGGCCACAGCTTCCCAGATATCAGAGTCACTGGTGACAGCTCTCTCAGCACACCTCAGTGTAGGATTTCTGTTATATCTATATATCCACAATGAAGAGCTACTGAGTATCTTAACTGCTGCCATTTCTTTGACATATTGGGCTGAAAGAAGCATTTGCTTTTTTTTTTGCAAATTAATTTCAAATCCTTATTTGCTAATTCAAAATGCTTTAGTCCATATTCACAGAGTTTAAAGGCTTTATTTTCCTAAGATGTTAAAACTGCCAGGGTAGGTTTCTCAGACTTTGTCATTATTATGGATGTAAACTATCTCATGTCAAATATATACATTTATGAATTATAGATCATTCATAGTAAATTCTACTAATCAATTGTACATAATATTCATTTTCAATTGTTTTAAATCTGTTTCTGTGTTTTTTGGCTCAACAGCTTATTCAATGATTTGCTTATTTAGTAAAATTCAACCTTCTACAAGCTTATTTGCAATAAATATACTAGTAGTATTTTACTCTTTTTCTATTTACAAATGCAATCTAGCAACACTCTAATGCAGATTATATCCACAACTACATTCTTGGTGGTGTAATTTTAAGAAGCTGTTTAACTGATTATTTGTAATAGGCCAATTATGCAGCATAGCTAATGTTTTGTGCATCAGCAGGTTTTGCAAATTGTGCATGACTATTTCAAATTAATGACATGCTAGAAAGGTGAAATGGAAGGTACCTTCTGATGCACACCTTTCCAGATTTCCTTGTTTTCTACAAGTAGAACATACATATATCATTCACACTATCCTATTTGCCACAATTTCTGCAGTGTTAGCCATCAACTCACTTATAACAAGAAAGCATGCCCCATTAGTTTTATGCTGTAGTCCCCATCCAGATGCTGTTGTCTTGTGTTCCACTGCAAATGGTGCATGGAACTGAAATTGATAATAAAGTATGGAGATGTTAGCGAAGCTTTCTATTGAACCATTCATTTGAATATAAAATGTTACAGATTTATTATCTGAAATCTGTGGTGTTCAAATTGGTAATCCAATGTGCTGACATTTTTTTTTGCAAAGCTTTATTAAACACTTGATAAGAGATTGGAGCATTAAAATCAAATCTACCACCATAATGTCACTTCACAAATTTGCATTCTAAGAAATGAGCATAATTATGAAACTTGGTATAACTTGATGATGAACATAAAGCAAATAAAGCATCAATGACAATTTACCCTAATGCACTCATCAGGCTCATATTTTCCAGCTTGGTTTTGTTTACAGATGACGTCCTTTCCAAATTTCTATCAGTACATTTAACAAGTACAAAAAGCTAGCACTTTTTCATGGTTTATTCCACAAAGATAATTCTGGCTTGTCAAGGTTCAAGCTGTTGCTGGATAATCCGAAATTCAGGGTGCCAGACAACATCTAAACATCTTAATAAATCCAGGGCCAGTCAGGAAATAGATTTGCGCTTCAGTTAATATCAGCTATTAGGTTTATCCTCAGATTGGAAGGTGGGAGATAAGAAGTGTACTAGAATCTTCACTTGGGTTTTGACTCAAATAAATTTACTAAGCTGTAAAAGAACATGAAAATAGCACCACAATATGCAATTTTGCAGCTATTCTTAAGTCCAACCGATGATTTGAACATGCAAATTACTTTCAATTGTTAAATGATAATGTGAGCATTTGATATTGTGGCTCCTTTCCTTTTATTGGTGTCTGGAGGATTGAACATCTCTTCAAACGCTCCAGAAAATATTTCAAGAAATGCAGGCTACTAAGTGTTTTCCAAATGTGACATGGTCCCAGTGAAATTTAACCATTAACAATTCAATACAAAAAAAATTACCTACCAATGAAATACCTGGTTGTACAAATCTCTTGTCATTGAATAGTATGGTTGGGATCCTCTCTTGGACATCCACTGATGAGAACCACTGATTCAGAGATATCTCCATTAGCATTTAGTGACTGTATCATGTTCTTCTAGCCCCTTACTGCATCAGGTGAGAAATAATTGTAAGCAAAAGTGAGGACTGCAGATGCTGGAAATCAGAGTCTAGATTAGAGTGGTGCTGGAAAAGCACAGCAGGTCAGGCAGCATCCAAGGAGTAGGAAAATTGACGTTTTGGGCAAAAGCCCTTCATCAGGACTGAATGCACGGAGCATCCAGGGTGGAGAGATAAATGGGAGGTGGGGGGGTGGGGTGCTATGGAGCTGTGGACTTCACCAGTTTCCTCATTTCCCCTCCCCCCCACCTTAGTTCCAATTTTCCAGCTCAGCACCATCCTCATGACCTGTCCTACCTGCCCATCTTCCTTTCCACCTGTCCGCTCCACCCTCACTTTCATCCCCACCCCATCCATCCATTGTACTTTTTGCTACCTTCCCCCACCCTCCTCTCTGACCGATCACCTTCATCCCACCCCCATCCACCTATTGTACTCTTTGCTACCTTCTCCCTAGCCCCACACCCCTCCCATTTGTCTCTCTGCTCTGCAGGCACCCTGCCTCTATTCCTGATGAAGGGCTTTTGCCCAAAAAGTCGATTTTCCTGCTCCTCGGATGCTGCCTGTCCTGCTGTGCTTTTCCAGCACCACTCTAATCTAGACTGGGAAATAATTGTGTTCTCTTGCAGAATATGTTTTTGCTGTTGTAATAGAGTCTCTGTGTTGACTGAAGAAATGTATCCTTATTTTCTTACTTTAAATGCTGGGTGGAGGTAAGCAATGGTTAAAGATTTATGGTTAGCAAATTGTTTAATGAAGGCAAGATAACCTGGCATTATTTTCAAAGCTTTGGCCATGGCTAAATACTTCTTAAGTGGGAAAGCAATCGCAGATCTCTGCCAAGATCTTGGATACAATGCAGGAGCCATTACTGGTATAGGTACCCAGAGATAAGGGACTCCACACAAAACAGATGGAGAAACTGATTTGTTTCCTTGGAGCAAAGAAGATTCAGGAGAGATTTAATATAGGTTTTGAATTGGGGCCTTTGACCAAACAAAAATGTGGTTAAAATGATTCTTGGATGTTAATCTTAAAAAGTGCAAAAAAAAAGCAACTTCATTACAGATGTGCAAGTCACATACTATGTTGAGTAAACAATATCACAACAGATTTGCTGAGGACATCTTGCTGAACAGTTGATGCTTCACACCTACTTTGATCCTGGAGGTCTGTTTTGGATAAAAATTCAATGTTGATACAGTTGCTACAACTGAAAACAACATATTCCATCAATGTGAAGTCTAGTGAAACATCTGCGATAAGTGGATTCCAAGACCCTGACTCTAATTTAAAGTTGGGGGCATTTTTGGTGCGCTCCAGATGCCAGGTAATTGTCTTTTGGACATTTTAATTACCTGGACAATTCCCATGGTGTCACGTGCACTGGGATTTTCAGATGGCCCCAACTTGCAACTGATATCACCATTACTGAAATGACTATCTTCCTATTGGACATTCTGGAGCAATATCTCCTATGTGACACAACATCATACTTGTTTGTATAACTTGAGGTACCTTAGAATATTATATTGCATTAAAGGTATTATACAAAAATATGTTGTTGTCAATTGCCTACTTCCCATGTTTGATGATATCACTGTTGCTGAATGCCTGGAGATCACCTTGAACTGGTTTTAGATTTATATTGTTATTGAGACAGGAAAAAGCCATGGTACAGAGATAACAAAACCTTTCTAAGCAGCTTTCTTCAAAGGCAATCACTATCATTTCACTGCTGGCCACAAAATTTGTGCCAATGTAGTAAATTATTACTGTGGGCTTTATCTATTCCACCTCAAATTTCATTAGGCACCTGACAGAAGATTAGTCAGGTGATATGCTTTCAATTTCAAGCTAAAAGCTACAAATAAAAATGGAGAAATTTTCAACACTTTGTAAGTTCCCAGAGATCCCAGGAGATTTCAAAAGCAGGCTTGTTGAACTGCATGTATTGCTTCCGATGTAACAGCATCAATTCTGAAATGTGTCTTAACAGGTACCTGTCGCAGTTTCAGCATTTACTTATATGATTGTGAGGTGTTGTAAACATCACAGGATCTGGATTTCAATACACTCACGTGGCTTCCTGCCTGCTTTTTTTTAAATGGAAAGAAATGCAAATTAACACAATCTATTTGACATCCAGTTTTTAATATGATATAATACCACTCCCCCACTGTGTCAGGATCAAAGTCATCATTTTTGCTTTATATCACAAGGTCAGGTCACTTGTCTCTGATCCTATTCTCTCCACTGCCCTGTTTTTAACTACTGAACCAGACCTTTGCAATGGTCAATCCTGAATTGAGCTTCAAACTATAAATTGTTCCCTCACCTTGACAATTCTGTTTGTCCTTGGTCTACCAAAGTTTCCCTTCCACTTCAACTCTCTTACATTCCAATGACTCGCTGTTTATTTTGGCTCTAAAAAGTTATTTGTCAAACAATGAGTTTTCTCTTGTTTGTAATAAAATTACTCACTGAGTCAAATGCCTTTTGCCCCAGAATCCATTCTTTATTCAATATGCTGTTTGATTAAAATACAGAGCATTTCATACTTTTAGTGCAATTTCAAAGATTTAACAGCTCGTCAATCATTATGTTTTGTATATACACACTTTGGTGATCATGTCAGAAAATAACATTCATCTCTCCAAGCTCAAATCTTTCAACACCATGAAATGCCTTGAAATCAAGTCAGCTGCTGAACATAATGAGAGAATGACGCCATCAACAAGATTTCGTTTTAAACATAAAAATGTACTCTAATAACTATCATTATGAATTTATAACATAAATGCACACTCAAGTATTACTTGTAATCGTCTTTTAAAAATGTATGCTAATGTTTTGAAAGGTCGGAAGAGATTAGTGATTACAATTATGGCTGCATTACTGTAAAGTATAAGCAATTTACAAGCTCAAAGACATGAAGTACATTCACAGTTTGCAATTACAGAACCATCCCTTTGATGAAGGGTGTACTCAGATCGACCAGAGAATAATTGCAATGACCTTTGAATGATTTTGTTCAATCTTTAAAAGGCATCAGTGTTGAGTATACAAATACAAAGATTATGATTGGAAACCTAATTCTTTTAGTCTTCCAACCATCTGCATAGTACGATCCAACATTAATTTAACCTCCTTTTACTACAGTTGAAGAAACTTCCGAACAAGTTGCATATCTAAATTGATACCGGGCCTAAGGCAGGAAGGGAATTAAACATAATAGTGAGCGTTTTATATTCAGGCTACTGGAGGAATCATCAGCCAATGTTAGTCAACAAGGACACAAGTCATAGATGAATGAGACATGTTGCAGAGTAGCATACTGGCTGCAGACTTTCAGATAAACTTATATTTAAAAAGGATGGAGGATGGCAAATATTCCAGGATAATTTTGAAATAGTGACTCTGAAGGTGACAAAGATATGGATCAGGGTTTCAGCAGCATGGAGGTACATGCTGTTTCTGAAATGGGTTTTGGTGTATTTTCGAATGGAGGGGTTGGTGGATAGGACCTCAGCTCAGGAATAAATAAGAAACGCAGTTTTCAAACTAACAGTCTGCTATGTCCAGAATGGATGTCCAGAATCTAGTATCAATGGTGGAGGAATTGGCAGCATACCTGATAATGCCACTAGAATAATGAACAAAAGGTCCCAATAATACCTTGGGAGCATCAACTCAAATCTTACCAGAATTGCTTTATTTTAAATAAAAAGATCTGGAATTAAAAATTAGGCTCAGGAATGCTGCCATTGAAAACATCAATTGTCATAAAAGCGCAACTGGTTTACTAAAGCCACTGGTAATAAATCTGCTTCCTTGCTACAGTCTGACCTTTATCCTGAGATTGCAGACCCAGCAGGACTCATTATCAAGCTCTGGTGTTGTCAGGATTTTAGATCTGGAATGAGAGGTGGATGTCCCACTCTATCCTCATTAATACTGCCAACAGTGTTTTATGGCTGCAAAGCTGATGTATTTGTTCCTGACTCTAATGCCAGGAAGAGGGGGATAAACAATCCATTTTTCTGCAGAATTCTGCAATGAGTAGGATGCAGTCAGTCAATTAATTTTCCCTAGATTGATCAATTGTTAGCCAAGGGACATATTTTCACAACAGTGAGGGGGTCTCTCAAAGATGGAGGGACCACCGGAGCTCTTCCACTGTGAAAACAACAGGAGGATACTGCAGACAGTCAATGAGGGAGTAGGAGGTCTTCCATCCAACTTCCTGAATTTTAAATATATCATCAATTCTGTAGGCAGGCCACAACTGTGGGTGAGTGGAGGCCCTCTAGAAGGGCTGTCTGCAATTGCTGGTGCCCTGAGCAGATAGGGCAAATCACTCTGTCTGCCTGGACTGGCGGCATTACTTCCAGCAACACTTTGTCCCTAATTCTGCTGCAAGCATTTCAACTTCAGGAAGCTGATCCAGCTCTTTCCCTCTCTGGAAACCTTTTGGCCTCCTTCAATAAAACCACACAGCCCTTATTGAGACAACTTGACTACCAACCACAGGAAAATGACCCAGAGAGCAAATGCAGCAGGGAGTCATCACAGAGACCCAATCATTCCACTGTATTTGCACCCTTCCCACCTCTGTTCCTGGACTTGGTGGAGGCTCAAAAATCAAGCCTAGATTTTTTTTTAAACCTACTGTCTAATCAAGCTGCTCAGTGATATTACTGCATACCTCTTAAGCAGGTAGGACATGAATCCAGGCCTCTTGGTCCAGAGGCATGGACACTACTACTGTACCACATAGGCCTTAAACAAGGAGATACACTCAGCACTGGACATTTTGGAATTCTTTTTTCTTCCCCGAATCAAGCTGCTCAGAAATGTTATTGCATAACTCTTATGTGGGACCTGGCCCTTCTGGGTCAGAGATAGGGACATTATCACTACACTACAGGAGCCCTGGACTTTCAAATGGGAGAATTTAGCTGGAACTGAGGTAAGGATAAACTCCCTTTAACAAATCTCCTTCAATATTAAAATGTGTGTTGACTATTGCCTCAAGTAACATGTTGCACAAGTCAAGACTTCAGGTTTAAATGATGTAGCGTTTAAAGGTTTAATTGATTGATGTTTGATTAATTTTGTCTTTTGACTGGTCCATGTTCACTATGCTTAACTGTTTAAACCTGGTGGGAGTATCTAGGAGCTAAAGTAAACAGAAGCTTCTAGAGAAGCTTGAGTTTTGAGCAGGTTTGTACAAATCCTGTGACTATTGAGATATTGTAAAGCACTATAAATAAGCCTGTTTAGACTTAAAACTAATCTACTTTCTGAGGCTAATTATTTACAATGAATGGGGATGTACAAAACCGTTTGTAAATTTAGATTTCTAGCAAACAGCTTTCATGATAAATATTGTTATAGATGCCAATGTTATTCCTCATAATTGATCACCTCTTTCTGAAGAACAGTAAAAGTAGAGATGAGGCAAGGAATAGGAAGAACTGATTTTATTGACTTACAGGAAAATCAGCAAAACATAAAAAAGGAGGGAAAGCAATAAGCCATTTGGCCCTTCAAGTCTGCTCTATCATTCATTATGATCGTGACTGGTAATCTAATTCAGTATCCTGTTCCCACTTTCTCCCATTTCCCTTTGATCTGTTTAGCCCCAGGAACTATATCCAATTCCTCTTGAAAACATACAATGTTTTGGCCTCCACTGCATTCTGTGACAAAGAATCCCACAGTCTTACCACTCTCCAGGTGAAGAAATATTTCCTCATCTCAGTCCTAAGTATTCTTAGACTCTGATCTCTCTAGTTCTGGACTCTGCAGTGATTGAGGAGATCCTTCCTGCATTCCCCCTTTATTCTACTCAACTCCAGTGAATATAGTCCAAACTAAGCTAGTCTCTGAATGATTGTTAGAACAGAATTTCATCAAAAAAAACAATGAATATTAATTAAATCTCCCTTCTTTATATTCATACTACATTCCATGAAATTTGTAAATAATACTTTGCTTATGTAAAGTATAAATAGATTATAATTTACATCTGTATGCATATTAAACTGGATGGAACATAAACGTGTTTTAACATCCTTTAGAAATAGCAATGAACTTTTTCTCCTAGGTCTTGCTCAATTGAGCTAGGGACAAACTATCAATCACTTGAGTCTTCAAATGAGCTTTGTTTTAATGAATTTTGGTAATGTCTGTCAGTAGAGAATCCGATGGAAGCATTTCTGGAACTGGGGGAAAGCTAAGATGATTTGTTGGGCCTGGGACCGATGTGTTCGTCAGTCACTTTTGATTCTTGGAGAAACCTGCAGTCTGAACTTTTTCACTCTCCTCCCTGAAGGAGGCAACGCAGAGGTCAGCTAGAATGACACAGTAAGCACAAATGAAATGTGTCTGAATAAAAGATAACCTTGCCAGGGCTGAAGGGTCTAAAGGAAGGCTTGTTTTATAAGATAATGGACTGTGGTAGAGCTTTTGGGTTTCATATGCCACTGGCCCTAACCCTAGGCTTTGCCATTAGGATGAGGCACAGGCCAGAGGCCAGGAATTCTCCCCGGGAGGAGAGAAGGCAGCTCAGAGGGTGCATAACCCAGCACTTGCACTGACATTTCTTTTCGAAGCTTTCTGCTGATACAATATTGATCAAGCTAAGAGCAGGTCAACTCGTTGCCCTTCCCCAGGGGAAGATGGGAGGTTTGTGCCATGAGATGGTCAGGTGAAGAGCATGTTTTCATTTTACACTGAGGCTTTTTTTAAGAAGTGCTGCTGTGCTAACAAGATGTATTTAGTTGACAATGTTTTAGTTTGGGAGAGTTTAATATGCGAATCACATGCTCAAGAAACTTTGAATGTCGGTGCATTCAGCAGTTCAAATGAAGTTAGAAAGTTTTTAGTTTCCTGCATCAATTCACCTGAATTTTGTGAGGCCGAGAGGAAGGGAAGGCAGCAAGGGGGACAAAATATTGGGACAAAGAATAGGAGGTACAAAATGCACAACAACTTCCCACTGCTGTGACATTGTGTCTACAGCAGGGAAAGGTGGACCTTAACCTCAGAGGCTATTATTCTGTTAGTGGTAATGACGATTAATGGCCTCTTCCCTGCTTTGGTGATTCACCAGCAAACCAGGAAGGATAGGGGTGCTTGGGGGGGAGCAGGAGCAGCTTTGGTGGTAGTGGTGGTCTCAGCTAAATTGCCATGGCTGAAGGGTCTAAAGGAAGGTTTGTTTTATAAGGCCTTGGAAAAAGGACTCTCAATCAGGTATGTGGTTGCCTGCAGATGGCATCGCTGCTGAGGCAAGACACCTATTCATCACCAATCAGCCTTCCCACCAGCCTAGTCATTGCTAGGGTGTGCCAGACTGGTGCAGTGGTCCCATCTCTGTGGCACTGCTGAATTGCCAAACCAACCAGCCCTCTGACTGAATGACTGTGAAAATTAACCCTCTTTTAACTTGCAAGTGGAGCTTGCATTTTCATGATGTTTACTATATTTTCAAACCTTCCAGAGTTTCCTGTACAATAACTTGTTTAAATTGTCGTCCCCTGTAACCCCAGGATGGAGGGGCATAAGTCAGACCAGGGCTTGGGAGAGAGGGTCACCCCCAAATGTCTGAGGTAAGGCCATGGCTTTACTACCCTAAGCCTGACAGACATGTGAGTGGGATTGTTCATCATGCCCTGAAATGTTCGCCTGCTTTTCAGGAAGGAAAATGATCTCACTGGCTCCATAACGCCACATCCTGTGTTGCTCCTTGGTACATTGTGCTCAATGCTGAGGGGTAACTCACCACAGCAATACCCTTTTTATATGGAAGTACCTCACAACCCTGGATAATAACCAACAGTGGCAAACTATCCTTAGCCATTTTATGCACTTCAGTATCAGGCAATGCAAATTCTAGTAGGTCTAAATCAAATTTGACATATGTTTCTGCAGCAGTTTCTCCTAATTAATGTCAAGTAATAAGATGGGCTGGAGGTGAATTTCTACAAAGATTCTACATTACCATTCAGAATAAGGCCAGCAGCTTTAGCATCCTGTTCTAGCTAAGATAGTGTCAGGGCCTCTTCTCCTTGCCCTGCCCCCAGGATAATGGCAAATCACCATGAAAAAAAGCTGCCAGGAAATTGGTCCAGGATGAAGGGTCAATAGACAATGAGCCAAAGACCAGGCTTTGGGCAAAGCTGATGTGACATTGTCTATCACTTCAGTGGAAGGGTCTGCAGAAACCTCCCAAACCTGCACAGAAAGGTTTATATTGCTTTAACCAACTCTCTCCTGCTAAATTATACTGGATGACTGAATGACTGTGAAAATTAACCCTCTTTTAACTTGCAAGTGGAGCTTGCATTTTCATGATGTTTACTATATTTTCAAACCTTCCAGAGTTTCCTGTACAATAACTTGTTTAAATTGTCGTCCATGTCCCTAAGTGAGCAGCTGCAGCCACTTCTGATTTGAAACAAAATAAATCACCACTGAAAGAAAAATCACATTAGTGTGTGTGGCATTCTTTATGTTTAATGTTACTTGGTTTAAGGATAAATATCCGTTCCTAAGGGGCCTTGAAACACCACCAGAATTTTTTATTCGATATGCCACCAGAGGAATATTATCTCTAATAAAGGACAGTGTTGATGCACTATTGTAGAATTGTGTAATACAGAGTTGATTGATCCACAATAATGTGTTTGGTACTGTTGCCAATTTAAAGATTGTGTAATGCATAATTTATTTTGTTAAATGTCAAAATTGAACTGAGATTGGCATTAATTGGTTAAACCTTTTCATCACAAGAAATGCATTTTGAGGCACACTATCCTGGAACTCCAAGCTAATTATTTAATGTTCTGTATTGTAGCAGTTTGACTGTGATACTATAGATGCATGTTTGCAATTCAAAGATGATTAGCAGACCCTGCATGTAAATCATGGAAAACAGCACCACCTACTGGATATATTTATCTGCTTCAGCTGCTATTACTAAACTTTCACAGAACATATTTCTGTCAACAGCACACAAAAAAACTCCTCAGCTTTTTACAGCAACATTAAACAAAATGTACATGGCGAGTGCTTGCATTTTTTTCCTCAAGTGTACAAGAAGTTGTAGCAATCTTGTGGATTGCAATATTCCCAACTAATAATAGTTACCTCCAGCATAGTGTGGGAGAATTTTAATTTTGTGCCACATAATAATGGACTGTCATAGCAATTCGACTGAAATGCCAGCATCGCATTACTTCAACAAACTGGGGGGGAGGGGGGGCAAGACCTCCTCAGAGTCTCTGTTGTAAAAGTCACTGAAGATAATTTTGATTTTATGCAATAATTTTTTAAGATGGATGATATCAACTTAGCCTGCCTATGAAGTCAATGAAAATCAGGAAGGATGAATTACAGATGACTGATCACTCATTTTACGCTGTTGCCAGTGAATCTTGATACAGACACTCACCTCCAAATATAAAACAATTAGTCTCCTGGGAAAATTAAAAGTAAGAAATATTGGCTGATGCAGTCTCAAATGATTTTGTTGGGAATTTCTTCTCAACTTCCACTGTTTTAGGAAGGTGAGTTTCCTTCCAGTCCTCAACCCTGCCTCCCTTTATGCTCTCCTTCTGTAACTTAATGCTGAAGATTCAAGCCAGGGAAGATTTTGTTATTTAATATTTATTTTGCTACTCCTCTCTGTGGAAAGTGACTTCAAATACCAATCCTTCCTTTTTATATCTGTGACTCAATATCTGTGCTTTGGCAGTGAAGAAGGCCCTAACTGTTTGATAATCCACACACAAGGAATGACATATAATTCCTACAGTCCAGGGCTTTAATCTAATGGTAGATTCTTAGATTGATCTTTTTCTGGGTATACAATGCAGTATAATCCCTGACTGTTAAGTCATTTGCAGCAATCTAAAGATAGACTTTAAGCATTTAAATTAATATGTTTATCACGCAAGTCATATTTGGTAACTCAGTCCTGTGAGTCTCTCTCTGTCACATAGAGCAGCTCTGAGCTGTGGGAGAGGCCTGAACCTATCTGCAAGAGAGAACGGGGGAGAAAACCATTCGGAATACTAATTTGGGGACTGCCTACTGGCAGAAGGGGAAATGCAATTGTATGCTGTGTACTAGCTGGCTTGACACTGTCATGTGACCTCTGTAGTTTGCCTTCACTTTGGTTTGTAGTAACCAAGAAAAACATAAATGAAATATTATGTCAGAAGTGACCAGTTGAGATTGAGTAAATTCTCAGAGCTGGAAAAGAGTCAGGTAGTGTTTAATAAAAGCAAGGAATAATTACAGCTGCAGTCTACATCTTCAAAGTGTTGGGCAAGTTCAGCATAGTTGTGAATTTTCCACTCCCTATTACTGTGGAAATTAAAGGAGATATGAGATAGCACTGGAATGTTTTCGACTCTTGGAGCAAAGCTGTGAAATAACAATACGTGACATAACTGACTACAAAGACTAAGCAAATGTGTGCTTGCTTCCAGTACTGTTATCACGTAACCATATTTGGTAACTCAGTCCTGTGAGTCTCGCTCTGTCACATAGAGCAGGTCTGAACTGTGGGAGAGGCCTGAAACTATCTGCAAGAGAGAAAGGGGAAATCAGTTCAAGAAAGTAGCCCAGATCTTAACTTTGCTTGTTGTTTTAAGCAGGTGTAACATGGATATTCCAGGACTGATGCCAGTCAAACCACTTAGTTTTAAACAGAACTTAATTACAAGATTACCAAATGAAACACAAACAATAGAGAACAGAATACAAATAACTTATCCGAAAACCCAACTTATACCAACTTAATGATGCTGAGACCAATACTATCAACAATCCCATATACACCCCTTAGCACAAAAGTTAAAATCAAACAGTGAGTCTTCCAGGAGAAATGTCACAGAGAGAGAGAGAGCCAGCATGGACCTGCTTTGTTGGGTCCAGCAGGTTCAAAATGCCTGACTGCTTTCAGTGGATAGCCAGGCTGGTCAAAAAAAAACCAAATCCAACCAGAGTAAAGCTGACCTGGGAGCACTGGCCACTCCCCTTTCATTGTAGAAGTGTTTTTATAAAAAAAAACTTTTTTCCCCTGAGGCAGTATCTGTTAGCTATAATCAAATTGGCCCTAAAACCCTTTAGCTTAGATTTTTCAGAGTCTGTGTCTTTTACGACCTGTCTGAGGGGCAACAAACAAGGACAACATAACCTTGTTAAAGGAGCAGCATCATCACAATCTATGTTACAGCTTCAAACTCACTCAGGAGCTGAAGTGCCAAAGCGTAGAAATTTTAAAGTTTTGAAAGACATATTTTGAATGTCATGTTAATATTGCTAATAAATGGGAATGTGCTGAAACTTCAGAGCTTGGTGGGGAGGGGGATCTACTGATCTGCATGTGATGGCACTGCACATAACACTAAACCCTGTGAATTTCAACAAATAAAAGATAATCTTGTGAGACTGGGTTATCTTGGGCATAAGAGATCCCAAAGTGAAAGTGTGCTTTCTGAGAAGAGAAGTGAAGCTCATCATATTCCCAGACCTTGAGCACTGTGGGTGGTGATGACAAATGTGGGAGAATTGTGTGAGAAGTTGAGTGAGGCTTTTCTCAACTTTGGGAGTCCCAATTTCCAACTAGATTCCAGTTTTCAAGACAATTCTCACAAGTGTCTGGCAAGAGGCCTATTACTCTAATTCGTGCCTAATCTCTCCTCATTTATCTGTAGGTCCCCATTTTACCACTCACCAGATAGAAATGCAGCACTGAGAATTCCTGACAGGAAAATCAGAGCAGATACTTAGCAACTCCAACTTACCAATTGGTCTTCCAACTTCCATTTGGACACGCGACACCACATCTAAGTACGCTCCAATGCTGTCGTTACACACACCCCACAGCCATGGATATTGGCATCTGACACCTGCCAACCTTTTTGCATCAACAAGGCAGAAATCCATTCAAGTTATAGCACTGTTCTGCTCTCTAGTGATATGCTTTGGTGTACATTGGCATCTATTATTGGAGTTCTGTTGCCAGGAGACTTTGTATGCCAAGCCAGACAACCATTTACGGGGGTGGACTAGGGTGCATCACTGGGCCACTCATTTTAATTTCCACCTGGATGCCCACAGTATCTCTGCCGTGACTTACACTTAAGCACAGACATAAAGCCAGGAAGGTAGTTAAGGTTGTCAGTGGTCATTAGCGAAGGAGATTGCTATACAGTAAGTGGCCCTGTGCTGCATCTATCTCCAACCTGTACCAAGTGCCAGCAGCCTGCATAGCAATCACATTGCCTGTGTTTTAAAGTCTAAAGTGAGTAGTCCTCATTCAAGTCAAGAGCAACCCCCTTTAGTCAAGGGGTCCTGACAGAGTAAGTTAACAGTAGCTTCCAATACCAGGCCAGGGGCTTGGGCATGGTCATTTGGGCACTGGTGGGGTCAGGGTCATGATTCTCTCCTTGTAGGTAGTGAGGAGCCAAATGTTGGCCAGCACACCACCTGTCCTGGTACTTCCTGCCCTATTGTTCAGCTGTTTTCTCCTGAAATGAGAGAAAGGGAGGGATTGAGTGCCATGGGATGAAATTGGGTGGCATAACAGTTTATGCTAGAGTACGTGGGGAAAAAGTGATGAGATCTCCTAAGTGAATGAATAGACAGCGCAGAGTCCATGCAGGGTTAGTGATATGGGGACTTTAGAGCGAGTGAAGGAAGATATTGCAGACAGTGGTGGGCATTGTCGAGTGTGAGCATTGGTGGGTATGGTAGCAAACATAGAGTATATGTGAGGGAGTGGAGAGAGGATGAGGGTACATACCCTGGCTGAGTGGAGCAAACTCAAAGGTTCCCAGAGTAGAATCTTCCATGAAATCCAATGATTTCAGAGTAAATATCATTTCTTTTATGATCATTGGGATAAAATAACACCAAGTTTAAAGATGTGACTTAATTAATGCATTAAACTGTGCAAAACTTCACTCAAATGGTAATAATTCCACTTATTTACCTATCAAATACAAGCAGAAATTACTAGTGCAGTTCAATTTATATGGCAGCTTATAAAGTTATGCAGTATGAGTGAAGACGATTAGAATTGGTATAACATAAACAAAATACAAGCTACATAGTTAGGTTTTTAGTCTGTTGGTGATCCTCTTTTCTTTGTCATATAATACTTGGCATAAAAATGGACTCATATGCTGAATGAAAACACGCTATATCGTATATTTATTTATCCCAGCCCAGAGGTACAAGGTCACCTTTCTCATGCACTGAGCATTGTCTTATATCCCAACATTATTTATGGTTCCTAATCTGGATGCTTCATTAAGCTTCCCACAGATCTGAAGTTTCATTCTTCACATATATTTAGTACTTTTTAAGCTATCAATGCTGTAACTATAACTAAATACTTCCAGATATTTGGGTTTCTCTGCATCACATGTTGCATGTTCTGGCAAAAGCCAAACAGGCTAAATTGTGCATGTTCTGAAATTAGCCAACGTTGCAGACTAAATGTTGCAGTCAAATCTACAACACTGGCTGTTTGGATTTTTTCAACCTGAGTTAGAATATTGTAGATTCATACAGAGATATTTAGAATTGTCACGGCTTTATCTGGAGCAGGTATGTTTGTAGTTTAGTGAATTGAGCTGTTCAATCAGGTGATGTCAGTACCATCGGCATGAAATGGAAAGTGCATCTGGAGGTGTATACAGAGTATGCTAACAATCACAGTTTGGACAGGATGATGGTGACAGACAGAATAGCCTCAGGCCTTACTGTTGTTCAATGCAGGTGCTTTAGAGAGAGAGACTTTCAAAACGTTTCCTGACACAAGGGAAGGTGTTTTATCAATGTGGCTTGAAAGCTTCAAAAGACAATTATGTGGTGCTTGAAAGGGAGAAAAAGGTACAGTATAGATTTTCGGATAATCACAGTACATACCTACAGTTAAAGTTGTACTTAGATCTGAGCATGTTGTCGAAAATTATCTATACAAATAACTTAGTGAAAGCCTATTACCTGTAAAAAGAAACCGTTGTTCTTGTAGCAAAGGTTTGAGTCATATGCCACATTTGATATGTGCAATGCCACATCCCAAAGACACAGATTCCATCAGATGAGACAGAAAGTTGTAGTCTATTCTGTAGCCTGTTTGAAGCAGGTATGTTGTGAAACATCTGAATAATCAGCTAATGGATCAGCTGATCTAACGTAACAGGCCTGATAAGCTGAGGTGGAAGTCCCCGGAAAGGGAAGGTGACTTAATGTTGTATGACAATTTGAAAACAACTACATTGTAAACAGTGGATGATAATTTCAGCGTGAAATGTGGTCCTAACTTTCCATCAGCACATGCTAGGGTCTCCGATTTGTAAAATAGAATCCAGACATTTGTAAATGGAAACAGCATAAAGTATATAGTATTTCAGCTGTCACAACTTGCGACACTCTGGCAGAGCTTGCCCTGGCAAGGAAAAGTATGCTGGAAATGTGGGAGTAAAGAACGTTTTGCCAAGAAGAGTAGAAATAACACTAAATAGAATGGGAACCAACAGGGATGGGCAATGCAAGCAATATAACAGTAGTGTGAGTTGAAAAAGATGCACAGAGTACTGACACAGATAAGGATCATGGTTAACATTTTCTGTTACCAGAGCAGCTATGAGACTATTGAAGTGATTGTTCATGCTGTTGAAGTGAGCATTATTGTGGATTCAGGCAGAGAGAGTAATGCTAAGAGACAAAGAAAAGTGCCATTTTGAAAATGTCAGAAGCTCTATCATTGCACATCTAAAACCCCACTTCAAACTGTAAGGTATTTCACTGTGGATATAAGAGCTGGGAATCAGAATGTACAGGCAGAATTCTGAGTGATTGAAGAGGATGCTAAGCCTGAGTTATACATTGGGTTGGAAGTTAATTCTGTGAAATCCTATCAGAAGCTTAAAGAATAGTTTGGACCCAGTGTTTCAAGGAATTGGAAAGTTGCACAACTGCCAAGCGAGATTAACCATTGACAAGAACATAAAGCATGAATGCCAACTTCGACACAGAATGCATTTCAGTCTGATAAGAAAAATTGGGGCAAAGATCAATGAACTGACTGGCAAGGGCAAAATTGTTAGTCTTTTAGCTGACTATGTGGGTGAGCCATGTTGTGATAGTGCCTGAAACAGTGACATCAGACTCTGATATGTAACAAGTGGATGAAGTGTTAGTGAGAGAACGTCACCCGATTTCTACTGTGGATGAAATCTTTTGAGAGTTGTTAATAAGCCACGTATTTTCCAAATTAGATTAACAATGAAGATGCTGTCAACTGGAGCACCATCCTGATGAGAACTTCTGTCATTCATTGTGTATGTTAACAGTAAAAGGGATTGGCATTTGGCATCCATATGGCATCAGAGATTCATCAACGCAAAGCCAAATGGTGATACAAGGTATTACATGAACAGCCAATTTTATTACTGATATTAATAGAGAAGAAAGTGACAAGAGACTGAAATTATTATTGGTTGTTTTTCAGTCAACAGGACTTATGGTCAATGCAGGTGAGTAGTTGCTGTGCATGACAGATAATGTTCATGGAACAAAAACTCAGCAGTGGAATCAATCTAGCCAAAAATAAGAGAAACAAAAACAGAAGCTTGCGAACCAATAAATGCTAATGAAATGAAATGCTTTCTTGGACTTTTGAACTATTGTGCATTGTATATCCCAAACTTCAGTACCTTGACTGATCCATTTGAGGACATTGACTAGAACGAATGGAGGATTCTGATTTAATAAGAAACAGAAAGATGCCTTCAAACATTTGAAAGACAGCTTGACAAGTTCTCAAGCCTTGTGATATTATGATCTGAAGGCATCATCCGTGTCGTTTGGGACTGTTCATGTCACACCAGTTGGAATAGCAACTAGAGAGACTGAAAGAGAGTCAGACAAGAATCCACATTTGACGACATCAGACAGAAAATCTGAACTGGGAGAATTACCCATTTTAAGGAATACATTGCTACAGAACTTAGAAGTGTATTCTCTGAGGCAGCAGACTTGTAATATCACAAAAGATATAGCTTAATCTTTTGATGCCAGTTCATGAGATCACTTGGGAATGGTGGTACTACACAAAACTTACAAACCCAAGGTTGATGGTAAGGGGTAGAGAAAGATGTGGACAAGTTTGTCAAAACATGTCATGGGTGTCAACTTGTCAACAGTCCCAATCCACCAGAACACTACATATTGCTGCCATGGAAGAATGTAGTAGTTGACTTTTTAGGTTCACATCCTTCAAGATAGTCTAGACTAGCAGAGATTGGTTACTGCAGCCATTACTATGAGCATAATACGAAGAAGTCTACAGCAAAAAAAATTGTATTTGTAGTTGCTGAAATGTTTGTAAGGAATTGCCCATCAGTCATTGTATATTCAGGCAATGAACCACAATTCATCTTGAAGACCTTTTAAAAATTATACAAAAATCATAGGCATCACCATCATAGGGTGAACCTGAAATGGTCACATATAAATAGGAAATTAGAACAATAAAATAAATACTTACAGAATTACATGAGGATTGTTCAGGCCATGGACAAGGTTTGGAAAGGAGCCTTGTTGTCGTATGTGGCCATGATCGAGCAATTCTATTTGATTCCATCCTGAAAGGAGGGAAAGACCCAAATAAGTTCTTTTTTGATGCAAAATGCACAAAATGATAGAGCTGAGACTGTTGACTAGGCTGATGCTGAGTAAAAGGGTGCTGCAAAGTTGTGAGTAGACTACAGAAGGGGTGCAAAGCATTTTGATGTAAGATGCTGAACTATTTCCTGAGGTGGGAGATTCTAAGGAAGATGGATCCACCATTTTACTGCATACTGTATGCTGTCATCACCAAGAAGTGAAACTGTGATAGTGGGATTGCCAGAAGTAGTTCTGTGTTATAGAAGTTTTTCATGTTTAGACCATAAGACATAGGAATGGAAGTAAGGCCATTCAGCCCATCGAGTCCACTCCGCCATTCAATCGTGGCTGATGGGCATTTCAACTCCACTTACCCACATTCTCCCCATAGCCCTTAATTCCTGTGACATCAAGAATTTATCAATCTCTGCCTTGAAGACATTTAGCATCCTGGCCTCCACTGCACTCTGCAGCAATGAATTCCACAGGCCCACCACTCTCCGGCTGAAGAAATGTCTCCGCATTTCTGTTCTGAATTTACCCCCTCTAATTATAAGGCTGTGTCCACGGGTCCTTGTCTCCTCGCCTAGCGGAAACAATTTCCTAGCGTCCACCCTTTCCAAGTCATGTATTATCTTGTAAGTTTCTATTAGATCTCCCCTTAATCTTCTAAACTCCAATGAATACAATCCCAGGATCCTCAGCCATTCCTCATATGTTAGACCTATCATTCCAGGGTTGTCATGTTTCAAACAGGACATCATATAAACCTGATGTAGGGACAGAGGTGAATCTGACATCTGGCATTCCAAATATCCAAGCCAATGATGATGATAATGTCAGACAGGCCAATTTGCTATCCAGAAGGCAAAGTATCGATTCCAAAGGTGATGACAACATTTCCTAATTCTGGCACAATGACAGAAACACTGGGAGGTCACAGTTCAAAGGTGAAAAGGAAATCAAAAGTTCAGTTTACACTTTTTGAAAAATGGAGAAATACCAGTTCTATAAAGTGGAAAACTGAATGATAGCCTAAAATTGTATTGCAGTAAAATTCTGATTTTCATAATTGAAGAAATTCATTTACACATTTAAGTTCAGAAAATAATAGTTTGTCTTTGTAAAATTTAACGCAAGATATTAATTAAGGGATAAAATCTAGATATGTGATGCAGGAACATTTGTCTGACTTATGAATACTTTTCTCAAATGTAAGAGATAAAAAAATGAATTTAGATTTTAAGACTTAACATCATTGTTTAGAAAGTTATTGTCTAGTTAAATGACAAGTTCAAGTGAAGAAGGAGAAAAATACACAAAAGTGTCCTCTTTCAAGTTGAGGAGGGAAGTCATAATGATAACTGAAGTGCATTCGCAATCCAAATGCTTACTTTATTGCATCTTGTGTACTAATGAAGGTTAGGCAAAGTCAGATAGCATGTGTTCAGCAGTTAGTGGATTAAATGATGTGGTAGCTGCATTTAAAACCAATACCTTTTGAGAGTTGTTCTTCCAAGCCAAGATATGGCACTTGCATTCTTTTGTATTTGGCGTCTAATAAGAATTTGTTTAAGCGTTATACAGACTGTGACATTTCTTTGATCCAGTTCCAATTTTACAACCACATATCCATGATTTTACTGACTATAAAAATATAATGACAGCCTTGTTATTTATCAATTGATCACAATATTCTTTCTGAACAGTTTTGCTCATTCACAAGTTGAGACTCAAAGAGACGTAAACTCAATAGGAAATATATTCTGTGAAAACTGAAGACATGCGTCCAATTGATAAAATCATGGGTTGCATACATGAGATTTATGATATTTTTCTGAGTGCAATTTAACTGGAAACACAATTTTCTTGGTGGCTGGGGTCTGAGGGATGATACAAGAGGTGCTATTCATAAAAGAAACTTGCATGTGTGACATCCCCTAACTTATTTGGGAGTAATTCCCATGAGTCAGAAAAAGGAAAGCTGATCTATAGGGAATTGTGTCGCATTCAGTTCTAACAGTGAATTAATTCACATCAAATACAAATTTTGATTACCTGAATATTTTTACAACTATAATTGGCTGTTAATTATTATTGTACCAGCGATATATAAGCATCTACATGTGAGTAAAAGCATTAATTAGATAAATAAGGTGCCTGCGCAGATTCTTCAGAGCAAAAGGTCATGGATAATTGTCAAGATATCTACTTTGAGTTGAGATTTATCTGTGTGGAGGGTGATGCTTTAAGCTCAGTGAGCATTGTTTATGTATTAATTTTCATTAGTTTCTCTATGTCTTTGTGAAGATGAGCAAGCAAGGTCAAGTGTAATCATAAAAATAGACAAGATCCTTTAAATTGCCAGCAAGTCTCAGACTTGGAATTACATTATCGACCAATATGCCAGCTTAAAGCTCTGTTGCAGCCAGTTGTGAATGGTGGTGGAAAATTAAACATATGAGGAGACTTCATTAATGACAGAGCCCAAAACATGGGTTCAAAAGACAAAGCTGAAGTATTTGCAATCATCGTTAGAGAAATGCTGAGTAATGGATTCATTTTGGCCTTAAGCTGCAGGTTGTGCTGCAGCCAGACTTTAGCTGTTCTGTGTGATAGCAAGAAATGATGGAAGGTGCTGTATAAATCAAAACCAATTGACCCATACAAAAATCTGACAGTAGTTTTAAAATCAAAAAGGTGCTGAAAAGCTTTTTTGTGTGGATCACAGAAGGGGAGCAAAGCATTCTGACACAAGATACTGAATTATTGCTGAGCTGAGAGGTTCTAAGTAAGAGGGATCCACCATTTTACCTCTTATTGTATGCTGTCATCACCAAGCAGTGAATCTGTGTGACAGTGGGATTGCTAGAAGTAGTTCCATTGTAACAGAATATCTTTTTCTTGTTTCAAACATCAGCAGCTGAGCCTGATGTAGGGACAGAGGCAAATCTGACACTCAGTATTCCAGAAGTCTGAGCCAATGGTGTTGATGTCAGGTAGACCAGTTTGATATCCGGAAGGCAAAACATTGATTGTTTTTGTGCTGCAAAACAAACTGTAGCCTTGGAAAAATTGGTCTCATGTGGCAAAGTCTACTTGACAGCATAAAACAAAACCTTCTAGTTATGTTATGTACCCAGGACACATTCAATATGACCAATTACCAACTTATTATCCTTCCCTCATTTGATAGCATAGTGTTGGAGCGTGCAGTTAAGTGATGTATACAGCATACTCACTGACGCTCAATTTGTCTTGTACCAGGGTCATTGATTTATTGTTGTCACATGTTCTGAAATGTAGTGTAGTGGTTTTTCGTGTGCTGCACACGCAGATCATACCATACAAAGTGCATCAAGGTAGCAGAACAGAGTGCAACATAAAGTGTTACAACTTCAGGAAAGGTGCAGAGAGATCACTATTAACATTTGAAAGGTCGATTGAAAAGTCTGATAACAGCAGGGAAGAAACTGTTCTTGAATCTATTTGTATGTGTATTCAAATTTTTATATCTTCTGCCTGACCGAAGAGGTTGGAAGAGAGGGTAACTGGTGTTTGACTGGTCTTTGATAATGTTGGTCACTTTCCTGAGGTTGCAGGAATTAAAGATGGAGTCAATTGAAGGAAGGCTGTTTTGCATGATGGAATAGATTGGATTCACGACTCTCTGTAGTTTCATGCAATCTTGGGAAGAACAGTTGCTATACCATGCTTAGGGTGTAGGTTTGCTCACTGAGCTGTAGGTTTGATATTCAGACATTTCATTACCTGGCTAGGTAACATCATCAGTGGCGACCTCCAAGTGAAGCCTTCACCCTAAACCTCAACCTGAGCTACAAACCTTACAAATACCATGCTTTGCATCCAGACAGGATGCTTTTTATGGTGCATCTATAAGAATTGATGGAAGTCCTTATGGACATGCCAAATTTTCTTAGGAGGCTAAGGGAGTAGAGACACTGTGCTTTCTTGATCATCATGTTGATATGGGTGGGCCAGGGCGAACATCAGTGGGGCCTTGGTTCCAATATAGAAAATAGAACTAAATTCCAGAAGTAATATGAGGAAGATTGGCATTGACATCAAGGGATCATTTGACCAAGTGTGACATCATTGGCACCTATCGAAAATGTAGTCCATTTTAATTAAGGGAAACTCTCTGCTAGGTGAAGTCACACGAAGCTGAAAAGAAAATGGTGTGGGAGAGCCTCGGGCTATGCCCACCCGTCTACAACTGCTTCATTCATTACCTTTCCTCAATCACAAAATCAAAAGTAAGGATGTTTTCTTCTCTTGTAATTGCACTGTGTTGAATTGCATTTGCAATATCTTGGGTTTTGAAGCAATCTAGACACAAACAAAACCAGAATGTGGACATTATTCAAGTTTGGGCCACTATTGGTAAGTTACATTAAAGTGCCAGACAAAGACCGCCTCTCATAAGGGAGCATCAGTACACCTCCTTCTGATGTTTAATATCATTACTATCATTGAATTTCCTGTTATCAACCTTGACAGGACCAGCCAATAAATATGCTATGACAAGAATTAGTCAGAGGGGTGGGTATTTTGTGATGAATGAACTCGCCACTGCTACTCCACAACTGCAAAAACCCATGGGGTGGAATATTATGGAGGGTGAATGACATGAGCTCTGGAGGAAATGTGTCAAGATCATGACAGAGTCCCAGAAAAGGCTATAGACTCATAGAGATGTACAGCACGGAAACAGACCCTTCAGTCCAACTCATCCATGATGACCAGATATCCTAACCTAATCTAGTCTCACTTGCCAGCACTTGGCCCATATCCTTCTAAGCCCTTCCTATTCATATACCCATCCAGATACCTTTTAAATGCTGAAATTGTACCAGCCTTCACTATTTGCTCTGGCAGCTCATTCTATACACGCACCACCCTCTGTGTGAAAAAGTTACCCCTTAGGTCCCTTTTTATATCTTTCCCCTCTCACCCTAAACCTATGCCCTCTAGTTTTGGACTCTCCCACCGCAGGGAATAGACTTTTTGTCTCTTTATCCTATCCTTGCTCCTCATGATTTTATAAACGTCATTGAGGTAACCTCTGTGTTGGACAGCAAGCATTAACATCTCAGTGCATGCTCTGTGGGCACTGGCCACATGTACCCCATGTCCACATCTGCAAAGTGCCTCTAAAAAGCCCTCATGATCAGTGTTAGCTATAAGCTGTATGGCTGCAGGCATAGCCACTCTAATGTTCCACTCCTAGTGACTAGTAAAAAGATGGTGATTGCAGCATTGACTTACACTTCCAGACACAGGCCTCTGAGGTTGGCGCAGCTGGTAAAAAGGTTAGAGGATTGCTGCTCATGGTCATCTCCGATCCAGTTAGAGTGCACGCCTGTGTTTCAATGCTGCACCTCAGGGTGTAAGTAGCAACTGTAATGCTGCAGTAAAGACACACACAAACCAGCTCATGGATTGGACCAGGCTGTGTCTGTAGACTCTTGCTTGTTCGCTTAACACCATTCATTTTGAGTCTACCTTGATACTGTGTTCCTGCTTTGTCTTGACTTGCCTTTTTGCCCTCAGATCCTCAGCTGTAGATACCTGACTCAGATTAATGCTGTATTTCGTGCCAATAAGTCAGACACAAAACCGAGAAGCTTGTTGTGGTTATCAACAGTCCAGTCAAGGCAAGGAATTAAAAGGCCTGTGATCGGGCATCCCATCACCATACATGAAAGGCAGCCTCTGGTACCAGTTCAGAGTCTTGGACACCGTCTGCCACTGAGGGTGGTCAGAGTCTGGCTGATCTCTATTAAAAAGACAAAGAGTTGAATGTTGGGCAGCATACCACCTGTCTTGACTCTTTCTGCCTTATTCTGGATTCTTTTCCTATCATCAGAATGAGAGACAGACCAGTATTACAGAAGCAGAAAATTGTTGGCACAACTGTACAGGTAAGGAGGTGTCCTGACTAAGTGAGTAGGCAGCAGAGAGGTCATGCAGGGTTAATGGTGTCAGCGTTCAGGAAGCGAGGGAAGATGTCGCAGGTAATAATTGGAGGGATGGAGGATGAGCCTTGATGAGAGGTGGGTACAGGGTAGAGAAAGAGTGAATATGAGGTACTGAAGAGAAGATGGTGGCAGAGTAAAGAAGGTCATTGACCTTTTTCATTCACTGCTAGGCACTCCTTCATATGGTAACCTTGGATCAGGCTGCGATGGTTTGGTGTTCTCATCTCGACTACTGTTCCTGCGGGAAGACAGTATCCTGCCTTTGCACAATTTTGAGGACCTCTACGTAGAACACCGATTTTTCTCTTCTCTGTCATGTCTAGGTCAAGCGTAAGGAGCAGTACAGGACAGCTCTGGACTTGGTGCTTGTCAGTGAAAAAGACCATTTTAAAATGGTGCTACAGCATGGACACTTGTCCATTCTGGCATTGTTGGAACAAGGCTCAGGATGTGAAGAGTTGTAGAATAGGGCTAGAATCAAACAAGAGGGATTGAGGTAGGTAGTTAATGAGAAAGGGTCACCGGACACGAAACATTAACTTTGATTTCTCTGCACAGATACTGGCAGACCTGCTGAACTTTTCAGCAACTTCTGCTTTTGTTGTTGTTAATGTGAGTTTGGTAAGATGGGGTGATCAAATTGACTACATCGCCATAAACCTTACATTAAGGCAAGCTACACCTGAGTGTGATTAAATACTCACTCTCTCTTTGCTGAATGAGTGCAGTTTCACCAACACTAAAGCAGCTCCATATTATCTTTACCTAATTAACATGTTAATCTCACATGTTCCACCACCGGTAAATGTGGCAGAGGAGGCAAGATGCGTTGGAGCAACTTGCTGAAGTCTCCTTCAATTACACCTTTGCTATCCACAATCTCTGAACACCCAGAAGAAAATGGACAGCACATTTATGCGAACACCACTATTTGTAAATTCTTCTTCAAACAATACATCATCCTGACTCGGAACTTTATTGTCACTCCTTCAATATCACTTGCTTAAAGTTCTGAAATTCTCTTTGTGATAGCACTGTGGGTGTGGATTCATCTCACAGAATGCTGCATTCAAAAAGGTGGCTCGGCACGCCTTCTCAAGGGCCGAAGGGCATGGGTAAGAAATATTGGTTTTGCCTATAGTGTCCATATCCCATGAGTGAATTTTAAAACCCCGTCTATATTTAGACAAGAAAGCAACAAATTTATTTCTCTCATTGGTTAATAAAAGTTGAAAATGTTGTTTTCCATGATAAATATTTCCGTATCATGAATTATATGTGCATATTTCAGATTCATGACAGGATAATATTTAATTCCATCCTATCGTTGTACTTTTTGTGAGCAATATCCCTTAGCAGCTCTGCATTTATCTCTTTTACATTATGATATCCTTAATGGAATTCTGGAAAATGCCTATGAGAAACAGATTGATCACTGGGAGTTTGATCTTCATGGGCCCAAACAGCATTCCTGAATGTGTGGAGAACAATAAACCGACCCATTGAAAAGGACGTGACTGGCAGTGTTGAATACATTCTTGTTTCTCAGTTTGTGCTAATCACTTTAGACCGTACTGCTACATTCAACTAATCTCCTTCAACATTCATAGCCTGCTTGTTGAAATTAATTGCAGTGCATATTTGAGCAAACTGTAGATTTGTGGAAAATGTTTCTAACATTTTTCTAAAATTGATATTTGAACGAGGTATAATCTCTTCCCACAGACTTCCTATTCGAGTAAAATCTATTCTATTAGCCTTTCCAGCTGACACACATTTAATTACTCTATTTTGAGGTACGTCTGTACAAATGTTAGCAACTTTTGGAGTCTGCATATGGACAACTAAACCCAAGATGTCAGCAATTTTGCACTTTCCCTTTGTTGAAGTTCCTCAAGACCGCAATCATCTAGACATCAGCAAACTGATGTCAAGTAACCTGTTTACCCAGTTCATCTTGATGTAAAAATTGTTTTATAGGTTGCACTTTGTTAAATGAAATTTTTTGTTTATGTTGATTACACCAACATTAGGGAGAATTGCATGAAGAAAATCAGCGTAATCAAGCATAAAGACTGTACCTTTACTTGGCCATTCCCATTAGCAATTATGAAACTTTACTGTGTGTTAATCTGGCTGCCATCTTTCCAACATCACAGCAACCATTCTATCCAAAAGCTGTAGAAGGATTTTGAGATGGCAGCAGCCCTTCATTTTCATTTCCAGCATTTTATTATGTCTAGGAAAGAAAAACAATGTTCTCACTTTGCGTTATTGGAGAAATATTGAGGGATTCTGTACCTGTCAATATTTTATCTCCCTTGTTAATCTGTCATCTTCTGTTACCAGAGTAAAGGAAGGTCAAAGTTTTAATTGACAATATAACCTAGAGACTGACTTGAGAATCAGTTTATAGTGGGTGTGAATGACATGGATACTCAACATGCAGGTAATTAATTATAGGAATTAGGATTGTTTTTGTTTGTGTATACACTTAGTCCTCATTAATGCTTGTAGTTACACTCCTGAAAACTGCATCTTTGAGTGTAACAACTTTGCGATTTTAAAAAAAATTCTTAATATTGTGAAACTTATTCGAAAATAAGTTAAATTATTGTTCTGCCTTGAGTTACTGTGCCAAGTACCCCTAGCTGAGTGCTGCTGACCACTATGACTGGCTCCTTGTCGTTATGTTTGCTCTAAGAAGCATGGCAAGACAGCATTACTGAGAGTCTGGTGTCTTAGGCTGAAGCTTGAAACGCAAAAATGCAAAACAAAACAGGCATGTTGTTAGCATCCAGGTAGGCTTAAAGTGAGTGAGCACTAAGGGAGAAAGCAAACAGGCCAGGGATGAAGCACTGTCCAGCCCATGGGCTGCGTGCATGTTCCTCAGAGTAAAGTGTCCTTACTGCAGTATCGCAATGATAGTTGCCATTGCTCCCCATGAGAGTCAGCACTGAAATGCAGAAATGCAAACTAAATGAATTTGAGATGTGCCATGAGCGTTCTTAGAGGCTGGCACACATCAGATGCCAATGTCCTTGAATGAGTGCATGTGGCCAGTGCCCATAGAGCGTGCCATGAAAAGTTGGTGCCTGATGTCAAGCATCAAGGTTCTTTGGAGCAAGCATCAATCTGGAATCAGTAGGTATCTGCTCGGACTTCCATGCTCAAAATCAATTGGCATGTTGCTTTCTTGCAATAGGTGGTGGGATGGGAAGCTGCAAATTAATGAAGGGAAAATTGCAGTTATTAAAGTTGTTAACAAACAATAATCTCCCTTAACAGACAGCTTTCAACCTTGCCTCTGGATCTCCAGAAGAATAAAATCTCAACACCCAGAACTTAATGAGAAGATACAGGGAATATTTATCCCACCGTCAGAAAGGCCTGGCTGGAATCCTTGCCTGATTCTGCCACTTTCACAATCCCACTCCTGCCAGTCCCAATCTCCTTTCCACAATCATTAGGCTCCTCTAAGTTTCCGTCCTTATTATTAATCATTTGTTCAATGAATGCATTATTGGATGGTAAAATGAAATATACATTTCTCACTATTGTTTAATAAACAAAGAATACGATTTATCGAATAGGATTACTAGAAATAGAATATTTTACAATATTTTTAAACTTAATTTACACCATTCTATAATACATTATTTTGAGAAAAATTCATAAGGTGTGAAAGGCTCCTCTGAGCTATATTGCAGCACATCTTTCCAACATGCATGAAATATCTTTCACCTCCATTCCTGATTTTATATCCTATAATAAAAAGCAATTTATGCTCATGTCTTTAAGCCTATGACAGAAAATTAATTGACCTCAGTCACTTTATCTTTACCACATATGGTTTTTTAACCTCTTCATCTCTATATGATTATCCACACTCAATCTCTGGATATATCTGAGGATGGAGAGAATAATTTGTGTTTTCCTTTTGGACCTAAAGGCAATCATTTATTTCATGATGTGCTCAGCATGCTAGTACAAGATGAAACTAGTTAGCATACTGCTGTGCTCACTGCACTAGCAAAGTAGACAGGCAGGAGGCTGGAAGAACACAGCAAGTCAGGCAGCATCAGGAGGTGGAGATGTTGACGTTTCGGGTATAATCCTTTTTCAGTATTGGGGGTGAGTGTAGGGGGAGCTGCAGATAAAGGGAGTGGCGAGGGCAGGGTGGTGAAGTGGGGATAGATGAAGACAGGTAGAGGGTACAACCTGATTGGTCAACGGGAGGAATGAATCTGGTTGGTGGCAGGGAGGAGGGAGGGGCTGGGAATGGAGTTAGGGGATGGGAAGGGAGGTTATTTGAAATTAGAGAACTCAATGTTGGGTCCTCCAGGCTGTAGGCTGCCCAAGCAGAAGTGGAGGTGATGTTCCTCCAATTTGCGGTTTGGTTCATTGTGGTAATAGAGGAGGCCAACGATGGTCATGCCAGAAACTAAGTGGGAAGGGGAATTAAATGGGTGGTGACAGAGAGGTCCAGTAAGCCCCTGTGGGCCCGGCCGAGATGCTCGGTGAACTGTTCCCTAAGTTTACACTCTGTCTCCCCAATGTAGAGAAGACCACATTGGGAGCACCAGATACAGTAAACTAGGTTGGAAAAGAGGCTGTCTCACCTGGAAGGACTGTTTGGGACCCTGGATGGAAGTGAGGCGGTTGGTGTACTGGCAGGTTTTGCATCTTTTCCAGCTGCAGGGTGAAGGTACCTGGGGGTTCAGAGGGATCGGTGGGGAGAGCGGGGCAAACCAAAGACTGTCAAAGGGAACAGCCCTCACGGAAGGCAGAGAGTGGTAGGGAGGGGAAGGTGTTCTTGGTGTGGGGTCGTGCTGGAATTGGCGGAAGTGTTTAAGGATGATGAGTTGGATGCAGAGACTGGTGGCGTGGTAGGTGAGGAAAAGGGTGACTCTGTCTTTATTGAGTTTCAAGGAGGGGATATTAGGAGCAGTGGAGCGGGGAACAGAGGTAGAGTGATGGAGGGCTGTCTGGATGACAGAGGGAGGAAAAGCATTTTGTTCAAAATAGGTGGACATCTGGGATGCTTGGGAATGGAATGTCTCCTCATCCGAGCAGAGGCAGAGGAATTGGAGAATTGGATGGAGTTCTAGCAAGATACTGGGTGGGAGGAGGTGTAGCCCAGGTAGTTGTGGGGGCCTGTCAGTTTGTAGTAAAAGTCCGTCTGGAGACTGTCACTGGAAATGGAAATGAGAGGGCAAGAAAGGAAAGGGAGGTGTCCGATATGGACCAAGTGAATTTGAGGGCGGGGTGGAAGTTGTGGGTGAAGTCAAAGAACTGCTCCAGTTCAGCCTGGATGCAGGACGCTGGATGCACCGATGCAGTCATCTATATAAGGCAGAAGAGTTGGGTCACAGTACCTGTGTAGACATTGAAGTGGGACTGTTCAACATAACCGACAAAGAGGCAGGCATGGCTGGGGCCCATCTGGGCGCCCATGGCCACCCCTTGGATTTGGAGGAAATAGGAAGAGTTAAAGGAAAAATTGAGGACCAGTTTGGCGAGACGGAGGACGGTATTGATGAGGGGAACTGGATGGGTCTGTTGTACTAGCAAAGCTTGCAACAGTTTAAAAGTGAAATACCTGGGTTATTTGTGGTGATTTAGCTCTGACTAATCGTGAATTATCTGAAAGTCTCTAGTTTGGATTCAGTGTTTTTCTGTTCCTTACTCTGGCTGTTCTTCCTAATCTAGCTTTAGTGAAGCAGTTTATCTCAAATCCTCAGAGACAATCTCCATTTAATTCAATGAGCTCTGTTCATGGGGAAAACTACCTCTTCCAAAGGGTGATCCAGCTCACAGAATTCACAGCTCTACCTTATTCTTAAATTATGCATTTTATTCACTTCTAAAGGCTGCTTGAAGTGTTAGGCCAGAAAATGCACAAAGGCGTTGAATGACAGTTAATCCTTCTGAGAAAAGCTTATTTATCACATAATTAAGATATCATGTGAACAATGAGGTGATGACAATTCACTTTGAAATTTGACAAAGGTTGCAGCTAAGTGCTGAAATACTGAAGCAAATAGATGAAAATTGTCATCTACACTTCTTCCAACCTATCTCCTCTACCCCCTTGACTTTAGCCATTCCTTTGCGGTTAGCTCTGAACTAGCCATGGTCATGATATTTGAGGAAGCATGTACGTACATTGGAGGCACTTTAGAAAAGGTTTGCTGTGCTAATGCTTGGAATCGTCAAGTTTTTTCTCATGAAGAAAGGTTTGATAGATTAGATTTGTGTCCACTGGAGTGGGGAAGCATAGAAAACAACTTCAATAAAATCCTGAGGGGTCTCAATAAGATAGATGTGGAGAGAATGTTTTCTCTCATGGGAGATTCTAGAATTGGGGGTTCATTGTTTAAAAATCAGGGGTCACACACTTAAAGCAGAGATTGGACATTTTCATCTGAGTCTTTGGAAATTGCTCCCTGAAAATGAGGTGGCAGCAAAGGGTTTCAATATTTTTAAGGCAGACATACATAGATTTTTGGTGAGTAAGTGATGGAAAAGTTATCGAAGGTAGGCTGGAATGTGGATTTGAGGTTACAGTCTATGATCCTAGTGAGTGGCATTGTAGGCTTGAAAGGCTAAATGGTCTACCTCTGCTTCTGGTTCATATGTTAGTTTAACAAAGAACTACATAGAGTCATAGAGATGTACAGCATGGAAACAAACCCTTTGGTCCAACCCGTCCATGCTGACCAGATATCCCAACCCAATCTAGCCCCACCTGCTAGCACCCGACCCATATCCCTCCAAACCCTTCCTATTCATATCTGTTGATTTTTTAATTTAAATTGGTCTAGGAAACACTTAACAAATGGTTCTTTTTTAAAACTGAGTGGCACATTAGTTTAAAAAAAAGACATGAATGGTTCAATAATTTTCTCCTGGGGTGGAAAAAGTGCATTTTGTTTTGAACTGGGAACAATTGCAGAATTTCCAGAGTTGTTGGAGAATTTAATAACAAGAAAAACACCCTTAAGGGTCACTCAGTGAGCTTAGGCTCTGGAGAACATCGCTTGAAAAGAAATGATGATGGTTTCTAGCAAAGCATCATTTAATTCTTAGAATTGTGATCATTCATTGTTTTGATTGCTCAATGAAATTACTTTCGAATGTGTAAAAGTAGTTAAATTATTACATCAGCCTAACTTTTAGATCATAAATATGTTTCATATTTTTAACTAAACAGGTAGAGAGCTCAACGTTATAGGACTGTTCCCACTGGTAGACATTATGGTCTCATTGCTATTCCCAGTCTACCTACCAGTGTCCTCCCTACCCATATGGAAGGCCCTGGTACCTACTTCTTGCAGGCACAGCAACAGGGCACCTGACATCAACCTAGGCACTGGAAAGGACAATGGCCGAGCCAACTCAGATGACCCTGCAAAGTCCTCCTTTACTAACTTCTGGGGGCTGGTTCCAAAATTGGGAGCAGTTTCTCAGACTAGTTGAGCAATAGTCTGACAGTTGTATGCACAAAATCATACTTTACGGACCAGGTCCCACCATTACCATGCCTGGATATGCCCTGTCTCACCAGCAGGGCAGACCCAGCAGAGATGGCAGCACAGTGTTGTAAAATCGGGAGGGAGTTGCTTTGGCCATCCTCAACATTGACTCCAGACCTCATGAAATCTCACAGCTTCAGTTTAAGCATAAGCAAGGAAACCTCCTGCTGATTACCACATACTATCCTCCTTCAGCTGATGAATCAGTACTCCTCCAGGTTGGACATCACTTGAAGGAAGCACTGATGGTAGGGGATTTCAATGTCCATCACTATGACTAGCTAGGCAGCAGGATGGCTGGTTGAGCTGGTCTGGTCCTAAAGAACACAGCTGCTAGACTGGGTCTGCAGTAGGTGGTGAGGGAACCAACAAGAGGGAAAAACTTGACCTCACTCTTACCAATTTGCTGGCTGCATATGCATCTGTATATGATGGGTACCAGTAGGAGTGACTATGGAGGAAAAAGTCCCACCTTAACATTGAGAACCCCCTCTGTTGTGACAGACATCAAAAAGATCTGGCAACTCAAGGCTGGGCATTCATGAGGTGCTGGTTGGAGTCATACTTGGTACATAGGAAGATGGTTGTGGTTATTGGCTGTCAGTCTTCTTAACTCAGGGATATCTCAGCAAGAGTTCCTCCAGGTTGTGTCCTCTGCCCAACCATCTGCAGCTGCTTCATCAATGCCCTTCCCTCCATCATAAGGTCAGATGTGGGGATGTTCACCCATGAGTGATTGCATGATGTTCAAGACCATTCATGACTCCTCAGATACTGAAACAGTACATGTTCAAATGCAACAGGATGTGGACAATGTCCAACCTTGAGCTGACAAGGGAAATTAACATCCAACCATGCAAATCCAGGGAATGACCACCTCCAATAAAAGTCAGTCTAAACACTACCTCTTATCATTCAATAACATTACCATGGTTGATTTAGCCACTATCAACGTCCTTGGGGTTACCATTGACCAGAAAATCACTGCACTCATCACAAAAGCACAGTTGCTAGAAGAGCATGTCAGAGGTTCATAATACTACAGTCAGTAACTCACTAGCTGATTACCGAAAGCCTGACAACATCTATTAGACACATGTCAGGGGTATGATGGAATACTCTCTACTTGCCAAGGTGATTGCAGCTTCACGAACACTCAAAGCTTGACACCATGCAGGACATTTCATTGGCACCACATCCACTCCCTCTGTGACTGATGCTAAGTAGCAGAAGTGTGTACTATCTATAAGATGCACTGCAGAAATTCACCAAAGTTGCTTAGACAGCACCTTCTAAACCTATGACCAATTCAATCTAGAAGTATGAGGACAACGGATACATGGAGATGCCACTGCCAGGCTTCTGTCCAAGTCACTCACCATCCTCACTTGGAAATATATCGCTGCTCCTTCACTGTCGCTGGGTCTAAGTCCTGTAATTCCTCTTTGTTGGTATTGTGGGTCTACCTCTAGCACATGGACTGCAGTTGTTCAAAAAAGCAGCTCACTACCACCTTTTCAAGGACAACTAAGGGTATGAATAATTGCTGGCCACCCAATAATTCCCATATTCTACAAAGGAATGAAAAAATTATGTATTGCCTTTACCATAGTAAATTATCCCAAAAACTTCAAATACCATTTTTTTTTATGTATGTTGAAACCAGATATAATTTGGAGATAGAGAGGTGTGGAGTGGCCTAAATATTACATAATTACTTTTTTTTTAGAAAGTGGAGTTACTGTATTTGTTTGGGATCTTTTGTGGAACTATGTCCCTCAAGTCTCCACAATAATTATCTTCACTTCCCTGCTACAGATATACAGGGCTGGGCAAGAAACAAGCACCCTGAAAATTCAGTCGCAACCCTCAAGGTGGATTTAATGCTTTAAGCACTTGTACTATTGGAGTCTCAGTGCAGCCTATTTTATATGTAGTGTCAGTGTCTCTCTCCATCTCTGTCTGTCTGTATCGGTATTCACAGCAATGTCACGGCTGCATCAGCACAGAAAATTAAACACAGACCACTGCATTCTGCAGACATTCCAACTGTGGAGTACTCGAGCAGAACAAATTCTTCCTGGAGATATAGTAGCACCCTGGCAAGAGTTTAATCACCTGGTTGTGTTGGTCTGCACGATGATTCTAGTATGCAGATGTTACGGTTAATGTCGTGAAAGATATTTAATTTGAATTCGGGGGCATATGAGTTGGTCTTTTTCAGAGACTGCACCATGATTTGGACAGCAAATTCTCAAACGTTCTTTCATTTCAACATTGGGGCGCAGGAGGAATTATAATCTGAGTAAAAGGACAAATATATGCTACATCTTTCGACAATGGAATAGGGATCTGAGCCCTGTAATCTAAAGCTTTATGATGGAAAATTATAGGCCAATCAGCTAAGATGGAAAATTATAGGCCAATCAGCTTAACCTCGGTTGTTGGTAAAATTCTAGAATCCATCATTAAGGATGAGGTTTCTAAATTCTTGGAAGAGCAGAGTCTGATTAGAACAAGTCAACATGGATTTAGTAAAGGGAGGTCATGCCTGACAAACCTGTTGGAATTTTTTGAAGAGGTAACAAGTAGGTTAGACCAGGGGAACCCAGTGGATGTGGTCTATCTGGACTTTCAAAAGGCCTTTGATAAGGTGCCACACGGGAGACTGCTGAGCAAGGTGAGGGCCCATGGTGTTCGAGGTGAGCTGCTGGGATGGATTGAGGATTGGCTATCTAACAGAAGGCAGAGAGTTGGGATAAAAGGTTCTTTTTCAGAATGGCAGCCGGTGACGAGCGGTGTCCCGCAGGGTTCGGTGCTGGGGCCACAGCTGTTCGCATTATATATTAATGATTTGGATGAGGGAACCGGGGGCATTCTAGCGAAGTTTGCCGATGATACAAAGTTAGGTAGACAGGCAGGTAGTACTGAGGAAGTGGGGAGGCTACAGAAGGATCTAGACAGGTTGGGAGAGTGGTCCAGGAAATGGCTGATGGAATTTAACGTGAGCAAGTGCGAGGTCTTGCACTTTGGCAAAAAGAATATAGGAATGGACTACTTTCTAAATGGTGAGAAACTTAATAAAGCCAAAGCACAAAGGGATCTGGGAGTGCTAGTCGAGGATTCTCTAAAGGTAAACATGCAGGTTGAGTCTGTGATTAAGAAAGCGAATGCAATGTTGTCTCTTATCTCAAGAGGGTTGGAATATAAAAGCAGAGATGTACTACTAAGACTTTATAAAGCTCTGGTTAGGCCCCATTTGGAGTACTGTGTCCAGTTTTGGTCCCCACACCTCAGGAAGGACATACTGGCACTGGAACGTGTCCAGCGGAGATTCACACGGATGATCCCTGGAATGACAGGTCTAGCATATGAGGAACGGCTGAGGATACTGGGGTTGTATTCGTTGGAGTTTAGAAGATTAAGGGGAGATCTAATAGAGACGTACAAAATAATACATGGCTTTGAAAAGGTGGATGCTAGAAAATTGTTTCTGTTAGGCGAGGAGACTAGGACCCGTGGACACAGCCTTAGAATTAGAGGGGGTCATTTCAGAACGGAAATGCGGAGACATTTCTTCAGCCAGAGAGTAGTGGGCCTGTGGAATTCATTGCCACGGAGTGCAGTGGAAGCCGGGACGCTAAATGTCTTCAAGGCCGAGATTGATAGGTTCTTGTTGTCTAGAGGAATTAAGGGCTACGGGGAGAACGCTGGCAAGTGGAGCTGAAATGCGCATCAGCCATGATTGAATGGCGGAGTGGACTCGATGGGCCGAATGGCCTTACTTCCACTCCTATGTCTTATGGTCTTATGGTCTTATGATTCCATAAGCAGGTGTAAGTTTCAATATTATTTGTTGAACAAATGCCAGAGACGTTGAAACGTAATTAGTGTGCTTGGAATTGATCACTCTTGAGTACAGACTAGGTCTCTAGAAAAACATCAAAGACTTTCAATTGTTCTCGAGAGAAGATATAAATGTTGCTCAAGACAAAAGCGACCATCCACCAGAGGGCATTCCAGACCTTGATTTGTTTTTTGTCTCTGGATAGAGTTGTAGGTGGAAAACATTACACTCATGGAGCCGAAGGACTTAGATCTCCTTGAGCTCTTAAATTCAGGTTGAGGCTGAAGAGGGGTAAAATTGCCTCCTAACTTCAGAGAACCTTTTAAAGAAATGCAGCAAAGCCCATTGCAACTAATATTAAATGACAACATTGCTCCGTATAGAAGGTCAGCTCATTGCAGGGAAGCTTCTAATAACTCTCTGCCTCCCTTAATTTTGGTAGCTAATGTCCTAGTGGCATTATCATGAGGCAATTAATCCAGAGACCCAGATAATGTTCTGGGGTTCCTAGGTTTGAATCTTGTCATGGCAGTTGCTGGATTTTGAATTCTACCAAAAAATGTTTAGAATTAAGAGTCTAATGAAGATCATGAAACCATAGTCAATTGTTGGATAAAATTATCTGGTTCGCTGTCTTTTCCTAGTCTGGTCTACATGTGATGCCAGACCCATAACGATGTGGTTGAGATTTAACTGCCCTCTTGGCAATTAAGAATGGGTAAAAAATTCTGGCCTCACCAGCAGCACTCACACCTTGTGACTAAATTTGAATTGTAAAAAGACTCCATGTCACCTAAGAGGATCACAAGGAATTTAAGAACGATTTTCAAGCATGCAGGAAGGAGAACTATAGATACTTCCCTAAGGCAGACTCATGAACCTGAAGGCTTTAGGCAACTTGGATATCCCATGTGTGGATAGAAGCCAATTATATGCAACACATCTTTACAATTATGCACAGCAAACATCAATGTGAACTTCACACATTTGGAGAAAAACATAATCAAATCTCAGGAACTGATTCGAAAGGAGGTTCAAAAGCTACAAGCTACTATTAAATGGCTAGCCAGAAAATGGTCAAATTGGATCATGCCAACAGGCAGCACTGCAAAATGTTTGACTTGTGTAAATGGCAGCCAAAATGTATAAGTACACATCATCATATACTTCAGCTTTTTGTTTTGCTCACATAGAATAAAATAGAATAGAACAGAATCCTAGAAGATCATAGAGTCCCCTACAGTGTGGGAACAGGCCCCTCAGCCCAACAAGTCCACACTGACCCTCTGAACAGTAACCCACCCAGACCCATTCCCTGTAGCTATTACTCTAGATTTACCCCTGACTAATGCACCTAACCTACACATCCCTGAATACTATGCGCAACTTAGCATGGTCAAGTCACCTACCCTGCACATCGTTGGATTGTAGGAGGAAACTGGAGCACCTGAAGGAAGCCTACACAGACAAGTGATGAATGTGCAAACTCCACACAGACAGGTGCCCAATGCTGGAATCAAACCCAGGTCCCTGTTGCTGTGAGGCAGCAGGCCTCACCACTGAGCCACCGTGCCACCTATCAAACTCCTAGATCTTTGAGCTATGCAGACTGTCTAAGTAGTTCTGAAAGTTTCTTATCAAAAGCAGTTCAAACAGATCAAAGTTTATCAGGAAATGCAGCAATCTAATCACCTTAAATGGGATGCTGATCTAAAAGCCCAGCTATTAGCAGTCACGCAGCACAGCCAAAGCTTGAAAAATGAATAAGTAAAGCTTACAGCAGAAGTCCAGAAATTTCTCACAGAACCAGCCATTTAATTCACACAACAAAGAGATACATTAATAATGAAAAGCCTCTCTTTCACACAAATGTTTACATCTAGAGTTCACTGTGAGCCATTAACTGAGGAAAACTTCCACCTGTAATTAGTGATGTTTTAATATTTCAAAAGGACACTCACAGGAGAAAAAAATAAACTGTTTCAGTCTGCAGAAGACTATGATGAAGAAGCAACCCCATTTTTAAGGATGAAGATCAGCCATAGAATAAGGCTAATCTTTTGGAGGTAAAAAGAAAATGATATGTAATAGAATCTTTCCACAAAGAAAGGTGTTTCTGTCACTGCCTGGCTGAGATCTGAATTTGATCCATTTCAAGCCTAAGAGCCTGTTGATCTATTGCTAGGTATATGGGGGACTGAAGAAAATGAAGACTGAACTTTCACTGAGTGAACAAAGGGAGAAGGGCACCATATGATGATACAATGGCTTTAGGAAGTGTATTTTGTCCTGGTGTTTTTGATAATGAAGGATTGAGACAGAGGTGCCAAGTGTGTGCCAGAGCCAATAAAGTAAACAAATTGTGAAGTCTTTGGGTTTTTTTAAAAGTTGGAACAGTAGAAGCAGCCTGAATGGGTGGGGTCAAAGTCCCACAGAACCAAGAGTTTTAGTTTTAGCTTTTTGCAGTTGCTGGGGTCTTGAAGCTAGATGTGGAAGCTCTTTTTCCTCTCTGTTACATCTAAAAGCTGGGGTTCTCTTCCTGCTGCTAGAATTGCATATGGGACAATCTATTTTACTGAATTTGTCTTTGCCAAAGTGTGTTTATGGAATGTTTCTATATTGGAACAGTTAATTTAGTAGTACTTTTAGTTAAGCCAATTCTTTTACTTTTATTTTGTCTGTGTATTTTAACAGTACTGTAAAATTAGTGTGTTTTCCTTTTAAAGTCAAGTAATTTGACCAATCTGATTGCATCTGGAATGCAACACGTTACACTTACCTTTAAAATAAGAAAAAGCTACGATCTAGGCTACCCCCTTACTGTATCTTGAAGGGATTTGGAGTTGTCATAACAACCATAACTGTTTAAACTGTTAGTTGCAAAACAGAACTGAGGAAAGTAGTAATGGTGATCAATGGCCTCCTTTAAATTATTTTATTTTCAGGAAACCAAAATGTATTGTCTGTCAGGGAATTTAACTTTTTGTAACTTTTTCTGCTTTCCTTTTTTTTAAAGTTGCTGACTAATTGATTGGGGAATGAGGAGTGAGGTGTGGGAGATGTGTTAAACATGTTGTTCACATTTTCTGGTATGTCAACTGTGTGCTACTTCTACATGTGTCAGCCCTAACAATGAAAATCTTCACAATCCACAGCTCCATCACCACCTGATATATATGCCCTCTTCCAGCAGACGTCTCTGAGTAGCAGAGTAATGTTGTAACACTGACTGCTTTTCCCCCATCTCACTTGATTAGATCCAATATACCTCCTAGAATGATGACAGATCATAAATTAATCTATAGACTAAAGATTGAAATTGTACAACTCATAGTTGATAGATACACACGAGCCAAAAAGCCATTTTCTTGGTGATTTTTTTTTCTGAAACTGATACTTTTAAACAAATAGTTCTTCCCGGATTATCATTTCTTTCTAATAGTTACAGTAATAAGGCCTTCATTGATTCATATTTTTGGCTACTACTGTAATTGTAACCATTAATCATCCACCTTGATAATACTCATAATTTTCAATTTTTGATCATCACCCTGGAAATATTGAATGGTTTTTAAAAGCCATGGACACTATTATCATAATAAATAATTTTCCTCCTTCTTTAAACTGTAAAGATTAATTTAAAGGGGAAAGGGGCGGAGCAATCCAAGAAGCTGTGTGCTTAACATTTTCCAAGTTCTGAGCTCTTAAACAGTGACTTTTTTTTCTGACTGACTTACTCCACACTGTCCTGCAGATGGCACCAGTTTGTGTAGTTCAAAAGACCAAAAGGTATGGTTTTTAACCAGCCCTACTGTGATAAGGAAGAGAGCTAAGAAACAAAAATTATTTTTCCGTAAGATTTGAATCACAGTATAGTTTAGTTAATTTACAATCATAGAGTCATACTGTAGTGATAAGGACCAGGTGGACCTCTTGATCTACGAGGTTCTTGATTTGGCCTGGGTTAACAACCCTAATCGGGGAAAGCCGTGGCTGACCAACATAACCAGGCGATTAGCATATACTCAGTTGAGGACTGACTCCAAGCTGGCTGACCACAGCCAGTGTACTGTGCCCTAGTTAATAAAGGGTGACTTGTTGACAGGGACACCGGCATCTGTGCAGTTATTTCACATACAGCGCAGAAGAGGACCTTCAGCCCCTCAAGTCTGCACCAACAAATCTGCTTTAAATCTACACTAGTCCTACCTTCCAGAATTTGAGTCCATTGCATTTGAAGTGCTCATCCATGTGCTGTTTAAAGGTTGTGACCTCAACTACCTTCTTAGGTAGTGCATTCCATTAATAATTTGAGCCCATGTAAGCTGAAAGGTTTAGACCAGTAATGTTTCACAAATTTATAAAATGTAGGTTTAATTCATTCTGAGACGTGCTGGATGTATTAACTGAATTTAACAGACACATAGGTCAATACTTTACTAGACCTATGGTTGTAAAGCAGTACAGAGCAGCATTGGATTGACTCTTCGCTGCCACATTTCAGGTGTTTTCCTTGTGGTCAGATCAGAGACTGCCTGCTCAAAGGAGGTGGAGAACCAGTTCCCCTAATTAAAGGCCTAATTGCAAACCATTTCATGGTGCCATTGACATTTTTGTGCACGTGTGGTGTGGGGCTTGTGAGACCCTGATTACCTTCATGACCTGACCAAGACATCGCCAAGCATTTATCCTCCATTACTTGGCATTTATCCTCCTACTCCACTCAGTAGCTACTGCTGTGTAATTACTTGGAATATTGGAAGAGTTAATGATTAGAGTGGTGCTGGAAAAGCACAGCAGGTCAGGCAGCATCCGAGGAGCAGGAAATTCGACGTTTCGGGTAAAAGCCCTTCATCAGGAATAGAGGTAGGGTGCCTTCAGAGTGGAGAGAGTGGCGGCACGGTGGCACAGTGGTTAGCACTGCTGCCTCACAGCGCCTGAGACCCGGGTTCAATTCCCGCCTCAGGCGACTGACTGTGTGGAGTTTGCACGTTCTCCCCGTGTCTGCGTGGGTTTCCTCTGGGTGCTCCGGTTTCCTCCCACAGTCCAAAGATGTGCAGGCCAGGTGAATTGGCCATGCTAAATTGCCCATAGTGTTAGGTAAGGGGTAAATGTAGATGTAGGGGTATGGGTGGGTTACGCTTCGGCGGGGCGGTGTGGACTTGTTGGGCCGAAGGGCCTGTTTCCACACTGTAAGTAATCTAATCTAATGAGAGGGGGGTGGGGATGGGGAGAAAGTAGCATAAAGTACAATAGGTGAGTGAGGGTGGGGATGATAGGTCAGAGAGGAGGGTGGGGGAAGGTAGCAAAGAGTACAATGGGTGAATGGGGATGGGGATGAAGGTGATAGGTCAGAGAGGAGGGTGGATTGGATAGGTGGGAAGGAAGAGAGGCAGGTAGGACAGGTCATGGGGACAGTGATGAGCTGGAAGGTTGGAACTGGGGTGAGGTGGAGGAAGGGGAAATGAGGAAGCTGGTGAAATCCACATTGATACCATGGGGTTGAAGTGTTCTGAGGCGGAAGATGAGGCGTTCTTCCTCCAGGTGTCAGGTGGTGAGGGAGTGACGGTGGAGGAGGCACAGGACCTGCATGTCCTCAGCTGAGTGGGAGGGTGAGTTGAAATGTTGGGCCACAGGGCGGTTGGTTGATTGGTGCGGGTGTCCCAGAGATATTCCCTAAAGCGCTCTGCTAGGAGGCGTGCAGTCTCCCCAATGTAGAGGAGACCGCATCGGGAGCAGCAGATGCAATAAATGATATTGGTGGATGTGCAGGTAAAACTTTGGATGTGGAAGGTTCCTTTGGGGCCTTGGATGGAGGTGAGGGAGGAGGTGTGGGTGCAGGTTTTGCAATTCCTGCAGTGGCAGGGGAGGGTGCCAGGAAGGGAGGGTGGGTTGTTGGGAGGGCATGGACCTGACCAGGTAGTCATGGAGGGAACAGTCTTTGCAGAAAGTGGAAATGGGTGAGGAGGGAAATATATCCCTGGTGGTGGGGCCTGTTTGGGGTTGGCAGAAATGTCGTCGGATGATGTGGTTTATGCGAAGAGTTAATGATTGAGTGTAATAAACACCTCCCAACTGTTATAATGTCATATAGACTTGGGGAAATAGTACATTAAGTTCTCATGGGCAACAGCTCCAATATTAGTTCCTCCCTCGGTCTTTGCAGTTATGTAGATCCTATTTTTTTTTGCATGTAACAGTAGTTGCAGAGATGCAATAAACTGCATTTTGTTTACTTTACAAAACCAGAAGGTGGCTACTGCTGCACAAAATAGACCATCTAAGCCTCTGAGTAACTAACCCACTTGGAACATGTCACAGCACAGATAACAGTGACCACCATTCCTCCTCCTAGTTGTGCTGACGGCTTCGAGCTTATTGGCTGTCACTCTCCAACTAGCCCAAGGAACTGACTGCTATATTTAATTGGATGGTAGGCCAACAACCTGTTAATTATAAGGTTATTGGTGATAAAGTTGCTGAGCAAAGTCCTCTTGTGCTGCAGTGGTAATATCTCTGTGCTCTGAATTAAGACACCTGGGTTCAAGTCCCACTTGCTCCAGATGCATGTAATAATATTTCTCAATAGTGTGATTAGGAAAAATAACCCAGCTGTTCAGTTAATGCAATTGCTGAGCAGGTCCTATTGCTGCCAAGTGTAGGCATGGTGATACGTTTCTTTGCTGCAATTGTCCCACCACCACAGTAAAATTCAAGCCATCAGTTTAATAAAATATCTTTGAAGAACCAGATTTAGGTTTGATAAGAAGTAAATGTTAAGCATAAATTATTAAGTCTCCATATTTTAAAAAAATTGAATCTTTTCAGCATGTTTCTTGGTGAAGTGTATATTTGTAAAATACACTTCACCAAGAAACATGCTGAAAAGATTTAAAAACTTTTTTAATATGGAGACTTAATCATTTATGAATTAATAAGACGTGAAATCTGAGTTCTAATCATTTTTAACAACTTCTGCTATTATATAGATTGATGCAACTTGTGTTTGAATCATGTTTTATTTATTTATATGCTTACGTACAAACACACACAGGTCTTGACGTTCGATAAATGGCAATTCCAGGTCTTTCCAGTCTTAATTGGCAAAGAGTTGATCTTTTTTTTTCCCTGGAATGGTTAACATAAACTATCATGTGATTTGATTACAAGATTTTGTTTGTTCAAAAGTAAGTCAAGAAATGATATCCTAAGAATAGAGAGTTATTTTCTGTTTGAGCCGGGTTAATCTGCAAATCAATAGCAATCTCACAGGCCCAGTTTTCATGGCTGTCCAGTTATTTGAATTTTTCAACTATTCTGAAGCCAGTTCTAGGCTTCTAATGATTCATTCCTGTTGATGCCTTCAGATGGGTATCAGATCCAGAGATTGCATTCTAAAGAGCAAGTTAAAACTGAACAAGAAAGGCTTGCTCAATCATGCCAACTAGTTAGTGTTGTCAATACATGTGACAGGATTGCTACATTAAACATGTATAAAAAATCATATTACTCTTCCCCTTGCACCCTTTTACATTATATAAAGCAGTTGGTATTTTAACTGCCATCATTTGTTAAACTCTGCCCATCAGGATGTGCAGGACTATACACAGAAGCAGCTAACCAATGCCTTAACCAATTCTTTTCAGGTTTTATGCATATTAGCAATACTGTATGAGAATCTTTTGGTGGCTGTAATATGAACTTTCTCTTCAGCCTCTTATTTCATAAAAGACAATCATGTGTCTCAGATGTAAAGTAACTACCTATTAAGTAACATGTAATAAAGGTATTCACTGTTCATCAAGATTGAACCTATATTCTGACTGAGATGTTGTATTGACATCCTTTCCCATGTCACATCAGTATCCTAGACTAATGTCAACAAGCAGAATTGGTGGTGGAGAATGTATCAGAGATATATATTCCAAACTACATCCAAAAGTCTAAAATGGTATAGCAGAAAATTACTGCAGATGCTGGAATCTGAACTGAAAACAAAAATGCTGGAGACCACAGCGGGTCAGGCAGCATCTGTGGAGAGAGAGCAAGCTAATGTTTCGAGTCTAGATGACTCTTCTCAGAGCTCTCTTTCTCTATGGATGCTGTCTGATCTGCTGTGATCTCAAGCATCTTTTTTTCAGTTATATAATGGTATCTAAGACTTGAGAGAGAGAGAGATTCTTGAAAGGGGAATAAAAGGTGTTATAATGAAAAGGCAGGAAAGTGGAGGTGAGGAATATCAGATCAGCCATAACCTTATTGAATGACGAAGCCGGCTTGAGGGCTGAATAGTCTTCTCTTGTTCTTTTTTTATGTTCTTTTGGTGACAGCATTTTACTGGGATAATGTGGGGGGAGGGAAAATGAAGAAACTGCTAAAATCCATATTGATCCCATGTGGTTGCAGGGTCCGAAGGCCGAATATGAGGCGTTCTTCCTCCAGGTGTATGGTGGTAAGGGTTGGTGATGGAAGAGTCCCAGGAACTGCATGTCCTTGATGGAATGGGCAGGGGCCATCCACCAGCCCACATCCCACACCTTCTCCTGCCACTGCAGAAAGTGCAAAACCTGTGCCCACACCACTCCCCTCACCTCTGTCCAAGGCCCCAAGTGATCCTTCCACATCCAAAGGAAATTTACCTGTATTTCCACCAATGTCATCTGCTCTATCCGTTGCACCCAGTGTGGTCTCCCCTACATTGTGGAGACAGGATGCCTACTTGCGGACCGTTTCAGAGAACATCTCTGGGACACCCGCACCCACCAATCGCACCGCCCCGTGGCTGAACACCTCAACTCCCCCTCCCACTCCATCAAGGACATGCAGATTCTGGGCCTCCTCTATCACCAAACCCTGACCACCCGAGGCCCAGAGGAACAACGCTTCATATTCTGCCTTAGGACCCTGCAAACACACGGGATTGATGTGGATTACAACAGTTTCCTCATTTCCCCTCACTCCACATTATCTCAGTCCCAAGCCTCCAACTCAGCACTGCTTTTCTGACCTGTCCATCACCTTTCCCTTTATCCACTCCACCTGCCTCTCCAACCTATCACCTTCTCCCCCACCTTCATCGACCTATTGCACTCTCAGCTACCTACCTCCACCCCCCCCCCACCGCCCCAGCAGCCCCATTCCCCTCTCGTTTATCACTCAACCCCTTGGCCCACAAGCCTCATTCCTGATGTCCGAAACATCAATTCTGCTGCTCCTCACCTGCTGTGCTTTTCCAGCACCACATTCTTGGCTATAATAAAATGATGCAATGTTTATTCAATGCAGCTACGTGCTCAAAATCTAAGAATGAATTTGCTTTTAAAATCCCAAGTACCTGAAGGCCTCATCGGGATCAGCAATCTGACTTTATTGTCTTTTGAAGTGCTATGAAATGGAAACTACTTCACAGCAACACAGAAATGTCAGTTTTACTCCAACCTAAATTAACAAATTCCTGAGTCCAATGGTCAGGTTTAATTGCCTGTGTACTGCTGGCGTCAGAACTGACTGATAGTTGTTTAGTTAAGTTTTTCACATCTAACATTGTGGTTGCTTCTAACTTTATTGGTTGCAAAATGAGCAAATTGAACTGCGCAAAATGGATGTCTGGAGCATGCTGGGAAAAGAAAAGTACATCATGCCTTTTTCAAGTAGGAAAGAAGTAAAATCAGAAAATTGTTAAACAAGTTATTTAGTTAGTAAACACAGTATATGAAGCAAAGGGAATAACAGAATAAATATAAATGAATTGGGCACTTGTTTGAACAATTTATGGTTAATTAAAATACTGGCACTATTTTCCTACGACAACATGTTTAACATAATGTTAGTTATTGTACGATGAGTACAAAATGAAACCAATTAATCGAGCGACACGGATGTTCCTAACAAGTATAAGACTTTATTTAGAAATTTGCTAACTGTATTAATCCCTCTTTCTAATTGACATTGTGCATTCACAATTGCACCAAAATCACTTTTCGAATCTTCAATAATTTTATCCCTTGGTGTAATCTCTAAATGCAGAACAACAGCACATATGAAGGAATATGAGTCAGGTTACAGAAATAAACACACATCGCCAACACTTGTAAAATACAAATTTTGAAAATGCTGGGGATTGACAATAGGGCAATCCGTGACTGAAAAGAAAATGTGTTGGTGTTTTGTCTAAGACCTCTCTTTTCAGATTTTTGCCAGAATGTTCTGTTAAAATCTCAGATCACCAGTGATGTACACCTTTAGTTTTCTTCTCTTAAGGTCTCTTTCTGTGCTGTAATAGTTCTGTGATCTCACACATTTTTCTCTGTCAACTAAACTATCTCATTCACAAATGTAATTTGCAGCACCTGACAGTGCGTTGTTTGTAAGCATGGCTTGCTTTCTGGATAATTTTTAAGCAATTGACTGATGAACAAAAATAATACTCAGCATGGCCCTAACATACTGAAGATAATGCCAGATGCTCATCTGCTTTTGAAGAATGATATAAAGCCTCCTTTTCTGACACTAGCTTCCTGTGTCTTGTGGGAATGCATGTTAGTTGGCTGCTAGCATTGATCTATAAATAGTTTGTTCATCAGTCAAGGTCAACACTTGGCTTCTTTCAAAACAATAGTTTTTGCAACAAACTAAAATTAGGTGCAGAAACAAAATAACATTTTCAAAACAATATTGCGCTGGTAATCACCAACAGAATCTTCATTTTACATTTAAGGTGTCAGTCCACTCTCCAATACCTGAAATTTTAAAATATAGAATGTGTATCATTTAACTGATATTTGGAAAGATTACAAGCTGACTACAAGCCAGTAGCAGTCAGTGTTTCAATCTGCTGGGACACGAAGTTCAAGAACAGAGCAAATCGTTGATACACGTCCACAAATCAGTGACAGTGTCAGGATAGGTTAAGGAAAGTTGTAAAGGCATGTGGGATCTTGGGTTGCATGAATTAGAGGCAGGGTACAAAAGTAAAGAAGTCATGGAAAGTCTGTATAAAGCGGTGCTTCAACTTCCAATAGGTGCCTTTATGCTAGGAAAGCTCTGGCAGGAATGTAAAAAAAAAGGCAAGATTCTGGGAGATAAGAAATTTCTATTGCATGGAATAACTGGTAAAGCTTAGGAGAGTGTCCTTTGACAAGAGAATTTTCAGAGGATACTTGATCATTGTTGATAATCATCAGGGATTATCTGGGCAGAATATATGCAAAGAAACTGTCCTCAATCGCAGAAGGGTTGAGAACCAATTTAAGGTGATTGGCAAAAGATCACCAGACACGACATGAAGAAAACCTTTTGTTATTGCAGGGTCTGGAGTGAACTGTCTGAGAGTGTAGTGGTGGTAGAATCAATTGTGGCTTCCAAAAGTGATTTGACTAGCTGTGTGAAGAGAAAAATACATGTTAGTGAGCTCCAGAGAAAAGGTGGGGGAGTGGGGCTAATTGAGTTCTTTCAGACAGCTGGCATGGGACACAATGGTCAGAATATCCTCTTCCTGTGCTGTAACCAGTCTGTTAGAGTCATAGTATCATAGAATTTCACAGTACAAAAGGAGAAATTTGATGCATTGTGTCTGTTCTGGCTTCAGAAAGAGCTATCCAGCTAGGCCCATTCTCCAGCCTTATCTTCCTAGCCCTCTAAGTTCATCACTTTCAATTACATTTCCAATTCTCTTTTGAAACCTCCTATGGAATCTCCTTCCACCACTGTGCAGACAGTGCATTCCAAATCCTAACACTGAGTAAAGAGGTTTCTCCTCATCTCATTCCTAGCCCTCTTACCAGCTATCTTGAAATTGTGACCCCCAGTTACTAACATACAACTAATGGAGACAGAATATCCTTCTTTACCCTATCAAAATTTGTCATAATTTTGAACACTTCAGTAAGGTCAGCTCTCAATTTTCTCTGCACCAAGGAGAATAAACACAATATCTCTAATCTTTTCCTGAACCTAAAATCCCTTATTCTAGTAAATCTCCTTTGCACTCTCCGTGATTTCAACATTCTTTCTTAAAGTGTCCAGACTGAACACAATACTCCAAATCAGACCTGATCAATGATCTGTCGAGTTGTAGTTTCATTTCCTTTCTTTTCTGCTCTTTCATTTATACCATAGGTTCCATGTTCTCATGCTGGTTAACACCCAAATGATCAGATCCAGTGAATTTTTAGGCTGTAGTTATTCACTGTACTATTATGCTAAGTTCTTTGAATGTGCCCCTTCTTTCATAAATATTCATAAACATCAGGAATGACTTAATGGTGATGAATCCTGTAGATTTCAGAAATATTTAATATTATCCCATAGGTTTTGCTTTCAGTGGAGAAGCTTTTTCGTAATGACTCATCTAAAACATGCTGGGTTAGTACTTCAGGCATAGAACCAATAATGTTCATTGGAATAATACCAAATGATTTACAATGCATTATTTATGACCATATTAGAGGATTTTATGGAGTGGCATATATAAATATTTATTTTTAGTTGAAAGTATTCATTATTTGTATCAATTAACACATTCAGCAGTAAACTGTGATGGAAATGATGATCATCTCCAGGTCTGGAAGTTATTTCTTGGATGCCCTGCAGTCTAGTGTAATAAAGTTTTATGTTGCCATCGTTTAACACTTGCAGTCCTTTTTAACCAATTAACTTTCTGCTGTCTCATGCAACTTAGAACAGTAAACTGTACTCAAATACCACTTTCTGGTCCACATGACATCATTCATGCTGGTTTAAGCCCATTAGCTAATGATAGAAGTCTGATAGCTTTGGACAACAAATAATTAAGTTCATGACAACATATTATCTTTAATTAATAACTTATTTAAATGCAGGAGTGTATGATCAACTCAATTTGGAGAAAGTAGGTACAGTAATCTTGGTTCTGTTCTAACCAAGCATGGTTTTGCTAATTGTAATTAAACTCAACTTGTTTGTACATTCATCATAAAGCTTTGACCCAGCTGTGGCCATGTTGCTCTATAACTATGTCAGTGTGATTTATTATCTTATTTTTGAATTATTTCAAAAGTTATGATCAAAAACACTTCATTGCTATTATATGCATATCAAACCATTGTTGATTTAATCATTTATTAACTACTAATTTTGAAAAGGAACCAAAGATAGTCATTGGTGTAATAGTCTTAAAGAATACAAAGGTTTATGTTTTGCACAACAATTTATAAATGAGTCGATCCTGCTGCCACCAGACCTACAATACAAACATCATGCCAAAGAAACTTCAAACCAGTTCAGGTAATGTTTCATTGTCAAAGGTATTTCACATTGTGTTTTAAGCAGATAATGACAGTGAAACTGTTCAACATTCATTTTCTTTACTCCATTGAAACTGGCAGTAAGAGCAAGAATTCATGCATGACCTGAATAATGTGAAAATCAAGATATTGCTATCAGTAAATCAACACTCACCCAGAAATGCACTGTTGAGGATAGAGAGTAATCCCTAAGCAGTCAGTGAATTGACGTAAATTTCCTTTAACGCAGTTAGGCTGTCTGTAAAAAGCCTTGATAAAAAAGTAAACCTTATCAATGCACAGAGCTTTAGCAGGATACTTAAATATGTGCAGTTTGTCATTACTTCTAAATACCATCATTGGCTCTGGAAGAATTTGTTTATTTGTTTATTTATTTGTTGAATGTCAATTATTTTTACAACAGGAAATTTCTCATCTTTTAAATAATGTACATCTTTAATTTGGTTATAAAACATTTTTTCTTCTATCTTGAACAAATCATTAATTTTCTTTACTACCTGGCAGTTTAAATTTAAGGTGTAGGATAAAGTGCAGCAGTGCTGTCTGTGTGAATGCTTCAATGTACTTGGCTGCCTAATCTGCTCGCTACCATCACAGCTGCCACACACAGATGCCTTGAGTTTTCTGGCAGATTTAAACTGCCCTTGGAAAAGAGGAAGTTTGTGCTGTAATTGTAGGGCTCAATTGTAGTGATTTATATGTATATTTATAATAGAATTTAACAGGTTTATTCTGGTCTATAAGTATTTCCAAATATCCAAAAGGTTCATCTTGCCAAAACATGAGAGAGGAAGTTATATGGAAAAAGAAGTGTTGGTTGTTGAATGGCAACAGATTGATGAAGATTCAGTTGACACTTGGATAGGATAAAGAGACAGTAAAGAGTTTTGATAATGAAGGATTTACTTACAGTCAGTACTTGCAAACATGTAGTGATTTGTTTGGGAATTATTAGTGTGTGCAGAATTGAATATGATTAATAATATAGTCACGTGTACTAACCTGGAAAGTAGAGTCAAGTAAATATTGTTGTGAAAATAGTATATAGCCATTATTTTGTCGCATATTGAGGAATTTGCTGGATACACCTCCCAGGCAAGTATGAATAATTGCTTGGAGTTCTGAATGATCCAGATAGTTTTGAAGAAGGGTACTTGGACTTGAAAGATTAACCCTTATTTTCTCTGCATAGACACAACCAGACCTGGTGCGTTTCTCCAGCAATTTTTATATTTATTGTTTTGTTTTAGGTGTAGCTCTAGTCGACGTGGAGTTTGAAATGGAGGCAACTTTCAGTCTGATTTCCTGAATCACAATACTGTCAAAAACTAAGTCTGTACCAGCTAGAAAATTGACTGAATTAAAACAGTTAGAGAGGAAACCAAATCACTGTAATGTGATGGTTTCAGTCACTTACAAACAGCAACGGGCAAAATTACCCATCATCAGTGGGCGGCACTGTGGCACAGTGGTTAGCACTGCTGCTTCACAGCGCCAGAGATCCGGGTTCAATTCCCGCCTCAGGCGACTGACTGTGTGGAGTTTGCACGTTCTCCCAGTGTCTGCGTGGGTTTCCTCCGGGTGCTCCGGTTTCCTCCCACAGTCCAAAGATGTGCAGGTCAGGTGAATTGGCCATGCTAAATTGCCCGTAGTGTTAGGTAAGGGGTAAATGTCGGGGTATGGGTGGGTTGCGCTTCGGCGGGTCGGTGTGGACTTGTTGGGCCGAAGGGCCTGTTTCCACACTGAAGTAATCTAATCTAATCTAATCATTGTGAACGGCCAGAAACCAGCCTTGCCAAGTAGAAACTAATTAAAAACACTAAAATTAAAAGTGAATTAGATTTTCCTCATAGAGGCAAATACAAATTTGATAATCAGCAAGTATTCTTGGGTGTTTAGTGAACCTGGCCACCTAATTCAACAATATGAGGGATTCAAAGAAATGTCTGACCAGGTTATTGCAGATTTTGTACACTGCCCTGTAGTCTAACAGAGAAAATGTAGCAAAAGCTGAAAAGGCTGGACACTAAGAACATTATTGGGAATGTTGAACAGATTATTATGCTAATCCTATTGTGATAATGCCAAAGGCAAGTGGAAGTGTACGATTTATGTGGGGATTATAAAGTAATTGTAAATCATTACTGCAATGTAATACACCTCATAATTTGCTAAATGTCAAGGATCTGTTCTCTAATTGTCAATGGATCTGATTTTTTTACATATTATATCTGACAAATGTCTATCTGCAATTTGAGTTGGATGGTGAGTCAAAGTTTTATTTGCCTATTAATACTCACATGGGTCCATTTCAGTTTCACAGGCTACCATTTGCTGTTTCTTCATTCCCCAGATTTTTGTCAAATAGTAACTAATTCAATTGTGGCACATTGAGGACATATGCTGTTTTCCCCACACTGACAGCAATATGTTTGACTGTGTGGTGTTCTTCTCGAGGTGACAGAAATGGAGGGTGATATGACCTTCCCCTGGACCATGACTCCACCACTGAACATCAAGTATCCAAGATTGTCACTGACCTCATCTCCTCTGGAAATCTCCCCTCTGCAGCTTCTCACCTCTTAGCCCTCCAGCACTGCACCACTATCTTAGTCCCAAAATCCACTAACTGAACTGCCCTAGCCAACCCAACAATTCAGCCTGTTACTGCCCCACTGAACTTAATTATTTCTACCTTGACTCCATAAAACCTTCCTTGTTCAGTCTCTTCTCACTTATATTATGATCCTTCTGATTCCTTATGCCAGCCTCATAATTTCCAGTTTTCTGGCCTAGCTGTCTCCTCCTCACCATAGACATACACCACCCCCCATCAGGATGGTCTAAAGACTTTGTTTTAACTGAGATAAGACTAAAATACAATAGAATAGACAGTTCAGATCTGATTCAATGTTAGACAGACATGCATAATGAAAGGACAAATTTAATGGAAGTTAAAGTGCAAAATCAGTCCTTGTTAGAAAAAATTTATTAGTCTCAAGGCAAGATTGGTCAAGTTCCTACACCAAGTTCTGAGAGTTTGAGTCAAAAAGAGGAAAGAGATCTCACGTTCTCCCCGTGTCTGCGTGGGTTTCCTCCGGGTGCTCCGGTTTCCTCCCACAGTCCAAAGATGTGCAGGTCCGGTGAATTGGCCATCCTAAATTGCCTGTAGTGTAGGTAAGGGGTAGATGTAGGGGTATGGGTGGGTTGCGCTTCGGCGGAGCGGTGTGGACTTGTTGGGCCGAAGGGCCTGTTTCCACACTGTAAGTAATCTAATCTAATCTAGTCTAATCTATTCTGAGGAATAGAACATCAGTCATTAAATTAGATTTGTAAATAAATGTGAACCAATAGCTTTAATTAGTTTGCATGAAATTTTAAACATGATGTAACATATTCAATAAGCAGAGATGGAGTGGATTAATCCCCTTTTGTGGCCATTTGCATAAATGGATATGCCACACTAAGCTGCTTTGTTTCACTGTTGACTTTCCAATGTGCTACAAGCTACTTAGCATGTCCTGAAATGAAATAAAATCACAAAGGCCACAGAAATCTCAATTTTTGTTTTGTGAATGGGCTTCTTGGAGGTAATTGGCAAGTTCTGAAGCTGACCACTGACCACAAAATATGGGACCAAGGACATTTTAACAAATGGGTTTGGATAGAGGAGGGCCAGTGGGGTATGTGAATAGGTTCAGGAAGACTACACATTCTGTTAGTGATGAAATAAGGGCAATAGAGGAAATAAGGAGGAGAAAGTGAGGACTGCAGATGCTGGAGATCAGAGCTGAAAATGTGTTGCTAGAAAAGCGCAGCAGGTCAGGCAGCATCCAAGGAACAGGAGAATCGACGTTTCGGGCATCAGCCCTTCTTCAGGAATCCTCTCCTGAAGAAGGGCTGATGCCCGAAACGTCGATTCTCCTGTTCCTTGGATGCTGCCTGACCTGCTGCGCTTTTCCAGCAGAATAGAGGAAATAAGGTCAAGCTTCTTCATGTTTGCTTCAGCAAATGATAGGCCTCATTAATCATTTCCAGCCATAATCCTTGATGAGCCTTTCAGTAATCCTGTGACCACTGGTAGGGAGCAGCTTGTTTCCTCTTTATGTTCCATCTCCAGTGCCAACTCTAATGAAATGTACCAACACAGGGGGCTGCTCTGGCATAGGGTCCTTCTTTGACTCCACACCTTCCTCCAATTCTGAACCCATTGGGCCCCTATACCATGAAATGCAACACATTTTCATAGTTAATCCTTTTAACTCATTGACTTTTGCTGCTGATCTTTTAAACTCTCCATTTTACCAAAATCTGAAGAACTTTAAAATGGGCAGCAAACAACAATGGAGATTTTAAATAGATGCATGAACATTGGCATAAAATTGACATTTTAACCCATTTTTTTGCACACCTAAGTCACTGCCCTGTGAAATTACAAATTCATTCTCTTCCTGCTCTGCCAACTAAAATGATTATCTGATATCCTCTGTGTTGCAGCCTATCAAAGGTTGTCCTACCTGCCATTAGCAGGGGCCGACTAAGCTATTAGAGTATGGGCCTATGTCATGTTCTATTGTTTGGTGTTTGCTATGTGTGTCTGTTGACTGTTTACTGACTAGGATTAGATATGATTTGAAGGTGCTGGTGTTGGACTGGGATGTACAAACTTAAAAGTCACACAACACCAGGTTATAGTCCAACAGGTTTATTTGGAAGCACTAGTTTTTGGAGAGCTACTCCGTCATCACAACCAACTGATGAAGGACCAGCACTCCGAAAGCTAGTGCTTCCAAATACACCTGTTGGACTATAACCTGGTGTTGTGTGAGGTTTAACTAGGATTAGTCTGGATGTGGCGTGATGTTTAACTAGGATTAGCCTGGATATGGTTACTTAGAAGAGAGTGACTGAACTAAGGCTAGTGCTATAAGTATGAAGCTGACATTATAAAATATATATGAAGCAAAGATCCTGAATACAAACGAACTGATATATCACTTCTGCACATACCCAAAGCATAAAATATAAAGATTGTTTTTTTTCTACTTTTGTTCATTTGTTGCCCATCCCTAATTTCATTTAAACTGAAAGGCTTGTTCAGTCACTGCATGGGACAGTTAAGAGAAAACCAAATTGCTGTGGTTCTGGAGTCACATCTACACAAGACTAGATAAAGACAGCAAATTTGATGATGGCTTCAGGGCAACATTACAGAGACTGTCATTACATTTCAGATTTGTCCATTGAATTTAAATTCCACCAGCTGCTATTAAGATATTTGAAACCAGCTCCCCAAACATTGGTCTGGAATCTGAATTACTGGTGACATTAGCACAATGCCCCCATCTCTCCTAATTTAGGGTCTGGCTAAAGAGGGAAAGAAAGGATCAGGGAAAGATGTGAAGATTGCTCTGCATGTTTGGAAGAAGGATGATTCTGGTCTGGCCATGGTCACTGCATCCCTGTGTCTAGCTTCACTATAATAGAATAATGCAAGCATTATTCAACCTGCCTACCTGAGCACCTTTATGATTAACATTGGGAGAAAACAGCCATTTAAAACCCTTACAACTAATTATCTTCCGCTTTATCTGCCTTTTAAAAAAGATGAAGCAGCAACCCATAAATAAATTTTAATGAATTTGTTTATTTGAAAACTGACAACTTCAGAATATACAGAAGACTTAAGGATAAATGCACCAAGAGTGCAGTAAGAAAGAAATGATTCTTTGCATGCTACACAAAAAAAACAAATGTTTGGTATAAATTACAGTACAGAAAAGATGCAGTTTTACATAAATATATACTCCCTCATCTTTATAGAGTCTCGATGAGACTGAAAGGCAGTGTAAGTAGCTGATCTAATTACAAGTTTTGGCCTCCCATGTTGCAAAATCAGTCTGTAAAAATAGGAGTTTTCTCATCCTACATAACTTTCCAAAAGTTTGCTATTTGTTTAAAAATTACAGTTATGTCAAAGATGGCTCATGGAAGTTTTTGAAACCAAATGAATTGCAAAGTCTTGTTTGCATGAATTTGGCATAAAAGTTACATAGAAACTAATGTGCTAGACTGTAAATGCTTCTTTTTACAAAATTATGGATCCTTCACAACTCATTTTGTCAGCTTTCTTAACTCTAAAACTGAAAGTGGTTTCTTTCAGATGCAGCACAAAGAGTTAAGATCAGCAGCTGAACTGTAAACATTACTAAAATGTCACTGCTGGAAGAATTCAAAGCTCCCAAATTCAGCACTTCCCAAAACCATTTAAGTACCTCTGCAAGTTAGATTTGGCAGATGGATGGAGCACCACTTCAGCACCTTCTAGATAAATGTGGTTGACTGACAAGTGCTAACACTATCAGGTACGTTGAGACATTGTCCTACTATTTTAGCATGTACAAACTTCTAAATATGATATTGTAATCCAACGGGATTGATTGCAAGTTTGGTGCAATTCTGTCATTAAATCGTACGACCCATGTTATTTCAGTTTTAGTGCAGTAGACCAGAGCTTGCTTGTGTGAAGAACTAACATGTTTGTACTGTCTGCTTTGAAAGTTGACCCAAGTGTTGCTTGGAGGTGATCTTGCTAACTACTAAACAGTGCAGGATAGTCAAAATATACTGCAGTCCACTACAGGGACAACTCAACATATCTTGACTGACCAACATGAATTTTAATCTATAGAAAACTTCGGGGTGAAGAGTTTACATTTTTCCAGTTTTAAAGCAAGAAATTCATTCTTTAATAATTGAGACAAATAATCAAGACAGAAATAGAAACATTGCACAGGTTTCACTTCTGCACATACCCAAAGCATAAAATATAAAGATTGTTTTTTTTCTACTTTTGTTCATTTGTTGCCCATCCCTAATTTCATTTAAACTGAAAGGCTTGTTCAGTCACTGCATGGGACAGTTTCAGTTCATAATCCTTGATTGTTAATTCTATATTCTTTAAATCAGCAAGAATTGGAGGTGAAAGCTGTGATTCAAAGCCCAGATTTTCTATTACCGGTTTCTAATCTTAAAAATATGTTTGAATGTTATTCCCTCCACCTGCCCAACAGCTGAATTATTTTAACTTTCCCCTGTCAGTGGTAAGAAATGTAGTTCCCCATACTAGAACTTTGTCTTGTGTTGATCTTGGCTCAGTAGGGTGGAAAATGCTCTTCCTGCTCTGAATGTATTTTTGTAATATTATACAATATAGTTAACTCTATATCGGTTTGTCCATTCAGCAATTTTATACACACCTGCCATATTTCTGTTGGCACATTCAAAGGCTCAAAAAATTGGATTCACCAATAACACATTTGCCAATATCAATATGATATGTACATAGACATTTGGATAAACAGTATACTTATATATCTCCATAAATATAACTCTGCATTGCTGGCACTACATAAATAGCCTATGACTAACTTTGGTGTAATTTGTTTGTAGTAGCAAGACTAATGTATGAACTTCAAAGACTATTTAATGTCATAATTTAAAAATGATTCTTAGCCCATTTGAATATTTTACGTTGTATAAATATATTTTAGATCACAAATGGGAATATTAAATTCTTTTAAACTGACTTAAAGAGACTTTTTTAGGATCTCTGTGTGAGAAAAATATGGGCAGCTCTTCAGAATTATAGCCACATTTTATGAATGTTTAAACTGATGCTCTACTCATCCTGTGATTTCTTTTAAGTTTATTTGATAACTTAAAGTTTTATTTAGGGAAGAATTGATTGATGACCTGAAAGTTGATTTGAGGTGTGGATATAACACATCTATTTGAATGACAGTCTTATGTTACTTGGAAAATGCTTATGTGGCTGGGTTTTCATCCTCAAAGTTTATTTCCTAATTATATCAGATCTTTGAAATTACACTGATGTGGTTTAAAAAAAAGTTTCAAAATGATTAGAAACAATCTTTACAATCCCACATTTTGGCGTTGCACCCCAGATTGCTTAACAGAAAACATCTTAAACCTCAGTTATTTTTAAAATGCTAACAAATGTAAATTATTTCAAGTTCATTGTCAATGCAGATATCATAGATGTACACTCCTGCAAAAATGAGTCTGCAATATTAACTCCCTGCCATTTTATTACAGTCATATTTTTCTAAGTTTGAGGCTGCTTTACTTTTTGCACTGGGACAATAAAAAAAGGCTAAATAATGTATTTTCTGAACATTTTAAAAGATCCTTATCGGGTGAATATTTCTGAAATAAAGTAGACTTAAAATTAGGATTAACACAAGTTACTACATTGTTTATGGTGCTCTATGCATGTATTATAATGTTTATGAAGGAGGTTTTTGCAGTATATATGGAATGTTCTGCCATCTTTGAAGTTGCTGATGACCGTTGTGATGACATGGCTTAGGACAATCAGGAAAAAAATAACCAAATGGTTGAGGAAAGGTACACAGACCTGTTTATCTTCACACAGTATCATGGATTATTTACAAGTACCTCTCCATTACCAAAAGGTAGGCCTGTGAAAGGGTGACATTAACATCTTAGAGTGATGCTTATAAAGCCCCACTTTTGATGGTGTATTAATATAAGTTTTTGTAACTGGTTTGATTTCTTTTTCTGGTTTCACGGAAAAGTTCATTTTTTAAAAACTCTAATTGTTGAGTGTTAGTTTCTAATTTATGATTTGGAATAGCATTTTCTTTATTTATTATCCAGTTTAAAGTGATTTTTAAAAATTGTATTGTTGTATTTTCAATGTTCACATTTCACTTTTGAAGGAATGTTGATAAAACTTAAGACTGAAATCATCTTTCATGTACAATGTTTTTACACTTTAACATTGGCATATATAAAACTATTTAAATTCTTTCAAGTACAATACTAGTAAACCAACTCAAGTAGAATCAGTTGTAGAAAAGGGTTTCAGTAATAAAATGTTACAAGAGACTGAGTTTCTAAAGTAGTATTTGCCTCATGCCATGGTTAGGCTCTATCAGTGTACATCTCATTCTACAATGAGGTTCCAGTGATGACTATTTCATCCCCTGATGTAACTCTGATAAGAGCCATTTAATTATGAGATGAACTTCCATCAACATACAATGCTTTTTCTGATGAGGCTGTGGCAATCTTTGTTTAATTCAGGAGTTGGCCGTGCAGCTCCAGCAGAATACAGTTCATTGTGTGCTGGTTCTTCCTAGTGTACACCCCAGTCTGTGGTGAGGCTGATGCTGTTTTTGGAATGTTTAATCCTTTATATACAACATTTTTTTGACTCTCTGTGTTCTTCAGTTTTCTTTTTAAAAAAGACATTCTTTATGGTGCTTCATGGCAATTTGACCACAACAACGCAAGCACCAGCTCTTCCAATCTTCAGAGGCACCTCCTGTAGATGTGAAATATGCCAGTAAGTAAGTTTATAAAAGAACATTACAACTTTAGAACCTTCTTAGAAAAGTTAACAAATAATGTTCAGGGAATTAACTCACTCTTTATTCCAATAAATGCATTTCTGACCTTGCAATGGAGCCTTCTCCAGCTATCACCCATATGATGAGTTTTTATCCTGGGACTGGATTTTGTAAGGTCACAGAGAGCATGTTGCACATCATTGACAACAACATTCCCATGTAAAAGATACCCTGTTTAAGGCATCTACCTAGAGGAATCTGTGCACAACGCAAGTGACTGGGACAAGATTTAGAGACCTAGAAGTCTCTAACTTTAGACTGGCATGTAGGTGGTGCAGTCTGACTCAGTCATTTTTGCTCTTGGAAAAGGAACTGGAGAGCATTTCGGCAGCTTTCTTCAGGATCCTCTGTGCTCACCCTATACAGGGAAGGGGCTAGAAAAGGTGCTCTAAAACAGTCTGCTCTGTCACCATCCTGGCTGGAAAGCTGTATGCAGGCTCACCCACCTGCAGACTGAAAACCAAAGTGAAACTCAATCGTGGAACATAGAATGTACGAACCCTGATTCATAATGATTAAAACGATTGAGTGGAACAGAAAACTGCCATAGTTGCTTGTGAACTCAGGCACTTCAATGTTGATATAATGGCCCTGCAGGTGACTCAAAGAGCAGGTGAGGGCAGCTGAGGCTCTGATAATTACATCTTTCTATGGAAGGGAAGATACATAGGTCAATACAATACAGGTGGAATTGGAATGGATTAAAGATGCATTCGTTAACTAGATCTCAGAACCTCCTGTTGGCATCAGCAACTACCTCATGACTTCCTGTCCCCCACAACTTGCCAAGAACCAGCAGACAATGGTTGTGAATGCCTATGCTCCAATACTTGATGCCGTTGACAAGTTCGGAGAAGGCTTCTACTTCACCTTGAATACCATACTCACCGTAAAATTATCCGCCTTGGAAATTTCAGCACCAGGACTCTCATCAGACAGGAAGGAGCCAGGAACTGCAACTCCAACGCAATTCTAATGCTTACCAAATATGTGAATCACCAGCTGATCATTAAGATCAATGGAGAAATCCTCCTAAATGTGGAATATTTGTCTTGTCTGGAGAGCCACCTCTAATCTAAGCCATATCTCATCTAAGGCATTTTGGAAAGGCAAATCAGGGCAGGACTTACACTTAATGGTAAGGAATGTTGCTGCACAGAGAGACTTTGGAGTGCAAGTTCATAGTTCCTTGAAGGTGGAGTCGCAGGTAGACAGGGTAGTGAAGAAGGTGTCTGATATCTTTTATTCATCAGAACATTGAGAATAGAAGTTGGGAGGTCATGTTGCAGCTGTACAGGAAATTGGTTAGGCCACTTTTGGAATATTGTGTACAATACTGGTCTTTCTCCTATAGGAAGAATGGTGTGTAACTTGAAAGGGTTCAGATAAGATTTACGAGTATGTTGCGAGGGTTAGAGGATTTGAGCTAAAAAGAGAGGGGCTAAGTAGGCTGGAGCTGTTTTCCCTGGAGCGTCAGAGACTGAGGGGTGACCTTATAGAGGTTGACAAAATCATGAGGGGCATGGATAGGATAAATAAACAAAGCCTTTTTTCTGGGATGGGGGAGTCCAGTACTAGACGGCATAGGTTTAGGGTGAGAGGGGAAAGATTTAAAAGGGACCTAAGGGGCAACATTTTCACACAGAGAGAGTGGTATGTGTATGGAATGAGCTGCCAGAGGAAGTGGTGGAGGCTGGTACAATTGCAACATTTAAAAGCATTTGGATGGGTATATGAATAGGAAGAGTTTAGAAGGATATGGGCTAAGTGCTGGCAGGTGGGACTAGATTGGGTTGGGATATCTGGTCAGCATGGACGGGTTGGACCAAAGGGTCTGTTTCCGTGCTGTACATCTCTATGACTATGACTCTATCTTTTTCCTGGGGTGGGAAAGTGCAGAACTAGAGGACACAGGTCTAGGGTGAGAGGAAAGATTTAAGAGGGACCTAAGGGACAATATTTTCAGGCAAAGAGTGGTGCATGTATGGAACGAGCTGCCAGACGAATTGATGGCAGCTGGTTCAATTACAACATTTTAAAAAGCATCTGGATTGGTATATGATTAGGAAGAGTGGGATATGGGCCAAGTGCTGACACATGGGACTAGATTAGGTTAGGCTATCTGGTCGGCATGGATGAGCTGGACCAAAGGGTCTGTTTCTGAGCTGTACATCTCTATGCAGAGATGCAACACCACATCCAAACAATGAGTGCCACGTTTGGAAGACTAAGGATTAGAATCTTCAATAACAGCAACGCATATATTGAATACAAATCCTTGTATATAAAACAGTCATCCTTCCAACTCTTCTGAAACTTGGACTACATGTAGGTACCACCTCAAGGCCCTAGAGAAGTACTACCAATGCTGTTTGAGACCGAGATTCTGGGAAGATGGTGTACTAACATTGGCTTCCTTTGAACAAACCAATACACAGGCACTGAAGCTATGATTATCCAAAACTAATTTCACTGGGTCAGCCAGTGTGCACTTAAGATGCCGGAGTTCTGATAACCAATGCAAATCACCTCCACCCAGCTGAAGGAATGTACTTAGAGAGGAGGACCAAGGAAGGGTTTCTAAGACTCTCTGAAGTTTTTTAACTCAAACAATACAACATCGACATCAATGTCTGGGAGATCCTTGCTCAGAAGAAGCTGATTTAGAGGAATTTCCTCAACGAAGTGTCACAATTCTTTGAGAATATCAGCGATCTTGAGGCCAAGAACCAATTTCACCTCCCAAAAACACCTGCCAAATGTGTAGTTGGAAATGCAGCTCAGGATAAGGCTCAGAATCCCTACAGGACCTATGACACGGAATTTCCTCGGTGGGCAATCATACCCATTAGCAAGTGATCGCTGACAATGTCGATAGTCACGTCCTTGGGTGTTGGTATGAAGATCATTGTCCTTTTTGATATATTATAGTATATTGTATATACAGGACTTAATTTTGAAGGTACAAATTATAATGTACAGACATGTAGCAAGTAATGAATTTGTTGTCATCTGGCAGATCTGTGAATCAGTTATTTGTAGTGTTTAAGAACTGACTCACAGCAATTTCTTCTTCATTTTTAAGATTTAATTATCATATGCCATTCTCAGGATCCACAATTAGCTTTATTACTTATAAAGCTGTAAACCACATTCCTCTCTCCTTGATTGATTCTTGCTTACTGATTCTGAAAAAGACACCTTGGCAAGAAAGATTCAGCGACAGGAATTTAAACTGTGTTGATGTAAAGGGCAGCAGATTCAACAAATTTGATCATTAATTTTCACCACATTGTTTCTTTCAAAGATAGTTTTTAGTACAGATAATTGTTTTTGCAGAGTCAGAGTCATACAGCGTAGAAATAGACTGTTCAGCCCAACGTCTCTTTGCCGACCAACAAACACTAAACCCATTTCCCTGCATTTGGTCCAGAGCTGACTTAGGCAAGCCTCCTGTAGGAAGGGTCACAATTCTTAGAGAATATAAGCAATCTTAAGGTCAAGAGCCAATTCCACCCCCCAGAAACACGTGCCAAATGTGTAGTTGGACCTGCCCTTGCTCCAGAGCTGACAATGTCCTGACATTTTAAGTACTCATCCAGAAGCTGCTTAAATGTTACCTGAGTACCTGCCTCTACACCTCTCTCTCTGACAGCACATTCCATATATCTAGCACCATATGAGTAGAAAAATAATGTTTTCTCAGATTTTCTCTAAACCACTTGCTGCTCACCTTAAACTTATGCCCACAATCTTAGACACATCTGCAATAGGAAAGAGATTCTCATGATCTACTCTATCAATGCCTCTCATAATTTTGTATAGCACAATCAGATCCCCTCCACCTCAGCTTCCTCTACTCCAAGGAAAATAAATGAACAAAACAAACAGATGTAGAGTTGAACTTTGTACAGATATGTAAATGTGTCTAGTCTACAAAAAGGTTTGCACCTTTTTAATGGATATGCACCTTTTTAATGGATATGCACTCTTCTGCATGTTTTCTACATTGTGCATGATCATCAAGTACTATCATGTCCATAAATGCAGAGTAAGACTGAGGACAGTACCAAAGTGCAATGTAAAATTGATGTAGTTGAAGTATACTTGTAGAACTTTATCACATCACTATGTTATGAGCATTGAACTTTACAACATGGTTATGTTGTGAAATGTCTCCTTTAACTAAAGGTAAGATTTGGAAGTCCAGAAACACACCCAGCTCAGACAATACTATGCAATCTAGTTCTCATGAGGTAAAACTTAAACAGAAATCCAATTGATATCAAGTGACTCTCAGAAAACAAAGAGTTGTATTACACAGCATTGCCTTTTGACGCGAAGGGCACTGCTTGTCACAGGCTACTCGGGTGTTTCCTTTCTTCCTGGTGGTGGAAATTTGAATAAAGATTCATGCACCTTGTGTCTTTCACTGTGTCTCACACCTGCACACACACAACATGGGTGCTGGGGTAAATAAATGAGCACTACCGCAGTTAGGTGGTAGTGTTGGGGGGGGGGGGGGGGGGGTGAAGAGAAGGAAAAAAAAGAAAAAGCAGAAAAAAAGGAAAAATAAATAAACAGGAGTGACAGAGGTTCTGTTCCTCCTCAGAGCTGGCTCTGAGGAAGTCGGATCATTGTCAAGGACTTTCCACGAAAACAAAAGCAAAGAGTTGTTTCTGCAAGACCAGGTAGAGAGAGGTCAAATACTGCTGTAGAGAGGTAGGATGCTTGTAAGAATTTAGTGGAACAGGACAAATAGTACTTTTTCAAGACCTGAGGATCAAGGAGTCACCCAGGCTAAATCCTGCCAATGGAAGCCAGATTTGGGAGTCTTGGGCTAAGTGTAGCAACATTCAAAGGATACTGGAAGTTGTAACCCAGATTAGCAAGGAGAGGTGAGCCTGCCTGGTACGGAATGGAAGTAGTTGTAAAATATACCTTGACTACTCGAATTAGTTAGTGTAAGGAATCATTTCAGTTTAATGTATTTGTTGCTAGTTACTTAACTTTTGATCCATGTTGATTTTAGTTTCTGTTACAATAAAAGTCTTAAAATGTGAAATCTTGTCCTTCAATTATTTTTGTTGCTTTTCTGGGAAAAATATCTCACTGAAAGATTATGGATCTTAGTGGGGATTGTATCCTTTAAATGAATTAGTGTGGATTCAAACATATACTCTACAAACGACATAAATTCATTTTATTTTGTTCCTAATGGTCTATTACCTCTGTCCATTCATTATTTTGTGCATCATAAGATTCTATTGTATTTAAGTAAGTCGGTCCATCATATCCTCCTACAGAATACAACTTGTCACCAAGAAGGCACACTCCTACAGCATCTCTTGGAACACTTAAAGATGCCACGGTTGTCCAGGTGTCTGTTTTTGGGTCGTACCTGTAAGTTTAAATATAAGGTTAGTTTACAAAACTCACCTAAATATAAAAGGTCTTTTATTGCAGCATTTTCAAAAGACGGTGTAGAGTACAGTATTGGCTTTAGACAATTCTGTTTACAGTCTTCACATTTTAAAAGCTTTGGAGGTTCATTGTTTTCAAACAATTAAGATTCAGTTTTGAGATATAATAGAGCACATTTGCATTGATTCAAAAATATTAAACTGTGAAAATAATCTGATCACATCTGCGAGCAAAACTCATCCAACTTTGGCTTGAATAGTATTTGGGTGAGTTTTGTAAAGTGAAGATCCACAACACCAGACACTTGAGTGTGGCTTGAATTAAATATGCTAACGTAACACAGTTGATCTTCTGACCGATAATACAACTAAACAAGGTTCTGAGCTGGGAACAGAGCACTGCAGAACATACACTGTTATATGCAGTTTTGATGATTCTATTACAGAAAGGACGATATTGCTAAGATAAGCTGCAAAAGAGCTCTACTCAGGACAAAAGATTTTTTTATCTCCATTCATTTATGGACCATGGGTTCCATTGCTTGGGCCAATATTTATTGTCATCTCTAGTTGCCTTTGACAAGGTGATAGTGAACTGCCTTCTTGAACCACTGCAGTTCATTTCATGTAGGTACTTGAAGTACTTGTAAACATTAAATAAGCATTCCAGGACACAGATGCGGTGACAATGAAGGAACAGTAATGTATTTCCAAGTAAGGATACTGAATAATATGGAGGGAAACTTGCAGCTGATGATGTTCCCATATATCTGCTGCCTTGTCCTTCAAGATTGTATATTGATTGTGGATTTGGAAAGTGTTGTCTAAGAGACATTGATGCGTTTGATGCGTTTCTGCAAAGTGTTTTATAGTTCCATACATAGCTGCTAGTGTGTGTCAGTGGTGAAGGAAATTAGTATATGTGGATATGGTAACAATCAAGCAGGCTGTTTTTGTCCAGATGGTGTAAAGTTCCTTGTGTTATTGGAGTTGCACTCATCTCATCAAGTGGGAGGAATACCATCACATTCTTGACTTGTGCATTGTAGATGATGAACAAGCTTTAGAAAATAAGGAGGTGAGTGAGTTATAAGATTAATTGTCTCTGATCTCGTTTGGAGTCAGAGTAGTTTCTAGTCAATGGTAGCCCCTGGATGTTAATAGTGGGGGATGGTTATTCCCTGGCACTTCTGTGAAACAAGTTATACTTTAATTGTCACCCTAAACCTAGATATTGTCTGGGTCTTGCAGCATTCAATATTGGATGTCTTGAGTATCTGAGAAGTCATGAGTTGTGTTGAACATTGCAATCAATAGCAAATGTCCACACATCTGGACCTATCATGGAGAAAAGGTCACTGAAGAAACAGCTGAAGATGGTTGGGCCTAGGGCACAATCCTAGGTCACCTCAGCCCCATTATTCAGCATTTTTGTTGTAATGAGGACAGGAGGTGAGTGGTCCTAGCAGAACTCAAACTAAGTGTCAGTGAGAAGGTCATTGCTGAACAGTACGTGGTAGCATTGTTGAGAATGCCTTCCATCACTTCACTGACAATCAAGAATAAACCATTGGGTGGTAATTAGCCAGATTGGAATTGTCTTGCTTTTTATATACAGGACATACCAGGGCATTTTTCCACATTGTCGGATATATGCCAAACTGTAGCTATACTGAAACAGCTTGGCTAGGGACATGGCAAGTTGTAGAGCAAATGTCTTCAGTACTATTGCCTTAATACAGCCAGGGTCAATAGCCATTGCAGTACTCAATGCCTTCAGCTATATCTTATAAGGAGTGATTCAATTTGGTTGAAGACTGGCATTCTTGACATCCAGGATTTCAGGAGCAGGCCACAATGTGGCATCCACTCAAACTCTCCAGCTGAAGAATTATTACAGTACTTCAATTTTATCTGCTTACTGATGTTCTAGGCTCCCTCATTATTGTGTATGAAGAAATTATTGGATCTGTTGAGTTGATTAATTGTCACCACCTTTATTGACTGGGTGTGGCAGGACTGCAGATTCATGTCATGGTGACCATAATTAACCCCAAGCTGCATACTATTTCAAAATGATGCACACCAGGAACTGCCTACCTTCAGTGTGCTGCTGTGTTATTCCAGAAAACATGGCTGAGAAAACTTTGCTGACAAGAACATCGATGCCCTAATGGAATATGTAGAGAAGAGGAGGATCATCCTCTTTCCCCACAAAGAGGCAGCATGATGGCTCAGTGGTTAGCACTGCTATTTCACAGCACCAGGGACCCCGGTTTGATTCTAGCCTCAGGCAGCTTCCATGTAGAGTTTGCACATTCTCCCTGTGTCTGTGTGGATTTCCGCCACATGCTTTGGTTTCCTCCCACAGTCCAAAAATGTGCAGGTTAGGTGAATTAGCCATGTTAAATTATACATAGTGTTCAGGGATGTGTAGGTTAGGTACATTAATCAGGGGAAATGTAAACTAATAGGGTAGGAGAATGGGTCTAGGTGAGATTCTCTTCAGAGGGTTGGTGTGGACTTGTTGGGCCAAATGGCCTTTTCCACATTGTAGGGATTCTATGAAAAAAATTCAATGAACCACTGAAGGAGACCATGGCATTTGGAACTGCCTGCCTGGTGTGAAGTAGCCACCTAGGTCAGTCTCATTTCTGTGCAACTTCCTAATTGATTTACTAGCAATCCCCTGACTAATTTACCCGACTTGTAAAACTGACTGTGGTGAAACCCTGAAGTGAAATGAGAAAATGCCCTTGTATGGAAGGAGGACCTATTTACCACTCCCACCTCCAAACTCCATTTCCCCATCCCCTTTCTCTTCCCCTCTTTCAATTGAAGCACATGTAAACGGTTTGCCATGTAAGCTTCTGTCACGTGGTGTAGATGTAGCCATATAGCAGCACGTGCCCCATTTACTGGGTAGTGCTGGCAAGCTGCTTGGCTTTTCGTTTGAGCTAACAGGCAAGACAAGGCAGTAATGCTGTAAAGATCCAAGTGTGTGCAAAGTGAGTGATTCTGGGAAAGCAAGCGAAGGCCCTACATGCGTCCTGTTTTGATGCATACTCTGGGTGCCTGTCTCTGCACACATGAGCTGGCCCCCACGTTGCAAGGTAGGGAGTTGTTGAGCTCCAAAGTGTGATATTATAGTGGGTAACTATTACAAGTTAGTTTGACATGTGCAATAACATGATAAAGCTGATGCCAACCTTCATGAGTGGGCTGGGGTTAAGGGAGAGACTGCTCATAGAGCATGCCCTGAAATGTTGGTCAACATGGAGTGCAAAGAAGATGCCAGTAAGCTGGCCCATCAGGTTACTACTCTGACATTCAAGTCAGGACTTGGCACTACCTAGTTTCTTACCAGTGCCTATAAATGAGACCAGGTTAGGTAATAGTAATATATCAATGTATACTGATAAACCACTCACGAGTAAGATTTTTATTTTGCTATTGAAACCTTGAGGGGGTAATGAGACATTTTCTCTCAATGTCACATTTTCTCTCAATGTCACAAACCTGATTCTTAATTTGCTGTATTCTCCCAACTTTCTTACCTTTGGCCATATTGCTTAGATGTCAGAAAAATTCCATATTCAGATTTATGTTGGTACCTGTGCTTAGAGATTAGGTTGAAAAGAAACTTTTTAAAAACATCTCATTGAATATGTCATACATTGAACCTAATTTAGTCACAACAATTAAATTCCAAATGGATAAATCTTTAAGCAAGACAAATGTTAAGGCTACAGTGGAACAGCTAGGAACTCTCTATGAGTAGATGGTTGAGATGTGGAACTTACATAAGCATAGACATGGAGCTGGATGACCATTCCTTATGCTGACTTACTAAAATATCATTGTATTACTTTAAGAGAGACACTAAACTATCAAATGTTAGTTTTCATTTAAATTATACTCAAGTTGTACAATTTTTATGTTTGCCATTCACAATTTATCTAATTATCTGGGTTGTTGCCAGTGCCACGTGACACTGAGGCAAGGAATAGGGAGAGCGTGCAGTTGAACACATGGCTGCAAGGATGGTGTAGGAGGGAGGGTTTCAGGTATTTGGACAATTGGACTGCATTCTGGGGAAGGTGGGACCTGTACAAGCAGGACGGGTTGAACCTGAACCAGAAGGGCACCAATATCCTGGGAGGTAGGTTTGCTAGCACTCTTTGGTGGGTTTTAAGCTAATTTGGCAGGGGGATGGGATCCGGACTTGCAGTCCAGCAAGTAGGTTAGCTGTTTTTCCAAGATGTCCAAGAATGTAGGGAGGCTGTGGAGAAGGTAGCACTGACAGGGAATATTTGCAGACACCGAGATGGGCTCAAGTGTGTATACTTCAACGCAAGGAGTGTCAGAAATAAGGTGGTGAACTTAAGGCATGGATCAGTACTTGGGACTACGATGTTGTGGCCATCACAGAAACGTGGATAGAAGAGAGACAGGAATGGTTGTTGGAGGTTCCTGGTTACAGATGTTTCAGTAAGATTGGGGGGGGGGGGGGGGTGGTATAAAAGGAGGAGGGGTGGCGTTGCTAATTAGAAATGGTATAACGTCTGCAGAAAGGCAGTTCGAGGGGGATCTGCCTTTGGAGGAAGTATGGGCTGAAGTCAGAAATAGGAAAGGATCAGTCACCTTGTTGGGTGTTTACTATAGGCCCCCCAATAGCAGCAGAGATGTGGAGAAACGGATTGGGAAACAGATTTTGGAAGCTCTTTAGATCAAGTAGATTAGACAGGGTGGTGTTTGTGCAGTGTATCCAGGAATCTTTTCTAACTCAGTATGTAGATTGTCCAACCAGACGGGAGGCCATATTGGATTTGGTACTTGGTAACGAACCGGGACAAATGATGGCCTTGTTAGTGGGTGAGCATTTTAGTGATGCTGACCACAATTCTGTGACTTTCACCTTGGTTATGGAGAGAGATAGGTGCGTGCAACAGGGCAGGTTTTACAATTGGGGGAAGGGTAAATATGATGCTGCAAGACAGGATCTGAGGAGCATAAATTGGGAGCATAGGCTGTCAGGGAAGGATGTCGTTGAAATGGGGAACTTTTTCAATGAACCGATACGACGTGTCCTTGATATGTATGTACCTGTCAGGCAGGAAAGAGATGGTCGTGTGAGGGAACCTTGGTTGATGAGGGAGGTTGAATGTCTTGTAAGGAGGAAGAAGGAGGCTTACATAAGGTTGAGGAAACAAGGTTCAGACAGAGCGTTGTAGGAATACAGGATAGCCAGGAGGGAGCTGAAGAAAGGGGTTAGGAGAGCTAAGAGAGGGCATGAAAAATCTTTGGCAGATAGGATCAAGGATAACCCCAAGGCCTTTTATGCGTATATGAGAAACATGAGAATGACGAGAACGAGGGTAGGTCCGATCAAGGACAGTAGTGGGAGACTGTGTATTGAGGTGGAAGAGATAGGAGAGGTCTTGAATGAGTACTTTTCTTCAGTATTTACAAATGAGAGGGAACATATTGTTGAAGAGGAGAGTATGAAACGTGCTGGTAAGCTAGAGGAGATATTTGTTAGGAAGGAAGATGTGTTGGGCATTTTGAAAAACTTGAGGATAGACAAGTCCCCCGGGCCTGACTGGATATATCCTAGGATTATGTGGGAAGCAAGAGAGGAAATTGCAGAACCGTTGGCAATGATCTTTTCGTCTTCACTGTCAATGGGGGTAGTGCCAGGGGACTGGAGAGTGGCAAATGTTGTGCCCCTGTTCAAAAAAGGGAATAGGGATAACCCTGAGAATTACAGGCCAGTTAAGCTTACTTCAGTGATAGGCAAAGTAATGGAAAGGGTACTGAGGGATAGGATTTATGAGTATCTGGAAAGACACTGCTTGATTAGGGACAGCCATCACAGATTTGAGAGGGGTAGGTCTTGCCTTACAAGTCTTATTGAATTCTTTGAGGAGGTGACCAAGCATGTGGATGAGGGTAGAGCAGTGGATGTAGTGTACATGGATTTTAGTAAGGCATTTGATAAGGTTCCCCATGGTAGGCTTATGCGGAAAGTCAGGAGGCATGGGAAAGTGGGAAGTTTGGCCAGTTGGTTAGAGAACTGGCTAACCGGTTGAAGTCAGAGAGTGGTGGTAGATGGTAAATATTCAGCCTGGAGCCCAGTTACAAGTGGAGTTCTCACAGGGATCAGTTCTGGGTCCTCTGCTGTTTATAATTTTTATTAATGACTTGGAAGAGGGAGTCGAAGGGTGGGTCAGTAATTTTGCAGATGATACGAAGATTGGTGGAGTTGTGGATAGTGAGGAGGGCTGTTGTCAGCTGCAAAGGGACTTAGATATGATGCAGAGTTGGGCTGAGGAGTGGCAGATGGAGATCAACCCTGTCAAGTGTGAGGTTGTCCATTTTGGAAGGACAAATAAGAATGCGGAATACAGGGTTAACAGTAGGGTTCTTAGTAAAGTGAAGGAGCAGAGGGATCTTGGGGTTTATGTTCATAGATCTTTGAAAGTTGCCACTCAGGTGGATAGAGCTTGTAAGAAGGCCTATGGTGTATTAGCGTTCATTAGCAGAGGGATTGAATTCAAGGGTCGTGAGGTGATGTTGCAACTGTATAGGACCTTGGTAAGGCCACATTTGGAGTACTGTGTACAATTCTGGTCGCCTCATTTTAGGAAAGATGTGGAAGCTTTGGAGAGGGTGCAGAGGAGATTCACCAGGATGTTGCCTGGAATGGAGAATAGGTCATACGAGGATAGGTTGAGAGTGCTAAGCCTTTTCTCAGCGAAGGATGAGGGGTGACTTGATAGAGGTTTATAAGATGATCGGGGAATAGATAGAGTAGACAGTCAGAGATTTTTTTCCCCGGGTACAACAGAGTGTTACAAGGGGACAAATTTAAGGTGAAGGGTGGAAGGTATGGGGGGGATGTAAGGGGTAGGTTCTTTACCCAGAGAGTGGTGGGGGCATGGAATGCGCTGCCTGTGGGAGTGGCAGAGTCAGAATCATTGGTGACCTTTAAGTGGCAATTGGATAGGTACACGGATAGGTGCTTAAGCTAGGACAAATGTTCGGCACAACATCGTGGGTCGAAGGGCCTGTTCTGTGCTGTATTGTTCTATGTTCTATGTTTCTAATTTCACAATTCTTGAGCTTGTTCAATGGCATTTGGGAACATTTCATGTAGTATGAGTCTACTTACAGGCCTGGAAATGAGTTGGCTAAAAGGAACAAGAAAACACAATTGTTCATGCTTACCATTCCAAACAATCTGACAGCCTGGAGCAGTGATTTGAGGCAGGGGTGTCGTGTCCTCCCACTGCATAAAGAAAGCCATTGCATGTGACAACTCCCACACCACCCCTTCTCTTGGACATTGGTGCACACATGCTCCATTTATTGGTGTGAGGATCGAAACACTCCATTGATCGTAGGCAGGAGCTGCCATCTCGCCCACCCACAGCATACAGCCTGAAAAACACAACAGTCACATTTGGAATTTCACAAAAAAAAGGAGAGAACCTTGATTTGGTTGGACCCTGCATTAGCCAGTGCAGCCATGGAGAACTAGATTCATATTGCCAATGTACTGGAAAAGTTCTCAAATTTGTTATCTGTAATTTGCAAATGTGAATATGTCTCCATTAATGGGAGTGTCCCACTTCTGATTTTCAATCTATGCTGAGTAAATGAATTATCGCTGATATGGCAAAAAGTTATTGTATTACTACTACACTTGTATCACCCCTTTTACAAGGGTACATCTCAAATAGCTTTCTGACTTATTGTTGTTTTCACATGAAGACTTGATTAGACCTCCTAAAGAAGGCATTCACTGTCATTTTGATCTATGAAAAGCAGCAATTTTACTGAGTTATTAAAGGGCTTCAAAACCCTATGAACTATTGCCAAGCACATAAACACCTCCGAGGAAGATGGAAGAAAACTTGGGAATGAGTGGACAAGGTTTTGTAGCTATACGCAAATCCAGGACAGTTCAACTCCCATGGAAGAAACATAAATACAAAAGTGATATTGGGTTGGTCCAATATCACTTCAGACGAGTGGGCCTCCTGCCATGTCAAGTTGTTACAAGAGAAAAGGAGGATGGGAAACAGTAATTTGTTTCAAGAAGGTACATAAATTATTTCATTAAAATGATGACTTTGCAAGAAAGAGTGATTTTCTTTTGAAGGATTCATTAGATGTCAAAATGGTTTAAATCAGTGCAATTTTATTGTCTCTCACAATACTATAGGGATTCATGTTCTCATTACCAGTAATTAAATTCCAATTGATATGTCTACACTATTAACTGCTGTTCAATTTTGTTCTTTCCCTAAAGAACAATCGACAAGATTAAAAGGCAGGCTTTAGAAATATTAATACATTCCTAAAGTTACTTATTCCATTTAATGTGATTGATCTTGATGGAATTTAAGAATAGAGTAGCTACAAATTTGATAGTAACAAGTGATGCTAATGCACATTACTGTTTTTCTTTAAATATCTTGAGGGTGACAGCCTTTGCTTCGTATCTCTTTTATAGCTCACCAACTTTTCTCATTTCCTATTTGGCACCAGCTAATTCCTTATTTCCTTTGGTTATATTAGGATCAGTCATACTTTGATACCTTATCTAAATGGTCTATTTCAGGAACTAGATTAGATGGAGACAGACATCATTGAGGCATCGCCAGAAAATCATTCACTGACATGAATTAAAATTCTACTAAGGCTGTGTGGATACATGCATTCAAGAGATTAAACAAATCAATAAGAAAAAGGAATATTTGTTCTCCAATTAAACAAGTATTGATTATACTAGAATTAGTTATGAACTAATGGTTTGTGGTAAAATTTATTTGATTTATTCATGTCTTTTGAGGACAAAATTGGTCCTTATCTTGTGACCTGTGACAAGAGTAAGCATAACCTGATGGTTTTCTGAACAACCTTCTGAAATGACCTTACAAGTCATTCAGTTGTTACTATCACCTCAAGGCAATTGGGGTGGGTAATAAGTGCTGACGAGTCAGCAATGCTTGCATCTTATCACTGAATACATTCTTTTGAAAAAAGTAATTTGTAGATAAGTAAACTGGCCAGCTTTCCTTTTCGGAACACTGGGATGCATCTTACATTTGAACTGGGATTAGTTCATGAAGCACAGAGCAGGGACTGAAACTTCAAAACCATGTTTAGTTTATCTGATTCAACAGCTCGCTGAATAAGCTGAGCTACTTGACATTGAGGTTACTTAGATGCATTGCACAGGTCACAATGGATTCAATCATGTATCCACGTAGATACACAGCATGCCGAACGTTCCAATATCAAATGAACAAATATTGCATAGATTAAGGACAGAGCTGTGTGAATCTGTCAGAGGGACAAATCAAAAATATACTGTATTATGCAAAGATAACATCAGACTCTTAGGGCTATTTAGTATTTTATTCTGTTCAGGGCCTGGAATGAAATATAACATTTCATGGAAGGATGAGCCAGATTCATTCAAACCTTGCACCTGCTTTTGAAATTGAATTTTCAATTACAGGACAGAAAACAGAGTAGCTCCCAGTTATGCCAATTTTTGTTTTATAGGATGTGGAATATTCTTTGTTACGACCCTATTACTTTGACTTCTTTGATGATTGTGTTGTAATCCTGATCTCGCTGCAACTCACAACATCAAATCTTCCTCCCCCTCCTGCAGTGCCTTTTCAATCATTGATCTACACACTACAATGAAGCTGTTAACATACTTCAATACTTGTTCATTATTCTTCTCTGGCAGCCTGCAGAACATTGAATTTGGCTCTCTCTACCTGTTTTCCTCCCATCCACTTACATTTCAAAGCTACTTTTTTAAAGTTGTTATTTTCCTGTTCACTGGGTGCCTGGAAAGATTCCATTTGGGTGTGTTGAATGCTCACCATGGACTTATAGCATGTCTTCAAATGAGTAGTATGCTAAATATTAAAATTATTTGTGTGGGTGAATATTCCCTCAATAAGAGTTGTGTGCATCTGTTCCTCTGAGGAGAAATTTGGAAATAATGCTAACCATGCACAAAGGCAGCCTTGGGCTATTAGCCAGCTTGCTTTTCTATTGCCTTACTTAGTAATTTCAATGTTTAAGCTTCTTTTTGTTGGCTCCAAAGATGATCTTTCTAGATCACCCCTCCTTCCACTATCTTTGAGAACGTGAAGTCTACTTACTGTTCCTCACCCTTTTGTGTTGTTCAGTCCCTATAATGGAGGTTGTTTCTCTTTTGAGCCCAGTGGAAGGGTCTGGACACAAACTAATACTGTACCTTTTCAGCTGCTGACTGACTTGCCATGTACTTTCAGCACTGCTTGTTTCAGATTGCCAGCACTTTTGCAAACTTTCCTCAAATCAGAAGATGGAGTATTAATGATTTAATGTAAACTGAACTCATGCTTTCTGTTTCCTGCAGCGAAATGCTCAATGCTTGGATTCTGAGATTGCAAAATCAGTTCATCATTATTACTCTGTGACACCAGTAGCAACATTGGTATCTTCACATATTTGGCTGAATGTAAAAATCCACCTTTACGATTCCCTCCTTCTCCTCTTTATGTTTTTCTGTTGGTGTTCTTGTTGACAGCAGTCTTTAGAAATCAATGAACTGATGAGAATTTATTTTATAATATAGTTGTTTCAGGCTCCTGAAAAGTATTACACTGTTAAGGTTTAATTCAGTTTTTAGTAGTATTCTAATTGTTATGACGATGGAAGAGAACCTGAAAATACTTTATGCTTTTTTAAAAAACTTTTATTTCTAAAATGTGTTGTTTTTAATCAGAGGTTTCTGCAACAAAATCCTGTGGAGTTATATTCAGGGATTGTCTGGCAAAATCCCGTGTGACGTACATGCAATGTGTTACAGGTAAATTGTCAGGGACATGTCAAACAAGGAGAAGTTTAAGAAGGGAGAATAAAGGGGCTAAGTTCTCTTCTCTATCAGCTGAAGGCCATCTTCACAGACATGGCTGTTTTACTTTCCAAGAATACACAAGGACAATGTTTAAAAAGCAGTACCAACTCCACTGAAATCAACTGGTGGGATTGACTGCTCTTCCATCTACCAGTGTAAATTTGTGCAGTAGTATGCTGTGAAGGTCACAATCAAAGAATTATTCCCTGGTTACCTTTGTGTTGCAGGTAAAACTTTGAGTCAAAAAGGAAAGATGACAACAAAGAATCGCTCTCACTCTGAATGCTGGACTTGAATTACAGTCAAAAGGCATCACCCAACTGAATCACAAACAGTCTGCAAAAGTAAAGATCATGAAGCTGTTTGTCTACCAATGTCAATCCAATCAGTAACCTTCACTGCAGTAGCCATAAAATTCAAATATTCAAATATTTGTGAACAATTTTTAGCCTTGTCTTATTTCTAACATGTACGTATGAGTGTTATATTACTGATTCTTCTCACATTTAGTAATTAATTCAAGATGGCAGTGGCGGAGTATGCAGTGTTTGGGCTCCTCATTTGTTTTCACTCCTTTTCCTCCTCTCTCTTTCTCTATGATTTATTTTTTTCTGATAAGAAAAAATATCTTGGAGCAGTTGAGAGCTGTAGTGAACTGAGCTGGAGGGTTAAAGTGGAGCAGGGACAGTTGTTGGTATGTGGTCTGGCACAGGCGCTCAGTGGTTTGAGGCTAGTCAGACCTTGTATGGTACCCCCTGCGCTGATCTACTGCGATGTATAACTGTACTTTGTTTAGCTGACTATATAATGTTTATTCTTTTAACTATGTCTTGTTTCTACCCAAAATACTATGAATCACTGTAAGGTAATGCACATTTTTTATTCCTCTTTTTGTATCAAAGATTTGCATCTGGGTACTGTGTACCTAAGATGGCACCATGAGAGGTGTAAACTTGTCCCTGTACCCCATACTTCTGTACCCGATTGCATGTGTCAATAAATGATACTCTAGTTTAATAAACTTAACTTTGGTAAATTAACTCAAGAAAGCCTGATTGAATTCACTCCTTTTAAAACATAAGTTAATTTTGGGTCTCGGAGAATGGGATTCATTCGGGAAGGGATCCTTTATAAATTAACCTTGTTGCAACCACCCAAAGGAGTGGGTAAATAAAGGTAGTGGAGCCATTTCATCCCACATCACACTGGGGATGTTGTGGTACTGTATCCTGTGTGGAACCATCATGAACTTCTCAAGGTTTGATTGTAGCATACGATCTTGTTTCCTATCTGTGAGAATTCTTCAGTGATTGGCTATTTACTCTGCCTAATGACATTCCATTGCTGAATCCTTAGAGATTCTATAGATTCAGTACCAGGTTCAAATAATAATATCAAGAAAGGGAAAACTCATGCCATAGATGTCTCTAGATACTTGTGGTACTTTAAAATCCGCATTTTTTTGATGTGAAATGCCACAATTGTTTGAAAATACAGGCTATTGTATCATTAATTAGTACATTTTATGAGCTTAGTTTAAAATTACATTATTGAACAGTTTTTTGTGTGGCTGGTTTTAGTGTCATTGCAAATCAGTAATACAGTCAATCTGTAACTACTTACTTGCCATTTAATGCTGCAACTCCTACCGTGCTTCTTGGAGTTGACATGCTCGCAACGTAGCTTGTGGGTCCCACCTTTCTACTATGTTAAGGTAGCTCCAACGACCATGTCCACCAACTGCATACATTGGGCCTTCAAGTACAGCTACTCCTGAAATACAAGGATATTTGGTCATCTTTATGTTCAAATAGGACAGCATCTAATATTTAACATAGAAGCTATGATGTGTTAAATTAGCTTTGTAAAAAAATCAGTTTCACAACATATTCCACAGAAATTCAGCATGTTGACTACAAATCACAAGGAACAAAGTATCAATAACTTGAAATGAAAGCATCTTCATGAAGCATGCACAACAGATTATAAAGATTATGCAATCAGAAATGAAACATGAGTGCTTACTGTTGACTTAGAAACAGCTAGAGTTTTGCTGCCAAAGCAGTTAGCTTGAATCAACCAAACCCTATTCTACCCAATCTCACTCCAGAGATGATTCGGAGATGCCGGTGTTGGACTGGGGTGTACAAAGTTAAAAATCACACAACACCAGGTTATAGTCCAACAGGTTTAATTGGAAGCACTAGCTTTCGGAGCGACACTCCTTCATCAGGTGATTGTCCAGAGAAATAGGGATGAAATAGACTCATGCTCATTGACACCTGAAATAGTTTGTAGCCAGCGACAGGAGCTTGCATATATGTTCAAACAGATTAGTTGGAGGACCTACAAAAGTGTCTGTATCTTCAACTGGGTATTAAAAGCATGTAGATCCTCTAATTTTACCCATTCACTCATTTAACCCCCATACCCATTTCCATACCCTCATTCCACCTTAATGACTCTTTTGTGCTCATTCATTAAATATGCAGTATATATAGAATCAATGAGCTATTAAAAACAATGGCAAATGTTGAAACACTAAGAAAAAGAAACCTATTCAGTGTTCATTTTTTTTATTTTATATTGTCAATCAAACTGGAAATTATATATCATTAACAAAAGCTTAAATTGTTTTGCACCTATCAGTTTTGTCCAGATAGAGATTCAGAAATTGACAATAGAGATTGTAGAAAACATATCATTCTGTAAATAGGATAGATTATCAAGCAAAGTAAGTATTCCACCTAGTTGTGCAAATCTGATTAAACTAGCAAGTTGTTCTGTTTTACCTAACTGCCTAATTCAGGTCTTAAAAAAAAATGCACACTGCGTTTTTGTCATAACAAGAAAATAGAACATAGAACATAGAACATAGAACATAGAACAATACAGCACAGAACAGGCCCTTCAGCCCACGATATTGTGCCGAACGTCTAACCTAGATTAAGCACCCATCCATGTACCTATCCAAATGCCGCTTAAAGGTTGCCAATGATTCTGACTCTACCACTCCCACGGGCAGCACATTCCATGCCCCCACCACTCTTTGGGTAAAGAACCCACCCCTGACATCTCCCCTATACCTTCCACCCTTCACCTTAAATTTATGTCCCCTTGTAACACTCTGTTGTACCCGGGGAAAAAGTTTCTACTTTATCTATTCCTCTGATCATCTTATAAACCTCTATCAAGTCACCCCTCATCCTTCGCCGTTCCAATGAGAAAAGGCTGAGAACTCTCAACCTATCCTCGTACGACCTACTCTCCATTCCAGGCAACATCCTGGTAAATCTTCTCTGCACCCTCTCTACTTACTGTAAAATAACTACTTACTGTATCCAAACTGTTCTTAACCAATATGAAGGAAGAAATATAAATTGTTAAAATTATAAATCAATAATTAAACTTTTTTTAAAAAAATTCCTATACACATACAAACAGACACACAAAAGACAAGACAAATATTCTGGGGGTTGGAAGGAACAACATGTCAGAGAAGCACTACTCAAGCACCAACTCAGATCACAGATGCTGTTGAGGTTTCAATTGTCAATTGCTTTCGATTCCTTTGATGAGGACTCTTTGAGGACACAAGATTATGAATAGGCCAATTGTCAGTTTTTTATTCACTGACTGAGGATTTACCCTTTCAGTCTCTAATGATGCTGTTTCTTCTCCTCATCTCAATTGAGGAATTTGCAGTGAACAGTTTCCTTGTAAGTATTGAGTGAAATCAGCTACTAAAAGATTTTCTGCTACTTGCCAACACAACAGGGAGAAAAAGACTAAGTGCTTTCTTCGTCACAGACTGGATACTTCTGCTCTATTTGCCCAGGAACCAATCAAGAGATTGTTACTATGCTGAGCTGTCTTAAATCCATACAATTTGTCAAATGGAAAACTGGTCAAAGGACAGTTTCTGAGCTTTTCCATAGCTTGATTAAGGCAACATTGTACAACTCATAATGTAATCTATTAACTCTGCAACATCTTCCACAATTTCTTTAGTCTAAAGCAGTATTTTTCCCCGTATTTTGGATTACAATCCAGTAGAAAATGAAAGTGGGCTTTCTACACTCCCAACCTCCTGAGAGATAAGCCACAATTTCAAAAAGACATTTCATTATAAAGTTTATGGAACATAGACAATAAAACATAAGGCTTATATGCTTCATCTCTTATACAAATCTTATATATTAATTATCATTTTCCCCTGATATTCTTTACTAATTCCTTCATTTTCACATTCCAGTCAATGCATCTGTTTTCATATTATTTTCACCAGCAACATAAACATTCTTTATATTGAATGATTGCACCAGGTGAATTCCATCTGAATAGTATTGCATTTCAGGTTTTAAACTTTTTAATTAGTAATAACAGATTACAGTGAGTATAGATTAATATTTCATTGTGTCCCTGTCAGAAAGTCTATGAAATGTTGAAAAATCAAAAATAATCCCAAAGTCTCCTTTTCTACCAGAGAGTACTTCCACTTATAATAGTTTAACATTTTTTCGAAGTTCTCCATAGACTTCTCTATTCCTGATAAATCATCTTGCACTTATTCCCAAATCACCAGGAACAACTGGTCAATTGAAAAGCCAGTCGAAGGACTACACCTGGACAAAGCTCCCCTAAATATGTATACATGGAGCCAACATGTCCAGCAATTTTCCCCACTGCTTGAATATGGTAACGCCATACATACAATTCATAATGAGTTCCAGTAATTCATTTTTAAAGCTACAACATCATCTTCTGTTGTTCTTCACATGTTGTGGAATGTGAGATTTATTTTAAGAGTTTCAATTTTGAACTGCTGGTATTTGGATTTTTCTCATGTAATGAAGTTGTCACTGTTTTTTGAAACCAGGATTGTAGATCAGAATACGTAAGAGTGTGACTGACTGGGCCCCTCCTGGAGTGATATGAGGAATGTGCTTATATTGGGAGAGTTTTACGACTAATGAGAACAAATATTGAATATCAGAAGCTTGCTTTTGGTTAAAAAAAGTCAAGAAGTGATTTTTATTTGGAAAGAAAACATAGACTGGAGAGTTTTTACTTCAAATGTTGGGTGGAATTAGAGTTTTTTTTCCTGGAGAAAGGAGTTAGGCCAGAACAATCAGGAAATAGGTTACCACAGTTCAAGGATTTTAGTTTGAGAATTTCAAATCAGAAGTGTTCGATTAGAAACTTGAAAGGGTTATTTACAGCTCAGAAGATTTAAGTTCAGTTTGTGAATAATCAAGAAGAGGCTATCAAGCTCTCAAGACCAGACATTGAAAGAAACAGTGAACACAAAGCTATAGATTTGATGGAGAAGGAAACCTTTTGGTATTTGTGCACTGCAAAGTGATGGTGTCAGGAATAGATAGGATTTTATATTGTTGTGTCATAGAGTCATAGAGACGTACATCATGGAAACAGAGTCTTCGGTCCAACCTGTCCATGCCGACCAGATATTCCAACCCAATCTAGTCTGACCTGCCAGCACCCGGCCCATATCCCTCCAAACCCTTCCTATTCATATACCCATCCAAATGCCTCTTAAATGTTGCAATTGTACCAGCCTCCACCACTTCCTCTGGCAGCTCATTCCATACACATACCACCCTCTGTGTGAAAGTGTTGCCCCAGAGCTCTCTTTTATATCTCTCTTCTCTCACCCTAAACCTATGCCCTCTAATTCTGGACTACCTGACCCCAGGGAAAAGACTTTGTTTATTTACCCAATCCCTGCCCCTCAATTTTGTTAACCTCTATAAGATCACCCCTCAGCCTCCGACGTTCCAGGGAAAACAGCCTCCGACGTTCCAGGGAAAACAGCCCCAGCCTGTTCAGCTTCTCCCTATAGCTCAAATTCTCCAACCCTAGCAACAACCTTGTAAATCTTTCCTGAACCCTTTCAAGTTTCACAACATCTTTCTGATAGGAGGGAGACCAGAATTGCACACAAAATTCCAACAGTGGTCGAACCAATGTCCTGTACAGCCGCAATATGACCTCCCAACTCCTGTACTCAATACTCTGACCAATAAAGGAAAGCATACGAAGATAGGTGGAGTTGTGGACAGTGAGGAGGGCTGTTGTCGGCTGCAGAGGGACTTAGATATGATGCAGAGCTGGGCTGAGGAGTGGCAGATGGAGTTCAACCCTGCCAAGTGTGAGGTTGTCCATTTTGGAAGAACAAATAAGAATGCGGAATACAGGGTTAATGGTAGGGTTCTTAGTCAGGTGGAGGAACAGAGGGATCTTGGGGTCTATGTACATAGATCTTTGAAGGTTGCCACTCAGGTGGATAGAGTTTGTAAAAAGGCCTATGGAGTATTATCATTCATTAGCAGAGGGATTGAATTCAAGAGTCGTGAAGTGATGTTGCAGCTGTACAGGACTTTGGTTAAGCCACAGTTGGAGTACTGTGTGCAGTTCTGGTCGCCTCACTTTAGGAAAGATGTGGAAGCTTTGGAGAGGGTGCAGAGAAGATTTACCAGGATGTTGCCTGGAATGGAGAGTAGGTCGTACGAGGATAGGTTGAGAGTTCTCGGCCTTTTCTCGTTGGAACGGCGAAGGATGAGGGGTGACTTGATAGAGGTTTATAAGATGATCAGAGGAATAGATAGAGTAGACAGTCAGAAACTTTTTCCCCGGGAACAGAGTGTTACAAGGGGACATAAATTTAAGGTGAAGGGTGGAAGGTATAGGGGAGATGTCAGGGGTGGGTTCTTTACCCAGAGAGTAGTGGGGGCATGGAATGCGCTGCCCGTGGGAGTGGTAGAGTCAGAATCATTGGCGACCTTTAAGCGGCATTTGGATAGGTACATGGATGGGTGCTTAATCTAGGTTAGACGTTCGGCACAACATCGTGGGCCGAAGGGCCTGTTCTGTGCTGTATTGTTCTATGTTCTATGTTCTATACCAAATGCCTTCTTCACTATCCTATCTACCAGTGACTCCACTTTCAAGGAGCTATGAACCTGCACTCCAAGGTCTCTTTGTTCAGCAACACTCCCCCAGGACCTTACCATTAAATGTATAAGTCCTGCAAAGATTTGCTTTCCCAAAATGCAGCGCCTTGCATTTATTTGGATTAAACTCCATCTGCCACTTCTCAGCCCATTGGCCCATCTGGTCAAGATATTGTTGTAATCTGAGGTAACCCTCTTTGCTGTCCACTACCCCTCCAATTTTAGTGTAATCTGCAAACTTACTAACTGTACCTTTTATGCTCACATCCAAATCATTTATGTAAATGACAAAAAGTAGAGAATCCGGCACCGATCCTTGTGGCACTCCACTGGTCACAGGCCTCCAGTCTGAAAAACAACCCTCCATCACCACCCTCTGTCTTCTGCCTTTGAGCCAGTTCTGTATCCAAATGGCTAGTTCTCCCTGTATTCCGTGAGATCTAACCTTGCTAATCGGTCTCCCATAGGGAACCTTGTTGAACACCTTACTGGTCTTTGAAATTGTGTTATGTATAAATAGTTTGGTTTGTTCTGTTCTTTCCTAATTTCCTTTTTGTAATAAACTTCTGTTTTTTTTCCTTAAAACCAAATCTGCAGCAACATACGCCTAAGTTTCAGTGCAAAAATATCGTATTAAATAAAACAAAATAATATCTATCAAACCACAATTCAGTTTGTGACCTGATTTGTCTGTTAGTAGCATTGACTGGTATCATAATTCTTTGTTTTAAACATATTTTAGTCCATAATCCAAGAAAAGGTGATAGTATTTTGTAACAATCACACCTAAACCTTAAAGAGGGGACATCTTTTTCCAGATTCCATCCAACTTTCTTCTGAAAAATACACACAATGATAGATCATATGGTCACTATAAATTGTGAAATCTCCTGAACTTATATATCAATATCTGAATTGAACAAAAATAAAGATTAAATGTATTGAACTGTTGTGAGATTTGTGCTTAAAGTTCTAAATCAGTCCAGGGCAATTTTGATGAGGAAGGGGCATCTGGAGTGTGTGCCAGGCTCCCTGTCCCTTTGCCCTTTGTTCTTAGGGCACATGGGAGTGGGCTTGATGGGGTGTAGAATGCACGCTTCTCCATCAGATCCTGCAGTCTGGCAGTTTCTAAGCTGTCCAGGGAGGCAGACAGATGGTTCCATGCTTCTCTGCACTGCTATAGCTTCTGGCCAATAAGGGCTACTGCATCCCTCAAAGTGAACACTAGACCGCATGGAGGGAATCCCTTCAAACATCTCACACAACTCAAACCTGGCTTCAAAAAAAATGTAAGAATCGGCTCACAGAATGTGTGTATCACAGAAAGAGGAACTTAGACTGGATCTTCTCTGTGTGGATGTGAGAAAAATCATGGTCTGCAACCAATTTTAGGATTCCAAACTCTATTTCCACTGTCCCAACATTCAACAACACAGGGCAACGGGTACAGGCTCATGTAGATTGTGAGCCTGCACTCTGTTCTCCCAATCCAGTGGCTTCCTGATGGTGATTGGCATCCCCTAGCACCCAACAATGTTCAAGGAATTTTGGGCAATTTCTCTGTTATTACTTTGCAAGTGCGGCAGGTAAAGAAAGACTGCAGAATCCCAAAGTGCAAAGGGATTTCAGTGTTCTCATGCACGAGTCACAAAACATTAGTATCAAGATACAGCAAGTGATTAAGAAAGCAATGGACATCTACATTTCATCACCAAAAGAAAGTGAACAAAACTACAAGGTGGTTACGCTTCAGTTGTACAAGGTATTGGTGAGACCTCATCTCGAAAATTGTGTGCAGTTTGGTCTCCTTACTTAAGGAAGAGTGCAAAGCAGTGAAGGTATTTCAAAGGAGGTTTACCTGATTGATGCTTGCACAGAGCAAGTTGTCTTCTCAGGAAAGATTAGATATACTGGGCTTATTTTCACTTGGAGTTTAAAAAGTGTGGGGTGATTTGATTGCTGTCTATAAGATCCTGATTGGTCTAGGTGATGTGGACATGGAAAGGATGATTCCTCTTATGATGAGTCTAGAACTAAGAGTGGTTGCTCTTGTAGATGAAGATAAGTGGGAGGAAGATAGGATGAAGGAACATGAATAGTTCCCTACTCTTGCTCCACCATTCCAGGTCATGGTTGATCATCTCCCTCAATAATATTTTCCTGAATTGTTATCTTATCCTTCAATGTCATTATTATCTCGACTCAACAGCAGGACAGATCAGCAGGAGAAGTTTCTACAATCTGAGCAGCAGGACAAAGCAGGTGAAAAATCATTAAAGGAACAATCCAGAGGCGGAGGAGCAGCCAGCAGCCCAGCATCTACTGAAATGAAAATGAAACTGAGCAGGAAGCAATCTCTGATGAGGGAAAGCCATGGTATACATTCTACTGCTACAAGAATCTTTTGAACATGTGGGAGACCCATGACAAGTCAAGAAGTAGCAGCGATGTGGTTTCTGAAGTAAAAGTAATTAATTACATTCAGGTACATTACAAGGTTAACAGCCAAATCACAAAAGGACCAGGTTGGCGCACTACTCTGCATTCAGCAATATTGCAAATAAGATTTTAGCGAGGAGGGGGGTAATTTAAGTAATTGCTGTTTATGAAGAAGTTAGCAGAGCACTTAATGATATTTCAGCATTTGGTGAATAAAATGAGAGTAAAAGCAGAAGCAAAGCCCAGTGAGAACATAAATTCATTTATCAATGACCTATTTTACTTAGCAGATAACTGAAAATTTGGGACATTTAAAGATGACCCTGCTTAATGAATTTTTTTTAAAAACTAAAATGTTTACAGGGCACATCATGGGTAGAGTTTTGGAAGGAGCCTTACTGAATTTTTACAGTCTAGGGAAGATTTAAATTGAGCAAAAATTATGCAATGTGTGAGACTTGTTGAAGGAAGGAAAAAGACAGAGACTTTATTCCAAATGTGTGTGAGAGAGAGATTTTATTGAAAAAAATTGAGGCTGTACAACATGTGAAAGGACAACAAAGCTAAGATCAGGCAAGCATGAAGAAAGGGTAGCATATGCTTCTCTGCAGTGATCTCACTTTGGAGGTCAGAGGCTGTATCCATAATACGATTTTCCAGCCCAGAATGCAGAGTGCCTGCAGGAAGATTGGATGTTGTCAGATAGTCTATCTTGTTAAAAAGATTTTGACCTCCCAAACTGAAGGAAAATCCATAAGAAAAAGTAATATCTAAGATAACAAATATGAGAAATAACAGAATCAACAGGGACATAGTGGAGTGCTGAAATAAAAGTAAATAGACACTAAATGAATTTTAAACTTGACTGGGTGGAGGTGCATCAGTCCTCTCAGGTACATTAAAATGCTGAATTCAGAAACAGTCAGGTGATCCCCTACTCAACTCCAGGGACCATAGTTATCCAACTAAAAGTAAAAGGAAGTTAATGCACAACAGCACTATAAAGACTGAGAAATCACTGAGATACTCGACATGATTCAAAATATAGAATGTTCGTTACTGAAAAACTGGCAGAGTTGCAGTACAGTGAACTGCCAAGAAAAACAAAATGGTGAATTCATAACTGAGGTGTCATTAGATAGAGTCATACAGCAAGGAAACAGGTCCGATTCATCCATGCCGACCAAGTGTCCCAAATTAAACCAGTCCCACTTTCCTGTGTTTGACCCATAGCTCTCGAATGTTTTCCTATTCACATACCTGTCCAAATGTATTCTAAATGGTGTATTCTGGATTAGTGGTGCTGGAAGAGCACAGCAGTTCAGGCAGCATCCTTGGATGCTGCCTGAACTGCTGTGCTCTTCCAGCACCACTAATCCAGAATCTGGTTTCCAGCATCTGCAGTCATTGTTTTTACCTTCTAAATGTTGTAACTGTACCTGCATCTATCAATTCCTCTGGCAGTTCATGGTAGATACAAATCACCCTCTGTGTGAAATTGCTGTCCCACAAGTACCATTCAAATCTTTCTTCTCTCACCTTAAAATTATGCCTTCTCATTTTAAACTCCCCTACTCCAGGGAAAAGACCTTTGCTATTCACCTAATCAATGCCCTTTGTGATTTTATAAACCTCTATAGGGTAACCTCTCAATCTCCTATGCTCCGGTGAATAAAGTACCAGCCTCACTTTATAACTCAAACCCTCCAGTTCTGGGAACATCCTTGTATATCTTTTCTGCATCTTCTCCAGCTTAATTATATCCTTCCTGTAGCAAGGCAACCAAAAATGTGCACAGTACTCCAAAAGTGGCCTCACAAACACTCTGTACAATTGCATAATAATGTCCCAACTCCTATAGTCAATGGTCTAAGCAATGAAGGCAAGTGTGCCAAACATCTTACCACTCTGTCTACCTGCAAAGCCACTTTCAAGGAGAAGGTCCTACCATTAACTGTGTAAGTCATGCCCTTGTTTGTCTTATAAATATACAACACCTCGCATTTATCTAAATTAAACTGCATCTGCCACTGCTCAGTACATCCACCCAGCTGATCAAAATCCTGATGTAATCTTTGATAACCTTCTTTGCTGCTCAGTGTACCACCAATTTTGATGTCATCTACAAACTTACTAACCATGTTTCTATATTCTCATCCAAATCGTTCACATGTATGACAAACAACAGTGGACCCAGCACCAATCCCCCTGCAACACCACTGGTGACAGACCTTCAGTCAGAAAATAACCCTCCACCACCACCCTCTGTCTCCTACTGTCAAGCAAATTTTATATCCCATGTGATCTAACTTGACTACTGCTCGTTGGATGCTGCCTGAACTGCTGTGCTCTTCCAGCACCACTAATCCAGTATTTGATTTTCAGCATCTGCAGTCATTGTTTTTACCCAGTCTACCATGCATAACCTTGTCAAAGGCTTTACTAAATTTCACGTAGACAACATGTAATACTCTGCCCTCATCTATCTTCTTGGTCACATCCTTAAAATAGTCAATCACATTTGTGAGACATGATTTCCCTCAGACAAAGCCATGCTGACTATCCCTAAGCAATGCTAGCCTCTTCACGCGCATGCAAATTCTCTCTCTCAGAATCCCCTCCAACAACTTACCCACCACTGAGAGACTCACCAGTCTGTTTGGGGCGGCATGGTGGCTCAGTGGTTAACACTGCTGCCTCACAGCACTAGGGACTCCAGTTCGATTCCCACCTCGGGTGACTGTCTGTGTGGAGTTTGTACATTCGCCCTGTGTCTGCCTGGGTTCCTCCAGGTGCTCTGGTTTCTTCCCACAGGATTACCTCAAATTACAACAGGATTTGGACCAGATGGGCCAATGGGCTGTGAAGTGGCAGATGGAGTTTAATTCAGATAAATGAGAGGTGCTGCATTTAGGGAAAGCAAATCTTAGCAGGACGTATACATTTAATGGTAAGGTCCTGGGGGAGTGTTGCTGAACAAAGAGACCTTGAAGTGCAGGTTCATAGCTCCTCGAAAGTGGAGTCGTAGGTGGATAGGATAGTGAAGAAGGCGTTTGGTATGCTTTTCTTTATTGGTCAGTGTATTGAGTACAGGAGTTGGGAGGTCATGTTGCGCGGCTGTACAGGACATTGGTTAGGCCACTGTTGGAATATTGCGTGCAATTCTGGTCTCCTTCCTATCGGAAAGATGTTGTGAAACTTGAAAGGGTTCAGAAAAGATTTACAAGGATGTTGCTAGGGTTGGAGGATCTGAGCTACAGGGACAAGCTGAACAGGCTGGGGCTGTTTTCCCTTGTGCATCGGAGGCTGAGGGGTGACCTTATAGAGATTTATGAAATTATGAGGGGCATGGATAGGATAAATAGACAAAGTCTTTTCCCTGGGGTTGGGGAGTCCAGAACTAGAGGGCATAGGTTTAGGGTGAGAGGGGAAAGATATATAAGAGACCTAAGGGGCAACGTTTTCACACAGAGGGTGGTACGTGTATGGAATGAGCTGCCAGAGGATGTGGTGGAGGCTGGTACAATTTCAACATTTAAGAGGCATTTGGATGGGGTATATGAATAGGAAGGGTTTGGAGGGATATGGGCTGGGTGCTGTCAGGTGGGACTAGATTGGATTGGGATATCTGGTCGGCATGGACAAGTTGGACCGAAGGGTCTGTTTCCATGCTGTACATCTCTATGACTCTATGTGCAGGTCTGGTGAATTGTCAATGTTAAATTACTCATAGTGTTAGGTGCATTAGTCTGGGGTAAGTGTAGGGTAGGGGAATGAGTTGGGGTGGGTTGCTCTTCGGAAGGTCGGTGCAGACGTTTTTAGATTAGATTACTTACAATGTGGAAACAGGCCCTTCGGCCCAACAAGTCCACACCGACCCGCCGAAGCGCAACCCACCCATACCCCTAACCTAACACTACGGGCAATTTAGCATGGCCAATTCACCCTGACCTGCACATCTTTGGAATGTGGGAGGAAACCGGAGCACCCGGAGGAAACCCACGTAGACATGAGGAGAATGTGCAATCTCCACACAGTCAGCCGCCTGAGGCAGGAATTGAACCCAGGTCTCTGGTGCTGTGAGGCAGCAGTGCTAATCACTGTGCCAAAATGCTGCCCACTTGTTGGGCTGAAGGGCCTGCTTCCATACTATAGGGAATCTAACCTAATCTGTAGGTCCCAGGCTTCTCCTTACAGTCTTTCTTAAATAAAAGCACAACATTAGCCAGCCACCAGTCTTCGGAGATCTCACCCATGGTTGTAGATGATATAAACATCTCTGTTAGGGGCCCTGCAATTTCTTCCCTCGCTTCTCACGATGTCCTGAGGATACACTTGATCAGGTCCAGAAATGTATCTACCTTTATGCTTTTTAAGATCTCCAGCACATCTTCATCTGTAATTTGGACTGTTTTCAGGGTAGACAGCTTACCACATAGCCTCAGGAGCCGTCAATGCCACATCAATTTGCCTGTTCACACCAAGAAAGTTCTCGCCATCTATTTTTGAAAATGGTGAATCATGGCACTGAGGTTATACCTCACAAGGATTGATTTCACGAGTGATCAATACAACAACAAATTGGTATCAGTTCTGAAGAAGAGTCATACCAGACTTGAAACATAAAACTCTGTTTCTCCCTCCACAGATGCTGCCAGACTAGTTGAGTTTCTCCACCAATTGAAAAATGCAATGGTGCTTTAGTTTCTCATGACCACAGGCCACTACTCCATAGTACTGTGGATATTTTTAACTTGTCATTTCATAATGCATTTTTTTTTAAGAAAGGATTGGTACTGGGCTGATTTTTTGAAAAATTTAGTGCAGTTGTAAATTAAATGGCTGTGTGGAGCGAATCACATTGAATATCACATATACGGATGTGAAGCTGCCTTCAAACAAAAGTCCATCAAAGGCAGGGAAGAGCAAATAAAAATAGAACTAGATTGTGATCTCTTGTGATTACAGAGATAATGGGGGGCCTGACAAATCCATGATCAGCAGCAAGCCACCCCCTATGATAGTATCATAAAACTGAAGCCAAATTTTGTGTTTTCCCTTTGAAGAACACATAGGGCAAGGATAAGCTAGTTTCAACTCTACTGGAGTATATTAGCGGAGTGAACAGTATTAGCATCTGTGATGGTCACAGTCAAGGAACTATCCCCTTATCACCTCAGTATTACATATAAGACTCTTCTCACATTGATAGCATTCAGCAAGGTAGCAACAAGACCAGACAGAAGGGAACCAGAATAGCAAAAGGACTGTCTATCCTACAAGTGAAATTCAATCACAGTCAAAAAGAAATTATAATTTACAGAATGTATTTTGAATTCTGACATATACCTCAAATATTCAACTTTCGACTCTTCGTAAACAATTCAGAGACAAATGTCAACATTTTTTTAAAATTTGCATTTTTTTTGGACACCTCTTATTTCAAATATATGTGTTTGCATGTGTGTTACTTTACAAGTTCTGCTCAAGTTTATAAATTAATAAATTCATTCTTTATTAACTCATGAAAGCCTGGTTAATTTAGCTCCTTTTAAAAGAGAAGTTCATTTGGATCTGGGAGAGAAAGATCCATTTTTAAACTGACCTTGTTGCCACCAACAAAGGAGGCATGAATGTGTGAATAAAGAGGTGGAATCACTTCCACTTTTATCAGCCAGGAACAATTTTGAATACTTCATCTGCACATGTAACAAACCAGGAAACCTCACCCAAGGGCTGAGTGTAACAACTTTGACACTTCATCGGAAAGATGACTGATCCAACAATATGATTCTCCTCCAGTCTTACGTTTTCAATCTACATTATTTGCTTAGGTTTGTAAGGAGACTTGAACCCATAATCTCCTGACTTAGAGTTAAGAATGCTAACACTGAGCCAAGAAAGTGACATATTTTGACAGTAGCTATACTGGTCAGCAACTAGTGCATGGAAAATGTAAAGTACAGATATTGCAGTATAAAGATAGTGTGAAGGAGACTGAAAAATATTAACAGTCTGTTTTACAGACTGAAGGGAGCTGAAATATTAGTCAAATTCTATTACAGAGAGAAATTGCAAATTTGTAAATATTCTGTAAGCTCCATCAACACAAAAGTAACTTGTACTGATGATTTCTATAATAAAATTTACGATATCCAACAACTAAGCAATGATGTTGATATCAGTTCATTGTCTATGAATGATGTAGCATTCAATTTGTATCATGAGGAACTTGAAAAAAAGTTCTTAACAACTGAGAAATTAAGATGAATACAAAGATACATAATTTTCTAATTTAAAGATGTTGCAAAGAGAATTAGAAACTTCATGTTTAAATATTTAATTTTTTTCTTCTGACATGAAGATATTAATGGTCCAGTATAATTTCAAACTTTCAGACCACACAAAACTTAAAAGTATCATGAACTGAGAGAGCAATAATTATATAGCACACAAGGATATAGAATAGGCAAACCATTACACCAATGCAGGTGAAATCTAATGGAGAGCCTTGTAAATAAGAATATGAAGTTTACATTTTGGTAAGAATTTTCAAGATGGCAGCCAGTAACTAGTGGAGTTCCACAGGGAAACAAATTGGAACTTTAACTATTTATGTGATATACTCATGATCTGGCCGAAGTAACTGACGTCATTATTGCTAAGTTTGTAGATGACATAAAGGTGAAGGGGCAGGTCATGTTGAGGAAGCGGGGAGGCTGCAGAAGGACTTGGACAGGCACAGAGAGTAGGCAAAGAAGTGGTTGATGGAATATAATGTGGGAAACTGTAAGACAGGAAGATTAGAGGCAGAGACTATTTGCTAAATGGGGAAAGGCTTTGGAAATCTGAAGCACAAAGAATTTTAGGATTCCTGGTCCTAATTCTCTTTTGACTCAGTTGGTAGTTAGGAAGGCAAATGCATTGTTAGCATTCATTTCAAGGCGGATAGAATACAGATAGATTTGAAATCACAGGCTTTCAGAGAGTTGCTCCTTTTTCAGGTGAAGTGCCTGACTTCACCTGATGAAGGAGCAGTGCTCCATAGGCTTGTGATTTCAAATAAATCTGTTGGACTACAATCTGGTGTCTTGTGACTTCTGATTTTGGAATATTGTGAGCAGTTTTGGGCCTGTATTGAGGGAGCAATGTGCTGGCATTGGAAAGGATCCAGAGGAGGTTTACAAGAATAAACCCAGGGACAAAGGGCTTGTCACATGAGGAGCAGTTGAAAACTCTGAGTCTATACTCAGAGTTTAGAAGGTTGAGGGGAAATCTCATTAAAACTTAGAGCATACTGAGAGGCTTGGATAGAGTGGACATAGAGAAGTTGTTTCCACTAGTCGAAGAGACTTGGACCTAATGGCACAGCCTCAGAGGAAAGGGATGACCTTTTAAAACTAAGATGAGGAGGAGCTTCTTCAGCCAGAGAGTGGTGAATCTGTGAAATTCATTGCCACAGAAGGCTGTGGAGGCCACATTATTGTGTGTATTTAAGACAGATTCTTGATTGCTAAGGGGATCAAGGGTCACAGGGCTGAGAAGGCAGGAGAACTAGATTGAGAAACATGTCATTCATAATAGAATAGCAAAGCAGACACGATGGGCCAAATGGCCTAATTCTGCTCCTATATTTTTATGGTATAAGCCTATCATTAAGGATCTGGAAGATGAATTAAGCAAGTATTTTGCTTCAGTTTTTCACTGTATGTACTTCCAGTAACATCACAGAAATAATTGTAAAATGGGAAATGGAAGAGAGCAATACACTCAAGAACATTACAACAAGGAGGGAAAGTACTGCTGTGAAAATTGTTGGAAGTGGGGGTGACAAATCTCAAGTCCTGAAAAACTTCATGTTAGGTTCTGAAAAGACACGATTAGTGAGGTAGTTGATGCATTGGTTTTAATATTTCCAAATTACCCAGATGCAGTGAAAATTCCTGTATTTGGAAAATAGTGAATACAATTGCTTTGCTCAAAAAGGGACAAAGATAATAAGCAGAAAATAACCTGCCAGTGAGCTTCACATTTATTGCAGGAAAATTTCTTATGTTATTGTTTAAGGTGTTAAAGCAGTGCAAGGAGAAAAGTTCAGGGTAGTCCGGAGAGTCAAATGGTTTTTTCAAAGGGAAATCAAGCTTAAATGATTAACTGGAGTTCTTTGACGAAATAACCTATGTTGTGGATAAAGGGGCACCAGCTGATGTAATGTACTGAGATTTCCAAAATGCTTTTGATTAGGTGCCACATCAAATATTATTGTGAAAAATAAATGTTCATGTTCCAGGGCAACATATTGGCATGGAAAAAAGATTATCTAGCTAACATGAAACAGGAGCTAAGATATAAATTCATCATTTTTTGGTTGCCAGTCGGTAACAATTGCTGAGCCACAAGGATAAGTGCTGGGTCTGTACATTTTACAATTTATATAAATGGCTTGGATGCAGGAGACAAAAGGTACAGTTGCTAAATTTGCTGATGACACAAAGATAGATAGAAAAGCAAGCTGTAAAGAAGATATAAGGAGGCTACAAAGGGATGTAAGTAAATTGTCAATGGACAAAGATCTGGCAAGTGCACTGTGATGTGAAAAAAATGTGTAATGGTCCATTTTGGCCAGAAGAGTAAAAAAGAAGCATATTATGTAAATGGTGAGAAATTGAGAATTCCAAGGTACAGGGGGAACTGGATGTTCTAATTAATGAATCACAGTAAGTTAGTATGTACATACAACAAGTAATTGGGAAAACTATGAAAATTTTGTTGTTTATTACAATAGAAATTTAATAAAAAGGCATAGAGATTAACACCAGTTCTGTAGGGCATTGGTGAGACCACATTTGGAGTATTGTGTACAGTATTGGTCACCTTATTTAAGGAAGCCATACCAAGAGCTATAATAAGCCTGCTGGTTTTTAACAATTAGAATTTAATTGTTAATGCACTGGAAGCAATTCAAAGAAGGTTTGCTGGGATAATACCTGAAATGGACAGGTTTACTTGTAAGGAGAGGTTGGACTGGCTTGATTCCACTGGAGCTTAGAAGAGTTAAGAGGCAATTTGTTTGAAACAGGCACAATCTTGCAGACTGTTGGCAGAGAGAATGTGAAAAGGAGGTTTCCTTTTATAGCAGAATCCACGCTAGGGATCACTGTTTTAAAATAAGAGGTCGTCTATTTATGGAAACCATGGGAATAATACTTGTCTCTTGGAGGATCATGACTGTTTGGAACGACTTCCATCAAAATGCAGTTGAAACTGAGTCTTGAATATTTTTAAGCAGAGGCGGATGTAATCTTGATAAGCAAGGGGTATGAAAGACTGATCACAGTAGGAGATAATCATAGAATTCCTACAGTGTGAGGGCAAGCCATTTGGCCCAAGGAGTCCACATCGACCCTCCGAAAATGATCCCATCCAGACCCACATCCCCTATTTTATCCCTGTAACCCCACATATCCTTTGGCTAACCCACCTAGACTGCATATTCCTGGACACAATGGATAATTTAGCATGTCCAATCCATCTAACCTGCACATTTTTTGATTGTGGGAAGAAATCAGAGCACCTGGAGTAAGCCCACAAAGATACAGGGAGAACGTGCAAACTCCACACAGAAAGTCACCCAAGGCTGGAATTGAAACCAGGTCCCTGGCGCTGTGAGGCAGCAGTGCTAACCACTGAGCCACTACACTGCCTCTAATGTAAAGTTGAGGTCGTGATCAGATCAGTCCTGATCTTAGTGAATAGAAAAGTAGACTCGAGGGGCAGAGTGATCTACTCCTGTTCCTAATTTGTACATTAGCATTACCCAGCACTACTATGTCTTGAGGAAATGAGGTTTGGTAAAATGGCCTATTAATGACTGCATTCAATTTTCCAATGTTTTCATGATGCATGGTTATGACCTCAAAACTATTTAATGATTATCTAAAACAACAAATATCCGTAGGGTCTATAATGTTTCCGTGTATTTACTCAGTATGAAAACCATATGAGCCAGCTTAGATTTAGTTAAGCTCACTAATTTTCTCCCTTTTGCTCTGAAGTGTTTACTCCTTGTTGGAGTATAGCTGTAATAGTGCTGCTCATTCGACAGTACCTTCCCAGGTTTTGTTCATAATTAGTGATATCATGAGCCATACACACCTGTTTGTATTTAACACTTAAAATTTAATGCCAGCATTAATTAAACTATCTTGTTTAAGTAACTATTATTAAAGTGAATAATTCAAAATGGGAATTTAAGTATACTGATTGGCTATAAGCAAGTTAAGAGGGTTACATAACTAAGCGTCATCTATCGCCATGGTGATGCTTACGAGCAACTGATTCTCAAAATGTGGGAAAGGAGCAAAATACCTGTTTATTAGATTCAGATGTATTCAGCTTAAGAGGCTTATGTTTAAAAATTAATTATTGCAAGTCATTACAACATGAACATGAATATAACATGACAATCTATGCAGTGAAAAAAAATCATACTTTTTTGTTGGATTTATGGGAGTATGTGGCATTTGCACTAATTCAGTAGAATGTTAAAACACAAAAAGTGGCTCATCATTTAAATAGAAATGATTACTTGTGCCTCTGAGTGTTGCTACCAGGTTGGTCCATTGGTGCAATGTATCAGGGAATTTTTTTATGTCAATAGTTATAAATTATTGATCTTTCAGAGAGGTTTGTACATTATTCACTTGCTGTTTCTTTACACTGTTTCTATCATAGCATCAGCCAGCATGGAAACAGACTGTTCAATCCAACTCATCCACCCCAACCAGATATCCCAATCTGACCTAGTCCCATTTGCCAGCATTGGGCTCATATCCCTCTAAACCCTTTCTATTCATATACCCATCCAGATGTCTTTTAAATGTTGTTATTGCATTTGCCACCACCACTTGCTCTGGCAGCTCATTCTAAACATGCAACACACTCTGCATTAATAGATTACCTCTCAGGTCCTTTCTAAGTCTTTCCCTTCTCACCTTCAACCATGCCCTCTCGTTTTGGACTCCCCCACTCTTGGAAAAAACATCTTGGCTATTCACTCTATCTATGCCCCTCATGATTTTATAAAACTCTATAAGGTCACTCCTCAGCCTCTAATGCTCCGCGGGAAAAAAGCCCCAGCCTATTCAGCCTCTCCCCATGTCGCAAACCCTTGAATTCCAGCAACATCCTTGTAGATCCTTTCTGCACCCTGTCAAGTTTACCATTATACTTCCTGCAGAAGGGGAACCAGAATTGTACACAGTATCTTAAAAGTGGCCTCACCAATGTTCATATACAGCCGCAACATGACATTCCAATTCCTGTAATCAATGTTCTACAAATGAAGGCAAGCCTTCTTCACCACCATGTCTACCTGCAACTCCACTTTCAGGGAACTGTGCAGCTGCATCCTTAGACTTCACTGTTTGGCAACACTCCCCAGCGCCTTCCCATTAACTGTCTGATCTGTCTTTCCAAAATGCAACAATTCACATTTATCTAAATTAAACTCCATCTGTCATTTCTTAGTCCACTGGCCCAGTTGATCATGGTCCCTTTGTATTCTGAGATAATCTTCTTCATTGTCCACTACACTACCTGTTTTGGTGTCATCTGCAAACTTATGAACTGTACCTCCTATATTCACATCCAAATTATTAAGATAAATGACAAAAAAAAGTGGACCCAGTCTTTGTGGCACACTGCAGGTCATAGGCCTCTAGACTGCAAAATAACCCTCCATTATCACTCTCTGTCTCCTACTTTCAAGCCAATTTTATACCTAATTGGCTAGCTTCCCCTGGATTCCATGTGATCTTATCTTTATAACCAGTTTACATGCAGAATCTTGTTGAACACATTGCAAAAGTCCATCCGGACAATGTCTATTGCTCTGCCACCACCAAACTTTTTTGTTCCCTATTTAAAAAAAACTCAATCAACTCCTGCTATATACCTGGCCAACATCAATCCTTCAATATCACTTTGCAAAAGCGCAGACGATTTGGTCATTCCTAATACCCATTTGTGAGATCTTCTGTTTTGAATTTGCTGCTATACGTCATCTACAGTGAATACACTTCAGAAGCTCCTTATTGGTTGTAAAGTGCCTTGGGTCATCTTGAGTTTAAGAATGGTACCAAAAATTATCCAATCCTATCTTTCTTTTGATTTTCTTGGAAAGTGAATGCCTTTGACTCCATGGACTCTGCTGCTCTCATGGAAGCAAACATGTGTTATTCTATTCTCATGGATTTTGCCTACCATGGCATCTGAGTGTTTGGTGTCTAAACTACAATCATAAAGCTGTTGTACTTCGTTAAATCATGTCACTCTTGAGTCTGCCACATCTCTATTCCCACCTTCTCTAAGGAAAGCAATTACATGACTTTCAGGAGTTCCTATAAGTGCTTTATTTACATTTTAACAAATTGAAAACAATACAGAAATTGCTGGAGAAACTCAGCAGGTGTGGCAGAGACAGCAGAGTTACTGTCTTGAGTCCAGAGACTCTTCGTCAAAACTGGTAACAGTTAAGAAAATATGGCCAATATTTCTGTCTCAAGTTTACTGTAGTTCTCCTGTAAAGCTCAGCACAAGCTACATTGCTGCTTGGAGGGCCCTGCACCCTTCAGGGGTCAACATTGAGTTAATTCATTTTAGAACCTGAACACCTCCTTCTGCGTCCTTTACCTGACCCCACAACTGAGGCTCTGTCATGACATGTGCTGATTTCAGCAGCTATACCCATTTTTATCTACTTATGGTCCCCATTATCAGGTTTTAATTCTTCCTAGCTTACCATTATCCATCCTTTTGTCTGCCTGATATCTTTCTCTGCCTCTGTTCTCCATCTCTGACTATCCACTCACCCCTTTGCCCTCACTCTCTCCCAACCCTGGTTCCCACCAGTTCTGATGAAGGGTCAGTGGACTTGAAATATTAATTCTGCTTTCTCTCCACAGATGCTGCCAGACCTGCTGGTTTCTCTAGAAACTTCTGCTTTTGGTTCAGATTTCCATCATCTACAGCACTCTATTTTAATAAATAGAATATTGACTGTTGTTTTCTAGTACAGTTCTTTCAATTCTCTCACGTTGGTGTGTCGACAGTGTATGTTTATTGTCAGTTACATCATCATTAACATTATATTACGTCTCCTCCCAAGTTTCTCATCACTCTTTTGATGACAGTTTCTACAATTACTTTAAACTGTTTACATTATCATTTAGCATTTCTGCTAAAGCTTCATTTTCAATTGTTGCATAGAACTGCTCTATTTTTGTCAGTACTCTAGATGGGAAGTAGACTTGTGAATGAGCACTGAGCACAATCCCATGGGAGATATATTCAGAGAACTTTTTGAGGATAGTCTGAAGCTGTGGTGAGCTAATACATCTGCAGAGAGTGACTTCTCCTTTATTTTCCAAACTGCTCCCGACTCCAAAGTTAGTGAGGACCTCTTCTCAAAAGCTCTCTTAGATGTTGTGTGAAAGCAGAAGGATTTGGAATAATCTTCTCCACTTGGTTGACAATTTCTAAAAAGCATTGAATATCATTGACACCATTGGTTTTTGGTGGTCACTTATTGCCTTTGTCCTCTGGGAATTTACAGTGATTCTCTCCCTTGGACAATGTGACTTAAGAATGTATAAAGTGTAATCTGAACAGAGACATTGTAGCAAAGTTACTAGTAATCCTGAACTCCCAGGCTAATTTCTGGGGACATGGATTTCAAATCCAATATGGCAGATGGCACAATGTGTGTTAAAACATCTCTACGAAATGTGAAGTTACACACTTTGACACAAAAAATAGAAGAGTTGAATATTATTTAGATGGAGAAGGAACACAGAAGGCTGCAGAACAGAGGGAATTGGGGGCCTTCGTGCATGAATTACCAAATCTACAATCTATGTTCATCGAGTAACAGACAAGGCAAATTGATTGTTGGCCTTCATTTCCAAGGGAAAGGAGGATAAAAGAAGGAAGGTTTTGCTGAAACTGTACATGGCACTGGCCAGGTCATATGTAGAATACTGCAAAACAGTTTTGGTCCTGTTATGCAAGGAAAGGTATATTAGCATTGGAGAAGTCCAGAGAAGGTTCACTTTGTTGATTTTGGGGTATGGAAGAATTTTAAAGAAGAGACTAGAACCATCAGGCACTCTCAGATTAAGGGATTGATCATTTAAGACAGAGATGAGGAGTTTTCTTTTGTTTAAGTCAATTGGCAGAATTCTTTAATATAGATAGCTGTGGAGCTTGGGCATTAAGTATATTCAACACAGAGGTGGATAGATTATTTAGTCATTAAATGAATCAAGGATTATGGCAATGAGGCAGTAAAATTGAGTTCAGTATTACATCAATGAGTAGTGGAGAAGTTTTGACTGGCTGAATTGTTTATTTATGCACTTAAGTCAAATGCTCTTATGGCCTTATAGGACATGTTTCTTACCTTTGGGACTTGACATTTTTATTGAGCATTGCTTTCAAACCTTCCTATCTTCTTTGATCATGCTCCTTCTAAGTCATACCATGTATCAGTGTGTCATCCATGTAATAGGTAAACTGCCTTAAAGGATTTGAGACACTGCATGCTGAAAGATTTCTGGTGCTGATGCAATTCTAAAAGGCAGTCAATTGGAAACAAAAATCACTTGCATGGCTTGATACAACTTTTACTTGTAGTCTAGATGTATTTGCCAAAATCTGCTATCTGCATCAAATTTTGAGAAGAATCTACTACTGACTAGTTTTGCCAGACGGTTATCCATGGAAAAACAAGAGTGGTGTTCTTCCCAAACCACTTTCTTCAAATGCATTAGGGATACACAGAAACTGAGCCTCCCTGGATTTGGGAACTGTCACCTGCCCAATCGAATTAACATCAAGGGAAAGCAACAGCCGACACTTTAGTACAACAGAAAGTATATATTGGAAGCATTGCATAGATTTTAAACTTATCAGGAAAGGAAGAACTAAGCAGCAAACATTAAGGAATCACTTGAGAAAAGACATGCTAAAATTAACTACTGGTCTATGAAGATTTAAGATCAAGTACAGCACTACTTTGCAAAGACATGTTAAACCTGTATATCTTTACACACCTAGAAAGCTATCATGCAAAGGAAAGAAGTGCAGCTTCAGTGACACGAGATGAATTTCATCCCTCCTAGCATTAAGACTACAGTGGTGATCTGGAATAGTTTCAGTTCCTGAATCTAAAGGTCCTCTTTGCACTTACGTAGACTGCACTCGATTTAATGAGATCAAAGCAAGAAGGTAGCCACAGTGGGTTAAAACGTGACATGTTTATCAGAAAATACCAGGTATACAAAATTGGGCGTAAACAGCAAACAAAAAAAGAACAAAGAACTGCAGATGCTCGAAATCAGAAACACAAAGAGAAGTTGCTAGAAAAACTCAGCAGGCAGCAGTGTCTTTGTCGAGAAGCCAGAGTTAATCTTTTTAGTTTCAGTGAAGTCCAAGTTCTGGAGGAGGGGTCGCTGCACCCGAAACAGTAACTCTATATTCTCTCCACAGATAATACCAGACGGGCTGAGTTTTCCAGCTATTTCTGTTTTTGTTTCTGGATATAAACAGCGGCTTTTGTCAGTTCCCATTGAATGAGAAGTCAAAATTACTAACAATCTACATTGCTCCTTTTTAAATTTTAGTTGTTTATCATGTGGCATAATGTCAATTGCAGAAATTTTCCAAAGGACTATGTTGAACATTCTACAGGACCTAAGGGCAGTAATATATCATATGGATGGCATCTTAATCAATAGTGAATCTGCCAAAGAATATAACTTAAGAGCTAAAGCAGTTGTAAACTTTCTGCGGAAGAAGACCTGACATTGGATGAAAAATGGGAGAAAGTGAGGACTGCAGACGCTAGAGAATTAGAGTCAAAAAAGGTGCCACTGGAGAAGCACAGTAGGTCAGGCACATCCAAGGAGCAGGAGAACTGATGTTTTGGGCATAAGCCTTTTATCAGGAATGGGTGCTTTTCCAGCACCACGCTTTTACACACTAGATGAATAGTACGGATTCTCAGTAATGTATATTTGTTTCTCCAGACACAGTGTTAGTAGCAAGGACATAACAGCAGACCCAACAGAATCTTCTCAAGCATATAGAAGGAGAATATCTTTGGTCCAAAACCATGGGAAAGGTATAATCATCTAGGGAGCTGATAATCAATGGGATTGTGTTTGAATGTACTATACACTAAAAGAAAGAGGAATAATGGGCAGAATGACATGGGCTATGATGGGGTTTATAGCAGAATTGAATGAGACGAATGACAAGGCCCACCTCAATATTGAGAGCATCTTATGCCATGTGTTATGCTGTTCACAAGCATCATGGCAAGACTCTCATCAGGCAGTGGCAGGTCATGGTTTGGGGAGCCGGGAAAGCAGAAGTGGATATAAAGGACAGTGGTGGGGGAACCCTATGGTATACGGTAAGGGGGTGAACAGAACAGCAATGGAGGGTGTGGTAGGCTAAAGGAGGTGATGGTAGCAGCAGTGGCCACCACCATGACCTCCCACGTGGAGCACAGAGGAGCAGAGTAGGCATCTCTAAGTGTTTCAGTGCCAGGAACTATAATTGCAGACACTACAGACCTCTGCAGTCACCTCTGCTTTCCTCCATTGCCAGCCTTGATTTGTCACCCCTTCTAGCAGGGATCCACTCACTGTTCCTGCAGGACCCCTTAGAATCCTTTTGAAAGATTACCCAACAGACTCCCAGGTCTGTATTTGTTGCAAACTTGCTCCATCCAGGGAATGAGGCGTGACCTGTGTGGGATCTCTCAATCATGCATCAGGACAGTGACTGATGCCATTTGTGTAAGGTCACATTGGTTCATTTTGTTTCCAAATGCAGAGATCAGTATTGCAGCCTGGGCAATTGGATTCAGGGACATAGCTAGCTTCTCCAAGGTATTGGATACCATTGACTGTACACCCATGACACTGAGAGGCTATTTCACAAAACTAGCAACAGCAAAATCTCAAAAAACTCAATGCAATACTTGCTTCACCAAAACAAAAGGTTCAGCCCCTTATTTCTATTTGCCCAAGTCACTTGTTGGTCATACATTTGGATGAACCAGAATTTCATAAAAGACCAGAAACTATAAGCCTCAAAGACCATCGAGCCAAGAAACAAAAATCCAGAAAAAGACGATCTTCTAAGTTAGAAGGTTCATTTTCAGACGTTTCATCACCATACTAGGTAACATCATCAGTGAGCCTCTGGATGAAGCACTGGTGGCATGACCCACTTTTTATTTATGTGTTTAGGTTTCCTTGGGTTGGTGATGTCATTTCCTATTCTTTTTTCTCAGGGAGTGGTAAATGAGATCTAAGTCAGTGTGTTTGTTGATAGACTTCCGGTTGGAATGCCATGCTTCTGGGAATTCTCATGTGTGTCTCTGTTTGGTTTGTCCTAAGATGGATGTGTTGTCCCAGTCGAAGTTGCGTCCTTCCTCATCTGTATGTAAGGATATTAGTGAGAATGGGTCATATCATTTTTGGGCTAACTGATGTCCACATATCCTGGTTGGCTACTTTTCTGCCTGTTTGTCCAATGTAATGTTTGTTACAGTTCTTACAAGGTATTTTGTAAATGGCATTAGTTTTGCTTGTTGTCTGTGTAGGGTCTTTTAAGTTCATTAGCTGCTATTTTAGTGTGTTGGTGGGTTTATGGGCTACCATGATGCCAAGAGGTCGGAGTAGTCTGGCAGTCATTTCTGAGATGTATTTGATGTAGGGGACAGCGGCTAGGATTTCTGGATAAAGTTTGTCTGCTTGTTGGGGTTTGTTGCTGAGAAATCAGCAGGCTGTATTCATTGGGTACCTGTTCTTTTTCAATACACTGTGTAGGTGATTTTCCTCTGCTCTGTGTGTTCCTCTGTGCTGCAGTATGTGGTGGCTCATTGAAATAATGTTCTAATGCAGCTTCATTTGTGGGTGTTGGGATGATTGCTTCTGTAGTTCAGTATTTGGTCAGTATGTGTTGTTTTCCTGTGGATGCTGGTTTGAAGTTCCCCATTGGCTGTTCGCTGTACTGCGATATCTAGGAATGGCAGTTTGTTGTTGTTTTTCTCCTCTTTAGTGAATTTTATGACAGTAATGGTGTTTATGGATGGTCTTGAAGGTTTCCTCTGATTTGTTTTATTTAGTGGTGACAAAGGTATCATCCATGTGGCGGACCAAACGTTTGGGTGGATGGTTGACAGAGCTGTTTGTTCAAGTCTCTGCATTACTGCATCTGCTATGAACCCTAATATCTGAGGTCTCATGAGTGTTCCGTTGGTTTGTCTGTAAGTTTTGTTGTCGAAAGTGAAGTGGGTGGTAAGGCATAGGTTCACTAGCTTGATGATATTGTCCTTGCTGGTGAAGTTGGTGGTGTTAGGTGTACGTGTCTTTGGTTCTTCTAATAGTCTAGTCAGTGTCTCCTTGGCTAGGTTGATGTTGATAGGTGTGAACAGCGCTGTTACGTCAAAGGAGACTCACACCACTCCATCCACTCCACCCACGAATTCCTGAAGACCATCAAAGACACCAAGATAGAAGAGGATGAAATAGTGATCTCCTTTGATGTAACAGCCCTATTCACATCCATCAACATCAACCTGGCCAAGGAAACACTGACTACTTAGAAGAAACAAAGACACATATACCTAACAGCACCATTTACTACCCTCTGAGAAAAAGAACAGGAAATGACGTCACCACAGGAAATTACATCACCAACCCAAGGAAACCTAAACACATATTAAAAAGCGGGCCATGACATCAGTGCTTCATCTGGAGCTCACTGATGATGTTACCTAGTATGGCAATGAAACATCTGAAAATTAACCTTCCAGCTCAGCAAGCAAACCTACATCTGGAACCTCAACCTGAGCTACAAATCTTCTCAAAACCTGCTAATCTTCTAAGCCTAACAAGTATCCAATAAAATTGAATCTGTAATGTCATAGACATGGAGTGGTATGTAAAAATGACTGCGAAAAGAATGGACCAAGAGTTGACAAGTGATGTATAATTAGGGCTTGTCTGATACCAAGTAAATAGCACCTGCCATAATAAAGATGTAAAAGAGCATGAGAGAGAGACCTGAGCAAGCTTGTTCATGGTTTCTGAAGAGTTGAGCATACTCCTGTAAATTGGTATACATTTCCTTCATATAGAATAAACCAGTTCCTGTTTAAACCTACTGAAGGATCAATATTCTCTCCAAAGATAGACATAGAACATAGAACATAAAAAAATACAGCGCAGTACAGGCCCTTCGGCCCTCGATGTTGCGCCGACCGAAGCCTACCTAATCTACACTAGCCCAATAACCTCCATCTGCTTGTCCAATGCCCGCTTAAATGACCATAAAGAGGGAGAGTCCACCACTGCTACTGGCAGGGCACTCCATGAACTCACAACCCGCTGAGTAAAAAATCTACCCCTAACATCTGTCCTATACCTACCACCCCTTAATTTAAAGCTGTGTCCCCTAGTAACAGCTGACTCCATACGTGGAAAAAGGTTCTCACTGTCAACCCTATCTAAACCCCTAATCATCTTGTATACCTCTATCAAATCTCCCCTAAACCTTCTTTTCTCCAATGAGAAAAGCCCCAAGTGCCTCAGCCTTTCCTCATACGATCTTCCTACCATGCCAGGCAACATTCTGGTAAACCTCCTCTGCACTCGTTCCAATGCCTCCACATTCTTCCTATAGTATGGCGACCAAAACTGTACACAATACTCCAGATGAGGCCGCACCAGAGTCTTATACAACTGCAACATGACCTCAGGACTCAGGAACTCAATTCCTCTACCAATAAAGCCCAGTACACCATATGCCTTCTTCACAGCACTATTTACCTGGGTGGCAACTTTCAAAGATCTGTGTACATGGACACCAAGATCCCTCTGCTCATCCACACTACCAAGTAGTCTACCATTGGCCCAGTTATCCATCTTCTTGTTACTCCTACCAAAGTGAATAACTTCACACTTAGCTACATTGAATTCCATTTGCCATCTTACTGCCCAGCTCTGCAACTTATCTATATCGCGCTGTAACCTGCCACATCCTTCTTCGCTGTCCACAACTTCACCGACTTTCGTGTCATCCGCAAACTTGCTCACCCAGCCTTCAAGCCCCTCCTCCAGGTCATTTATAAAAATGACAAACAGCAATGGTCCCAAAACAGATCCTTGTGGAACACTGCTAGTAACTGCGCTCCAAGATGAACCTATACCATCAACTACTACCCTCTGTCTCCTTCCAGCCAGCCAATTCCTAATCCAAACCTCTAATGCACCCTCAATGCCATACCTCCGTAGTTTTTGCATTAGCCTGCCATGGGGTACCTTATCGAACGCCTTGCTAAAATCCATATACACCACATCTACTGCTTTACCCTCGTCCACTTCCTTGGTCACCTTCTCAAAGAACTCAATAAGGTTTGTGAGGCACGACCTGCCCTTCACAAAACCATGCTGACTATCCTTGATCACATTATTCCTATCCAGATGTTCATAAATCCTATCCCTTACAATTCTCTCTAAGACTTTGCCCACAACAGATGCGAGACTCACTGGCCTATAGTTACTCGGGCTATCCCTGCTCTCCTTCTTGAACATTCGCTATCCTCCAGTCTTCTGGCACTATTCCCGTAGACAACGACGACATAAAAATCAAGGCCAATGGCTCCGCTATCTTCTCCCTAGCTTCCAAGAGGATCCTAGGATAAATGCCATCATGCCCAGGGGACTTATCTATTTTCATCCTTTCCAGTATTCCCCAGACCTCTTCCCTACGTACCTCAAGGCCATCCATTCTAATCACTTGTGACTCAATATTCACATCAGCAACAGTGTCCTGTTCCTGAGTGTATACTGACGAAAAGTATTGATTTAGTGTCTCACCAATCTCCTCCGCCTCCACATACAACTTCCCACTACTATCCTTGATTGGACCGATACCTACCCTAGTCATCCTTTTATTCCTGACATACCTATAGAAAGCCTTTGGGTTTTCCCTAATCCTACCAACTAAGGACTTTTCATGTCCCCTTCTCGCTGCTCTTAGCTCTCTCTTTAGATCCTTCCTGGCTACCTTATAACTCTCAATCGCCCCAACTGAACCTTCACGCCTCATCTTTACATAGGCCGCCCTCTTCCCTTTCACAAGGGATTCCAATTCCTTGTTAAACCATGGCTCCCTCACAAGACCCTTTACTCCCTGCCTGACTGGTACATACTTATCAAGGACACCCATTAGCTGTTCCTTGAACAATCTCCACATATCATTTGTGTTCTTCCCTTGAAGCCTATTTTTCCAATCCACGCATCCTAAATCATGCCTCACCGCATCATAATTTCCCTGCCCCCAGCTTAACTGTTGCCCTGCAGTGCACACTTATCCCTCTCCATCACTAGAGTAAAAGTCACCGAGTTGTGGTCACTGCCTCCGAAGTGCTCACCTACCTCCAAGTCTAACACCTGGCCTGGTTCATTACCTAGAACCAAATCCAGTATAGCCTCACCTCTTGTTGGCCTGTCTACATATTGTGTCAGGAAACCCTCCTGCACACAGTGGACAAACACCGACCCATCTAACGAACTCGAGCTATAGCTTTCCCAGTCAATATCTGGGAAGTTAAAGTCCCCCATAACAACCACCCTGCTACTTTCACTCTTCTCCTGAATCATCCTCGCAATACTTTCCTCTACTTCTCTCGGACTATTAGGAGGCCTGTAGAAAACTCTTAACAGGGTGACCTCACCTTTCCTATTTCTAACATCTGCCCACACTACCTCAGATGGCAAGTCTTCCTCCATCACCCTTTCGACTGCTGGAATACTATCCTTGACAAGCAATGCCACACCTCCCCCTCTTTTACCCCCATCTCTGACCCTTGATTTAAACCCTGGAACCTGCAACAGCTATTCCTGTCCCTGTTCTACCCACATCTCTGTAATGGCCACAACATCGAAGTCCCAGGTACCAACCCATGCTGCAAGCTCACCTACCTTATTTCTTATACTTCTGGCATTGAAGTATACACACGTCAAGCCACCTTCCTGTTTACAGGCACCCTCCTTCAAGATCGATGCCATGTTCCTAACCTCCCTACACTCAAGGTCCTGTACCCTAAAGCTACAATCCAGGTTCCCATGCCCCTGCAGAGTTAGTTTAAACCCTCCCAAAGAGCACTAGCAAACCTCCCCCCAAGGATACTGGTGCCCCTCAGGTTCAGGTGTAGACCATCCTGTTTATAGAGGTCCCACCTTCCCCAGAAAGAACCCCAGTTGTCCAGAAACCGGAATCCCTCCCTCCTGCACCATCCCTGTAGCCACGCATTTAACTCTTCTCTCTCCCTATTCCTCGACTCTCTATCACGTGGCACGGGTAACAAACCAGAGACAACAACTCTGTTCGTTATAGCTCTGAGCTTCCAACCTAGCTCCCTTGAAGCCTGTCTAACATCCTCACCCCTCTTCCTACCTATGTCACTGGTGCCAACGTGGACCACGATCTGGGGCTGCTCCCCCTCCCCCTTGAGGACCCGGAACACACGATCAGAGACATCACGTACCCTTGCACCTGGGAGGTAACATACCAATCGTGAGTCTCTGTCGCCCCCGCAAAACCGCCTATCTATGGCCCTCACTATTGAGTCCCCAATAACTATCGGTCTACCTTTCTCCACCCTTCCCTTCTGAGCAACAGGGACAGGCTCTGTGCCAGAGGCCTGAACCTCGTTGCTTACCCCTGGTAAGTCATCCCCCCACAAGTATCCAAAACGGTATACTTGTTCTTGAGAGGAATGACCGCAGGGGGTCCCTGCACTGGCTGCTTCCTCCCACTCCCCCTCACTGTTACCCATCTCTCTATAACCTTCGGAGTAACTACTTCCCTAAAACTCTGATCTATGACCACCTCTGCCTCCCGAATGATCCGCAGTTCATCCAACTCCAGCTCCAGTTCCCTAACACGGTCTTGGAGGTGCTGGAGATGGGTGCACTTCTTGCAAGTGTAATCAGGAGGGACGCTAATGGCTTCCCTCACCTCATACATGTTGCAAGAGGAACATTGCACTGCCTTCGCTGCCATCCCTCTAAAAGAGAAACTTTAAAAACTAGATGTAAAGAAACAAACAACAAAATGCAGCACTTACCTGCTTGTCACAACGGGTCTTATTATTAGGTTAGAGGAGGAGGGCGGGTGGGAGACTCTACCCCTGTAGTGCCTCGGGTTCCTCACCTGCGCGCTTTTATAAGACAAAAAACCTTCCCAGGTAAGCTGGCGCGACACCAGCTTCCGGGTCCGCTAGGCACTTAAAAAAAACTTTAAATTTTAGCCGTTAAAAAAAAATAACTGGACTATACCATGATTTTAAAGAAAACACCATCAGACAGCCGTTACCTGCTCCGCCCCGAGAGTGAGACTAACAGACAACACCCAATATTCCTGAGATATAGCAGTAATGCTTTAAATAACTGTTTCTCTAACTAGTAAAGTAGTTAAAAAACTAAGATGTAAAATAAAGCAGTTGGACATTTCAATATTTACTAAAAGAAATAAAGAACCAAAATTATTGGTGGAGAAGCAAAATTACAGCAAGGACAGCAATCTGTTTTCTGAAAGTAAATCACTTAGAACAGTTGCAGAAGTTGCTGGCCTTAAGCACTTGTTTTATTTTGTTCCTTGCTTACTTTCTATAATCTCATATTAAATAGGAATGCTGAAGATTTGTCAGATAAAGAGGTCCTTAAAGGTAGCAAAGAATGAGCCCCCATGACTTGGCAGTGGTTTTACTCCTTGCCAACTTAACTTCAGTGGAACAGTATGTTAGACAGGTGGTCATTCACACCATCAAACTACCACCAAATACAAATTTCAATTCCTGAATATCTCAGATACATGACCTGCAGGTACAACCTAAATCATCTTGACTAATAAAAGAAAATCAACAAATATTTTATTACTTGCTATCCCCTTCTACATTTTGAGATGTTTATACTTTAGGAAGAGAGAAACTCAAAAATGTACCCATTGAAGAATCATCATACATCCTCTTGATTTAACAGACTGACCTACGAAATGTCACTTGAGACCAAGCAAGATTTTTTAATATACAAATTCATTCTAGATTCTAATTTAGAAAGGTTTTGAGAAAGGAATGTTCAAGCTTCAAGTTTCAAGCAGAATTTTAAAGGCTGCAGTAATAACAGATAATACAAATGCAAATATCTCAATTCTAAATCATTTATTTTTGACATGCTGTACAGATCTCAATATATATAATTTTAAGTCTGTAGACTGGCTTCATTTCTACCTTGTTAATGCATATCAAACTTTTAGAAGACAAGATTGAAGCAGATGATAGACTATTTGCCTCACTAAGATGTTAATTTACTGCTAATAGCCTGGGGGAAAATAACTCTGTAGTTGGTTGCTGTACAATTGATTTTCAGCTTTATTTTCAAAAGGACTAAAGTCCCATGCTAAGAGTAAATCTGTAAGATACTCTATTGGCCGAGTAGGGAAAATCAGGCATATGATATAATAAGAAGCCTTACAAATAAGCAAAATGTCTTGTTTATGGTAGGGTTGATTTTACACCTGTTCCTCACAAACTGATGAATTCAAGATGAGTTTGATTAACAAACCGAAGTGTTTTAAAACATTTTCTTTGATTTTGCTGTACTCAATGCTCTATGATATTGTGTAATTTTTAAAATTATTTTCTCTCAGAATGTGGGCATTGGTGGCAAAGGCAGTATTTATTGTCAAACACCAATCACACCTGATGATGGGGCAGTGATGAGCTGCCTACTTGAATTGTTGCACTCCACATGATATAGCTGCAATCATAGAGTTGTTAGGATGCACATTGCAGGACTTTGACCCATTGCTGTAATATGTTGTTGAGATGGCTATGAAACCTCCTGGGGTCCTTAGTCAATGTTGAAGACACCTAGACCACTCTCTCCTGGCTGCATACCTCTGCTGAGCCTGTTGTAGTGGAAGGATAGGATGTACCCAGGGATGGCCATTGCTGTGTCTGATGCTAATGTCAGGCTGACATTCCTGCATAACCTTGATAATCTTTCATCCTCTTTGTAAACAAAAATCTGCCACTTCCATTAAAATATTTTAAAATCCACTGCCATTTGAGGAAGGGAATCCAAAGATTCACAGCCTTTTGACAGAAAAATGTTTTCCTCAACTCTGCCTTAAGTGAATGACGTGTTATTTTTAAATTATGACCAAGGGTCTCTACTTTCACCACCTTTTCACAAAGAGAGTTCCAAAGACCCACGATCTGTCGAGAGTTTTTTTGGGTGGTGGGTTATAACCTCTTTTTCAAATGGACATGTATGACCTTTAAATATGAACCCCCCTAAAGATTTCAATTAAGTCTTATTTTAGTTTTCTAAAACTCAGCGGATGCAAGCCAAGCCTGATCAAACTTTATTTACAAGACAATCTACTCATTCCAAATATTAGTCTGATGAATTTCTGAATTACCACTAATGCACCTTATTACCTCCTTTAAAAATATGACCAATACCATGCAGAATACATTTTTTGCAGTTTAACATATGAGCTGCCTGTTATGTAATATTTAGTCTATGTTGATCTTTGTTTGTTTTGGAGAAAGTCTCAAAATGTGAAATCAGCCCATGTTATTCTTTCTGCTGGCCATTGGGAAATGCATATCTTTTAAAAATTAACAATTTCTATAAGCATCATAACATATTTGATAGACTTCATTTTTTTTGAAGCCACAAGTTGTTATCACTTACCTAGGCCATGCCTGTGTGTAGACATTGGTGGCATTATGGACCAGACCTTGGCTGTTGGATTGTAGCATTCTACAGTGTTGGATGTCTTTAATCCATCTCTCCCACCGACCACATACAGCTTGCTATCATTCACTGCCATGCCAAACTGTAGCCGTCTTCCATTCATTGTGCCGACTTGCATCCAATTGTTCGTCCTGAGATCATATTTTTCTACTGTTGTAGCCCCCGTAGAAATGTACAGTGGTATATCAGAGAAACATTGACAATTTTGGTTGCAACATTGTAAGTTTAGAAAGTTTAAATTCAGTAGTGTTATCAATCACTAGACGTAAAAAAAATCAATGCTGAGTTGTTAGAAGTAACAGATCATCTGAAAGTCTATTTATTTATTGTTGAAAGTAATAATTCATCCACAAGCGTACAATCATGGATAAACAGAAAGGTGTAGAGATTAGTTTGGTACAATGAACTGTATAACAACATAATTCTGCAAATTGAAGTGGTGAAACGTGGCCCCTCCTTGAAATTCCTGTAGATTCTACATCTACCTGTGTCCATCAGGAAAACACAGCATGACGGTCAAAAATGTGTGGGAGAAAAGGTCACGATTTCCCAAGTCACCATCATAGATCTCCTTGACGTTAAGTAAGGATTAATTTTGGTGAGATCTGTACATCCAGTTTCATCATCGCAACTGAAGAAGGTTTATGAAAAATTACATAAAGTAACTGAGGGAAAGCATGAAACATTTAGAAGACCACAGAAATGTGTTTTGTCCAAATTTATAATACCCTTTGATAAAGTTCTAACTTATTTCACTCATATTGTTCTGAATTTTTAAATGGAAGAAGCAGCTACACTATGTGTACTCTATTGAACCCAAATAGTTGATAGGTCAGTGCAAAGGCTGTTGCAAAAAAAATGTAAATGCTTAGTCTTTATAGGTTTAGTAACACATGCTTCAGTCTCCTATTCTTTCTTACCCTTGGTGGTGTCCATTCCTCCTACAGCGTAAAGTGCTCCAACTGTAGACTTTCGGGGTTTCGTTCTGGGACTTTGCATCATGGGTCGTCTCTCTGGCAACAAATGATACCTCATAACTTCCATAAGTAGTTTTTGACAGTCCAGGTCATTAGCAAACATTGGATTGTTTTACAAGTCAGCCAAAAACTATTAAGAAATATAGAACTCATCAGTCACCATTTGTCCACATAACTCATTGTAACATTCCAAACGAGTATTTTATTCTGATTCTTGGGATACTGTTATATGTAATAACCTGCAGAGAATGCAAGTATAATTACGTAACTAATTACGATTTTTTTTTAAAAGAGGTGGCTTTATTAATTTTGGGACTACAGCCACTAACTGTTTGTGATACGCATATGGTATTTGGTGGGGGTGGTGGGGAGGGGGTTCTAGTTTATAAAGGTCCAACTTACAAATGCTCATTCTTACACACACAATCCCATACAGTGAAGTAATTTTGACGACCCAACATATAAACATTTCATGAACTTGCAAATGGTTTCTTTGCATTGTCCTGTACTGTGTTCTGAAATGCATACCAATCGACTTGTGAGCAGACTCCAGATCGGAAACCGTTTGCAACCTGGGGATCGCCTGAAGAGACCAGATTTTAACTGCAGTGACTTTAAGCATGAAGGTAACTGTATCAAGCAGAAATTTTCTCACTTCTGAAGTAGACCTGGGTGATTTTAAATCTAAGTAACAGGAGAATCGACGTTTCGGGCATAAGCCCTTCTTCAGAAGAAAGGCTTATGCCCGAAACGTCGATTCTCCTGCTCTTTGGATGCTGCCTGACCTGCTGCGCTTTTCCAGCAACACATTTTCAGCTCTGATCTCCAGCATCTGCAGTCCTCACTTTCTCCTCGATGATTTTAAATCTTGCCAGCCAATTTCCCACACCTCTAGTTGGGAAATCAATTGGAAGTGGTGGAAAAAACCACATGGATGGTGGAATGGGCTCCAATGACATCACATGAAATGGAAAGGGGTGAGATGTGGGCAACCATAAATTTTCTCTCTCTAGATGAGGCCCCTAATCTTCATGAGGGCTAGAGGAGAACTCCACTCCTCCTGAGGATGCAAAGAGCATAAGCCGTTTGTGCCTCTCCTGATATCATTCAGGCTGTCAAATTTAAAACAAATCACATCAGTTGGTTCCTCCTCAACTGTAGGCCAGAGCTGAGCTGGGTTTGATCTGGAATCTTCACTAGCTACTCATTAGAGAAGGCTACAGTTGGGATTCAAAGACTCCTGGGGACTCCATGGTGAATAAGTTATCTGGCAAATTTAACTGTCCAACCGTTCTGTTCCTATATGGTCGATTCAATTATAATTGCTCTTGTGTTCTCATCAGAAACATGTACAGGATGAAGCGCTGATAATGAAACATTACCATCACAATATTAGATTACTTTTTCAAAATAAGTAAATATTAAATTCATGTAGTAGTTAACTCATATTAAACACTGTATGGAACAGTATATTGACTATTTTCTATACATTTACCTGTGGAGACAGCAAAGGCAGTCTGATGTAAGACAGGAGCATTGCAAGATCCTGTTGTCTCTTCTGTAAATCATGTTTTACCCACATCACCAAAGCTTGAAATATGGTCTCCTCATCAGGAACATTAATGTCATCACTAGCAAGGAGCTTCTCAATCTCGCTGGCAGGGAGCAGAAGGAACTCTTGGTTCTTAATCACTTCCATGAAATGTTCCTGCACAGCAATTCAATGAAACAAAAATTGGAGACAAGCAAATGTTTTTGACATAATATGTTAATAAAATTATAAGATTCTCTTTACCTTCATAAAATAAAACAGGAGTTGGCCACAACATTCCTGTTTGAGCATGGTAATAGGTTTTACTGAATATTGCTTCAATTTCTTTACTGTTAATCCAAGATATTATTGATTTCCAGAGCTATAACACAAAGTGCATTAAAATGACCTCAGCAAACACTCTGATGCATGGCGAGATCAATCATCATGGATGAAAACAGCTAATAGCACTAAGCAATGATTTAAAACTCACCAGAGAAGCCCAGAGCAATCTTTATTGCACATGGAAGCACTAAAGTGAAGTCAACAGTAGTTTAATGATCCAGCATTTGAAACAAATTCTTGAGGGCAAGAGAAAATTTATGGTAGCGTTGGCAACATCCAACTCCAACTCTGACAGCCAAGAAGATCCAGAGTTCCAGAAGAAAGGAGCATTTAACCGATAGGTGAAAGTGAGGACTGCAGATGCTGGAGGATCAGAGTCGAGAGTGTGGTGAGAGAAAAGCACAGCCGGTCAGGCAGCATCCAAGGAGCAGGCGAATCGATGTTTCAGGCAAAAGTCCTTCATCAGGTTTCTGATGAAGGGCTTTTGCCCGAAACATCAATTCTCCTGCTCCTCACCTGCTCCCTGACCTGCTATGCTTTTCCAGCACCGCACACCGGACATTTAGTCAATAGGTTAAATCCTAAAAATACAGAAAGTTTCAAGAACTGAAAAAAGATATGAAACAAATTTTAAAAAGGAGCCAAGAGTGCTTTTATGCACAAATAAACACCTGCCTCGGGTGGAAGAGAGTCTGCTTAGGTACTTTTTTTTCCCCAGTATTCTTTCTGCTGAACTATGCACTCCAACAGGCAGAGCTAACCATGAGAGTGCTAACCTGAACAAATCAGCATAGTGGTTTGGATAGAAACATGTCGGATATCAAAATCTGCATTTATCAACTTGTGTGAACTTCAGGGATTCACAAAACAAATGGCTGGATTACACTTGGCTTATGTTCAACTAGTTATTCATCTTCCTACTATTTATACAATGTTGCTGACAGGGTATGGCTCCCTAATTATCTAATAAATAATTATTGGTCTGAAAAGCACATTGAGACATTTCAATATGATAAACGTTCGGTATAAAGCCAAAACTTATAAACATCAATAATAGTCTATACATTCCTCAGAAACATCTGCTCTTGTTTCTTTGACAGATCTGATTAAATAGCCAAGCCAATCTGCCAATGGGGAGAAAAAGATACACAGAGAAAAACATATGGAACCAGTCTTCGATATATTGGATTGAAATAGAAACATTTATATGTGACACTTCTCTTAATAAGTAAGAACTATATACAGGCCTTAATTCTTAAAAATGACCAGACATTAACCAACTGCTCTGCCACATATCAGTCAACCAACATTGATATAGATTCAGAAGCAATTGCCCTTCACTATATTTGATGTAAAATAGTTAATAACATTGGGACTTTACAAATTGGAGCACGAAGCTCAGGAATGTGGAAATAATGATACATTTCTGCTAAGAATTGATAGGGCCATAGTTGGAATGAGTTTGATTCATCGTGGATCACTGATGGCCATTATTGCTTGCCAATCATTGATTGCCAAAGGCAAGTTGGTGATGGTGAGCTGCTTTTTTGAACCACTGTAGTCTTGTGCCATTAGATAGGAAGTTCCAGGATTTTGACAGTGAAAGAATGGTGTACAACTTGGAGAACTTAGAGGTAGTGAAATCTAGGGATATCTGCTGTCTGTTTTTCTAGATGGTAGAGATCTTGGGTGTGGAAGATGCTGTCGAAGAAGCCTTAGTAAATTGCTCTTTTGATGATTCACACTACTGTCACTGTGTGCCAGAGATGGAGAGATGCATATTTAAGGTGATGAATAGGGTTTTGATGAAGTATGCGTTGAATGTTGATGCATTTCTTTAGTGTAATTGTGCATTCATTTATCCAAGAAATTGGAGAGTATTCCATCATATTCTTGATTTGTGTCATATAGATGTTAGACAGGTTTTGAAGATTCAGAACATGAGAAATTTATCACAGAATGCCTATCTCCTTTTTGTAACTACAATATTTATATAACTCATTCAATTGAGTTGCTGGTCAATACTCATTCCTAAATAGTTGGTGGTAGGGCATTCAATGGTAGTATTGCCATCAAATGTCTGTGATGTGGAGGTGGTTAGATTATGTCTTGTTCAAGATTGCTATTGCCTGACAGGGTTTACTATGATTGGTAAATTACAATTTAAATTAACAACAATTAGGTGGAAAACCTAGAACCTGTTGGCACAAGAGATCAGAAATAACAAACTATGGTATGTTTAAACTGTCACGTGCAGTTAAGGCTTGTCCTATTCATAACTGTTAAAACTCAGAACTGACAAGAATCTTCTGGAACTAACTTTTCTTTATGGGTACTGGGGTGCGAAAAATTGCTACTAAGGCCTCACCTGACTCTTAGCCTTTGAATTATAAAACAAACCCCATGCTCTCCTACATTCACATCCAAATCATTTATATAAATGACAAAAATCAGTGGACCCAGCACCGACCCTTGTGGCACTCCACTGGTCACAGGCCTCCAGTCTGAAAAACAACCCTCCACCACCACCCTGTCTTCTACCTTCGAGCCAGTTCTGTATCCAAATGGCTAGTTCTTCCTATATTCCATGAGATCTGACCTTGCTACCGGGTCTCCCATAGGGACCCTTGTCCAACACTTACTGAAGTCCGTATGGATCACATCTACTGCTCTGCCCTCATCATTTCTATTTGTTATTTCTTCAAAACACTCAATCAAGTTTGTGAGACATGATTTCTCACGCACAAAGCCATGCTGACTATTCCTAATCAGTCCTTACCTTTCCAAATGCATGCAAGTCCTGTCCCTCAGGATTGTCTCCAACAGCTTGCCCACCACCAAGGTCAGGCTCACTGGTCTATACTTCTCTAACTTTTCTTTACCACCTTTTATAAACAGTGGCACCACGTTAGCCAACCTTCAGTCTTCCGGCACCTCACGTGTATTTATCGATGATACAAATATCTTAGCAAGAGGCCCAGTAATCACTTCCCTAGCTTCCCACAGAGTTCTAGGGCACACCTGATCAAATCCTGGGGATTTATCCACTTTTATGTGTTTCAAGACAACCAGAATCTCCTCCTCTGTACTATGGACATTTTTCAAAACGTCAGCATCTATTTTCCCACATTCTATATCTTCTATGTCCTTATCCACAGTAAACACTGATGCAAAATACTCATTTAGCATTGCCTCTATTTCCGGCAACTCCACTCAAAGGCTACCTTGCTGATCTTTGAGGGGCCCTATTGTCTCCCTCGTTACCCTTTTGTCCTTAATGTATTTATAAAAATGTATTTAGTAAATTTGCAGATGACACCAAAATTGGAGGTGTAATGGACAGCAAAGAAGGTTAACTCAGAGTACAATGGGATCTTGATCAGATGGGCTAATGGGCAGAGGAGTGGTAGCTGGAGTTTAATTTAGATAAATGTGAGGTGCTACATTTTGAAAAAGCAAATCAGAGCAGGACTTATACACTTAATGGTAAGGTCCAAGGGAATGTTGTTGAACAAAGAGACCTTGGAGTGCAGGTTCATAGTTCCTTGAAAGTAGAGTCATAGGTAGATAAGATAGTGAAGAAGGCGTTTGGTTTGCTTTTCTTTATTGGTCAGAGCACTGAGTACAGGAGTTGGGATGTCATGTTGCAGCTGTACAGGACATTGGTTAGACCACTTATGGAAAATTGTTTGCAATTCTGGTCTCCTTCCTATTGGAAGGATGTTGTGTAACTTGAAAGAGTTCAGAAAAGATTTACAAGGATGTTACCAAGGTTGAAGGATTTGAGCTACAGAGAGAGAGGCTGAATAGGTTTTCCCTGCAGTGTCGAGGGCGGAGTTTGATAAAATCATAAGGGGCATGGATAGCATAAATAGTCAAGGTCTTTCCTCTGGGTTGGGGAGTCCAGCACTAGAGGGCATAGGTTTAGGGTAAGAGGGAAAAGATATTAAAGGGACCTAAGGGGCAACCTTTACATGCAGAAGTTGGTGCGTGTATGGAATGAGCTGCCAGAGGAAGTGGTGGAGGCTGGTATGGTTACAACTTTTCAAAGGCATCTGGCTGGGTATGAATAGGAGGGGTTTAGAGGGATACAGGCTAAATACTGGCAAATGGGACTAGATTAGGTTAGGGTATCTGGTTGGCACGGCCGAGTTGGACTGAAGAGCCTGTTTCCGTGCTGTGCATCTCTATGACTATAACTCTCAAAATATTAAACAGACATTTCAGAATAAAGAATTGGAAATACTCATATCCTGAAGCCATCCAAAGTGACTAAAGTAGGTCCTCCTGAAGTAAGACATTAATGATCTCAAATCCCAGCGTGGATGTCTGCAAACATAAAGATCTGCCTTAGAACATAAAACATAGAACATAAAGCGCAGTATAGGACCTTCGGCCCTCGATGATGCGCTGACCTGTGAAACCAATCTGAAACCCATCAATCTACACTATTCAATTCTCATCCATACACCTATCCAATGACTATTTAAACAATCTTAAAGTTGGTGAATTTACTATTGTTGCAGGCAGAATTAACCTTGAGGTTAATTAACTTATGGCCATTGCCAAATTTGGAAGAGTGCTATAAAGGACCAAATTTTAAGGCAAGTTACTGGGTAATCTCCAATATATCTTCTGCCAAATAAACAAGAACAGAAAGTTGTCATCAATGTGCACTCAGAAGGGAGTTGCCATTATTCTGCCCATAGGGATTTATCGGAGTGCTACTAAATTTATTGTTGTGCCACCATGGAATGCTCGCCACTCACTTGCTCGCCCTAGTCTTCACTTGGCCCATCACCACACCCCTAACTACTATGGCCACAATGTTCACTACTTCGCTTGGCCCTCATTTGGTTCATTCACTGACTACAATGATTACTACTGTCCATGCTGCCCAATGGCTGACAGCTCATTGCCTCCATCCCCCTCACTGCCCTGCTCTCTTGCTTATGGGGAGTGGTAGACCGTGAGGCAGTAGCTCAGTGAGAGGAGGCAGGCAGTGAGCAGTCTCGAGTTGGAATGTCAGTGAATCAGGGCAGCTAGGGAAGTGGTGAGAGGTGCAGCCAAAAGGGTCAGAGTAAGTTGGTGTGCAAATTACAAGCTTAGAAGTTTGACTAGTATTCCACTGAAAATTGCAATCCTTTGCCATGGTACAAACCAAGTACAGCATATCATGAGGTTATAACCTCAACTGTTCTTGATAGACCCTCTAGTTAGATTGATGCTGATTTTAGAATTCTATATTCCATATCAATGTGTTGGTTACTCAGTGTATTCTCAACATAAATTTGCAGCTTGTCAAGGGTTCACTTACTGTTAAGGTTGTGAAAACAATCAAAAGCATCAAATGGCAAAGTCTGCCAATTGTTTTTGACATACCTCTGTAAACACCTCTGGGGCAAGTAAAAATTTGCTCTTTTAATTCTACTTTCTGCGATATGAAATGTCATCTCAATGCTCAGTAAAAGTTTATGATGGACCCAAAGGTCATAAATTTAAATCCCAGGGCAGAAAACTGCATTTAACAAATAGTGTAACTGATAGCTGGCACTGTGTTGGGTTGCCACTTGTTCATCATTGTAAGGAAAACTACTATTTACATAAAAGAAAGACTGGCATTTACATAGGAACTACCAAGTAGCTACTAAATGTACCAAAGCATTTTATAGCCAAAGAAGTTAAAAATCATTCAATACCAGGTTATAGTCCAACAGGTTTAATTGGAAGCACTAGCTTTCAGAGCCCCACAACCACCTGATGAAGGAGCATTGCTCTGAAAGCTAGTGCTTCCAATTAAACCTGTTGGACTATAACCTGGTGTTGAGAGATTTTTAACTTTGTACACCCCAGTCCAACACCGGCATCTCCAAATCATAGCCAAGGAATTACTTTTGAAGTGTAGCAACAATTACATTGTGCATATACTGGAGGGCTCAACACCCTGAAGTGGGCACCAAGAAGCTTTTTGACTCTGAAGTGAGGTTGCTATAAACTGATCAATAGCTGACCTACATATGCTTCTTAATTTCTTCCATGGTCCAGGAAGCCAAGTTGTCAATAATTTCTCAAGCCATGTAAACAGATACCAACAAACATAGCCTTAACAGTATTGACCATTCTCTAGAAACTAACTAAACAAAATGTTTACTAGCAACATTATTTTGGAAAATTACTCTGGCTATGCTTATTTGACTCCTGACAACAATAATACCCTTGTTATTTAGCAAGTTCATCATTCTGTAAATCTGGCACGATTACTGGACAACCCTCGAGTTATTTTTGTCCTATACTGATGTCTTTCATCTCTTTTCATGATTTGTTAGAAAATGAAAAGTAATTGCAAAACAGGCAGAATTTAAATTGCTGATTCTAAGAGTAACAAGGGATATGAGCCATTATCCTCATCCTATCTCAGCCTCTCACTGTGATTTTGTCTGGAAAATAGGAACAGGAAGTTAAATACATTTCAGTTTACAAAAATAGACAATGCTGTTTATCAGGATGGGCTTCATCTGTGTGAGAAAGATACTGAAGCAGGAAACTGTTAATAACATCTAAACTGTTATATCCATGATTGAAGAGATTAAACAGGATGGGCTCAAGCTTTACTAAGTCCATTTATTTTCAAATTGTATGCTTCAATGAAAATTTGATTAAAAAAAACACAATGTAGTAACTAATGTACAATTAAAATTTAGCTTTTTCATATCCAACTGATGTGCACTGACAGTATTATTCGTAGTTCCATGGGTGGTTTACCAATTTTGATTTGATGATACTGGTATCACTTTTATATTTTTGAATGAACAAACTGTCACTCAAGGGAGGAACAAACAGTAGGGATTCTTAAAGTCTGCCTGCAATACATCTGGAAATTCCCATTTGGACTGTATTTACAACTAATTTATATTGTGTAGGTTACAGTACATTGCAAAGTTAACTGCTCCACAATCTCATTCCTAGTGTTAAATCAATGCTGCAACACAATGACTTCCTCAGATTAGTTTGGTGTAAGTTAAGAAGCAGGACTATAATAGCAGGGAGGTGTAATTTTTTAATATGATTTTCCTGCAGGTTTAATAAAGGAAGAATTTCCATCTGTGTAGTACATTTTCACAACTCCCATTGTTTCACATCCAGTCTATGAACTTGCCTGAAGAGTGGTTATTTTTGTTCCGTAGATTGCAATTTACAAACTGCAAGATCCCACAAACAGAAGAATGAACAGCCACTTGCAGAATACTGATTCAGGAAGTAATTAGGTTGACACATTGGGAGACTGGATTGCTAGTATTTATGATTGACAGAGAGTCATGGGTTGTTCATGGGTGGAAGTAGAGACGGGAAAGTGGAGTTGAAACCACAATTAGATCTTCCACAATCTTATTGAATGTTTGGGGTAGGTTTGAGGGATAGAATAACTGACTCCTGTTCCAAATTCTTGTGCTTTTTTAAAAATTCTACCATGGAATTTTCTTTATCCAGCTAAATCACTGGAACAGATTAGCATGCTTAATTTAACCCATTGTGAGATTTGAAGGTAACCCATTTAAGTTAAAACTTGTGTTATCCCACATAATGGTTTTCCATGTTACATATTATGGTAAAATGCTGCTATGTGCCTGCCTCTTCTGTTCTGAACACTATGTGGAGGTAGCAGTGTTGGACTGGGGTGAACAAAGTTAAAAATCACAAAACACCAGGTTATAGTTGAACAGGTTTCTTTGGAAGTACTAGCTTTCACAGCACTGCCCTCTAAAAGCTAGTACTTCCAAATAAACCTATGGAGTATAACCTGGTATTGTGTGATTTTTAACTTTATTCAGACAATAGGCAAGTTCAGCTTACTGCATGTAACCTAGCAAGTACAAATTCACATTTAAATTTGTTCTGTTTGTGTTCCAAATTCCATGTTACAATCTATTCCTGATAAGTTTGGATTCCCTTGCCTACCATCCTCATTGTTCTTCTGTCCTGCCTTGCTGATGAGTGCAGACAGAAAGCCAGGCAGCTTGTCTGTTTGCCACCAATGATCAGTGGCGGGTTCAACATGTTGCTCCATGTGACATCAATGTCGCAATGGAACTATGTGTCAGCTAGTTATGTGGCAACCGTAATGAATGTGCTTTAACCAAATGGCTATTTCTCAAAATCTAAGGGGAGTAGTTTAGGTGAACATGGTCCATCAGGGAGTTCCATCACAGTTGGTCAACGGCAGAGCCTACATCTTACTCTACAGTGCCATGTGCAAAACTTTCCATCTCCATCCAATTCTCAACTGAGCAATGAAAATGAAAAATGGCTGCCAGCACACCCAGAGTGGGCAGAATAAATTTGTTTGTCTTTGCACTCATGTACAATGCAAGGCCCTTCAATGGGCAACTATATTAATCAGGCTCTCTCAGATTCTAGTCTAAAGATATCGGCATTCACAAAATTTTGCACTCTAAGTCCTGCATTGACCAATTATGTAGAATGCAAATTAAAACAGAAACTCAGCAGGTCTGGCAGTGACTCTGAAGAGAGAAATAGAGTTAGCGTTTCAAGTTTAATTAATATTGTTTGGCAGATTCAAAAAGAATCATTGGAGTCAAAAAATATTATTTTTCTTGCCAGTGAGGCTGCCAGGCTGATTGAGTTTCACAAGTACTTTCTGTTTTGATTTACCATCTCCTGCATCTTTAATATTTTGCTTTTATGTAGATGACAAATTCTGACCACAAAACGATTCCTACCATTTCATTAATCCAGACTAATCCTAGTAATCTTTGTGAAATAGAAATCATTGCAGTCACTTTTTCAAGTGTTACATTCTAGGATTGCATAGTCTGCAGAAGGATGCAGAAGTATAGGTTCATTACTGAACTGTAGGTCCTTGACAATGTGTGTTATTTGAAATATAAATTAGAAGTGATCATTTATTGACTGCAAATTGGTTCCTGCTCCAAAGACAAACAGTCAAAATCAATTGCAATTTTTATTTGTTCTTTGTTCACTTTTTCTATTGTTAACTAAAAAGTTAACAATAACAATTGTTCAAAGTTTTCACAAGATCTGGTGCTCCCACATTGAACAATGTAAACACGTTACATCACGTTGGACATTAGGGAAAGTAGCACTGCTTCAGACAGTGAGCACTAACATCCTGAGCACTAAGCAGGATAGTGTTGTGACTCATTTTTAAAGCTACAGTTAAAATGGCAGTTGATCAGACAGGTGATTTAAAAATTCATAATTACAAATATGAGGTTTTCTTTATGATGAGGTGTCGCCCATATGCACCTTTATATCTTGTAGTAGGTCAAAGCTGGAATGGAGGTGACCTGCCCTGTTGTCAAATCTATTGACCTTGAAGGCTTGGATAGACAGCCCCAGGGGCATATTTGACTTGAGGACCTAGACATGCTGAGTGTGACTTGTCCAGATACAGGTTCACCCTCCTTAGCTTGAATTTCCCTAGGGCAGGCAGGGCAATACTTGATATCTCTAGAATACTGTAAAAGACATCTGGGAGTGCTCCATCTGAGTGCCCACTGGCACTGCCCTGTCTCCTGCAATTAAGGGGCACCTGCAATTAAGTCAATATCCCTCGACCTCTGTCGCCTTGTCAGTGATACCACCGATGGCTAAAGCTATAGACCACAAGCCGACATGGATTTCTAACAGCTGCAGAGCCTTCTATTTGACCCGGCCCTCCATGGTAGATACCAGCCTGTCTGTATGTCAGAGTTAGCTCAATCCTGATAAGCTAGGTAGACTTCTCCTGTACAATCCTGTTTACCAAGTATGTCTGGCAAACATGCCTGCTGTTTCCATCTCCGCATTTGTACAAAGTTTCTAATGGCCAATTCCATGGGCTCATCCTCTGCCTGTGTCCAGGTAGGTACCTGGTTTCCAGCAATCCTCTGAATGCCAACAACTTGGAGCATTTCTTCCTCAGTCTGCTGCAGACGTGGCAGTGATGTGCTCACCAGATTGTATTCCCAAGTTTCATCTAGCTGAAGAATGGTTTGAGGTGTTAGCCTGGGAGCTGCTGGAGGGTGCAGGAGAAAGCTTCATTGGTGCTTCCTCTGAAAGGTCTGCCACTTCTCTGTCAGAGCTGCAGAAGGAGCTGATGACTGCAGCAGCTGGTCTCTTGCAGGAGGACGGTGTTTGACTGCTGCTGGTGCTTGCAGAAGTTAAGAGGGAAAGGGTTACGAATAAGATTGGAAACCTGCACACACTAAGAATACATATACAGTGGCAGCAATGGGGGAAGCAGTGTAGCATTTCCCAATGAATCATATTTAGATACTGATGTGCGTATCTTGGTCTCATTACATAAATGGTTTCAATTCTCTCCCGTAAGCTCAAGGTTTCTCTCCTCACATGGGATGAAAAGAGAAACATCAGATGCTCTGCTACCTACTTCAACGCTCTCAGCCCTACTGTGGGCCAAATCCCCCAGGAACAAGACAAGTGGTGGAATTGAGAGAATTGCAAATAGCTGTCTCTTTTAATGGTGGTGCAGATGGGGAAAAAGCGGTGAGGAGCCCAAGTGAGTCAGAAGGATATGCAGAAGGCAGCATGATTGGTAGTCTGGGACAACAGGGTGGATGAGAGGTGTTAAATGGAGATGCTGCATGCAATATTGGTAATGGTAGACCATGATAGGAACCGAAGACAATAGTGGAGTTAAAGTGAATGTGGGACAGCAGAGAGAAAAAGTGGTGGTTTTACTCTTTGCAGAGCACCTAGAGTCACTGACTTTCTTGCAGTGCTATTGTCTTCCTCCAGCCCATAGAAACAACACTGATCCAGGTGGCAACTTCAGACCAGGCTGAAGTTGGGACGATGAGGCTGGTGATGACCTTTGTTGGTCCTGGAGGGAAAGATCAGCCCTTGTCTCAACCACCCTGCCCACCAGGACCTTCAAGTTTCTGCAGACAAAGTTGAGAGCCAATTTGCTTCTCACAGGCACTTAGAACTGTGTGACTAACAACAAATCGTGGACTGCAGCATTTGAAATATAGGGTTTAGACATGGCACCCAGAATGTGAATGTCAGAAGTTTCTGGCACCAGTGTGGACTTTACTCATTATTAATGGCAAGATAGCATGAAGGGTGCTGCCAGGGAGGTGGAGTGAATCTTTAATGAGGTGAGCAGTGGAGAACTAAATTAGGGAAGACATTAGAGCTCATGAAGGGAACCCCTCAATAAGGCTCCCTGAAATTGACAGCCAAAATATTTGAACATTAAACCCATAGTTGCTATGCAACACGGAATGAGTCAACTACCAAAGGATTACTGTGTGAAAGACAAAGTCTTATTACCTACCTCTGAGAGAAAAGAACAGTAAGGCCACAACGTTAAATACACACACACCAGCACAGATAATATGTTTCAAAGAGAGAGTGCCTGGTACAGGCAGAGAGAATAAAGGTTAACTGCTAAAAAGGCCTTAGAATCCTTGAAATGAGACATTCTTAATTTGAGACTGCAGTTGTCTAACATTTAACTTGTATCCTCAGTAGTGGTGAAATCTATAGTTATCTTTGAGTTCTGGGGAATCATTATTTTTCCAGTTTGCTTTTTCATTGAATTTTGGATTCTGAGCTGAAGAGAAAATTGGGGAGAGAGAGAGAGAGAAAAGCCAAGTTTTTGCTTACAATCCCTTTTTCTTAACTCTGCTCTGCTATTCAGAAGGAACTTTTGGAATGTAATTTAATATATATTCCTGAGTTTAGTTCCATTGTCTTTCCATGCTGGATAATTGACAAACAAGCCTTTAATGTTCCAACATGTGAAAGCATCATGCAAGTAGGAGTTAAGGGAGGAAATACAAATTTCTTGACACTGAGTCAATTGCCTGATTATGATGCCTTTAGATTAAAGTGGTAATTTCTGTGCAACTTTGTTTATTTCACATGGGTCTCATGCAGCTTGCCTCAATCGGTGTTTAGGTAACCACTACAACCATAATAAGTTAATGATTCTTCCATCTTAAAGACCACTGGACTCTTGAAGTAAGGTGTCAAGTAAAATAATCAGACAATGGAAGTTCAAATTCACAAGTCCATATTTATCCATATCATAGTCGATTTCCATGAAGTGGATGAATTGGGGATGCTCTGCCTAGAGAGGATAAAGTTAAGAGATTTGATAGAAGTGTTCAATATCATGAAGGCTCTTGACAGCATGGATTAGGAGAAATAGTTCCTATTGGCATGAGTGTTCTGGAACAGAGAACATATACATCAGGCAATTGACAAAAGAACCAGAAATGATGTTTGAAAAAGTTTTCTTATGCAGCATACGGTTAAAATGTCAATTGCACTGGCTGAATGTGGTGCAGGCAGACTTAATCATGGCTTTCAAGAACATCTGAAGAAAACAAAATTGCAGTGATAGTGGAAAGAACCAAATGGCCTCCCTTTGTGCAATAATGATTCCATGATTCAATTGTTCTAAGATTGAGGTTGAAAGTTAGCAAAATAGAAATTTGCTCCAAGTTGGGAAATTTCAGACACAACGCTATGTTTATTTTCTACAACATGAAAAATTAGACTGCCTCCTAAGCAACTAAGCAACACGACCACTCTCCCCAGTAGCCATACACATACTCAAAAGAACCATGAGTTTAACTGGGACAACACAACAATACTAGGACAAGCCAAACAAAGAACAGCAAGAGAACTCCTGGAAATGTAGTACTCATCCTCGGACTCCAACAAAAAACACATTGACCTGGACCTGATATATAAACCACTGCAATGGAAAATTGGAACCGGCACCAACCGGAAACAGCTCAAACAAATCACATCAATTCAAAGCGGAACAATAGAGGAGGCAACACAGCACTGATGATGTCACCTAGAAAGGGGACAAAATGTCTGCCAACAAACCTACCAGCTCAGTGAATAGATCAACAATGAATCCAGTCTGCCTCCTTTTTTTGAACAGCTCATTTTGTTTTCTGAAGGAATTCTGCAAAACCCATTATAAAATCCTATTGTGACTCAGCATTTGTGCCTTTGGGTTGTCTCATTTGGTATTGCTCTGTTCTTTCAACAACAAATGCTAAATTCCAATGCAAAAAGCAGTCAGGCACACGACAATTCCCCTGAAAAATCTCAGAACTTGGTTGTACTGTCAATTTTTCTCTGCAGTAATTTATTTCCACATAACAAAGAGGCAAAACTGGCTCTCCCCCTCAGGAGTCAGATCAATAATTGGTGTACATTAAAAATAGGAGGAGTGAATCCTCCTTCATCTTTCAGACCCTAAGGATGTATTTTTGTGTATAGTCGGCAGTGATCATATTGACATACTGGACTCTGGTTGGAGACTAAGATTAAGGGAGTATGAGGGGTGTCCTTTATATCCCCCCTCCCTTACAGTGCATTGCTGCAGGATAGAATCCATTGATTTATTCCTTCACAAATCTAAACAGATTTCCAACATATGGACATGAATTGAGCATTTTAATGTAAGGCGCACCATTTATATATGTTTTAATATCAGTTATTTTAAAGTTGGGATTTTGAAATAGTGGCAAATGGGTTTAATCTGTACTCGTAACTATTTAAAACACAATATGAAAGAGATACTTCCTGGAGAGTAATGGGGTTTTGTTTACATTAGGAGAGGTCAGGAGTTAATAAAGTAACCAATATAGTGCTTTCAAATAGAAGGTTCTGGAATGTTTTAGGAGGCTTAGAGGAAATAATCATTGAGTGAAAAGAAAGCTTTTGGGTTTCAGTTGGGCAGTTTTACAGAAGTCTTGGCTGTAGCTGGATGTGTAAAACAATTGTTTCTGAGAAAGGAAAGTAGTTCAGGACCGTTAAGAGAGAGGTCATCACAATGGAAGGTATTTATTTTAAAAGCTTCAGACAGGAAATGTTTGATTAAAAGACTGAAAGGCATTACATTAAGGTGAGAAAGACTAGGCTCAAATGTATAAAGAATCAAGGGCTATCAGATTCTCATGATCAGGAATTGAACCCTATGTGAAATAGAGAAGAAAATTCTTTGGTGTTGGCATGCTGTAATGGGACATTTTGTTTTTTCCGTGTTTTTAAATCTTTAAATTTGGGTTACATGTGAATAGTTTGTTTATTCTATTTTATCTTCATTTCCTTTCTATAATAATATTTTACTTTTTTGTTAAAGTCAGGACTCCAGTACTCGATGCTTATGTTTCAGTGGACGATCATTTCATTTAGGTAAAAACAATAACTGCAGATGCTGAAAACCAAATTCTGGATTAGTGGTGCTGGAAGAGCACAGCAGTTCAGGCAGCATCCAAGGAGCAGCGAAATCAACGTTTCGGGCAAAAGCCCTTCATCAGGATCATTTCATTTAGCCCAAAAAATCATGATAAGCCTAATGTCAGTTTAGTATCTCGCTTGACCTGAATAACCTAAGCTGGGATCATAGCTGTACTTGCAACTGAATTGTCACATGTATCACATTGATGACTTGCAAATAACCTCAGCCCAAAGATGGTCTTCCTGCATTGAAAAGGAAAACAATAGGATGGGCACACAATACAGCTCAAGTCATTCCACTCGGTGCACTGAGAAGTATACATCACATCGGGTTTGTTGCAATTGCGAGTTCAGTTAAAATGAGAGCCATATTTTTAGGAAAAGTAATAATTTATGTTACAACCACACCCTGGGCAAAGTTGTCCACTTTGTTTTGGTTTCAGACAGAATATGCCAAACTGTTAAACTCTCATGTGAGGTGATATGGTCTGGCTCCCCTTCTTTATTTATCTACAGCCTCAGTTGATTGCAACAAGCTTAATTTAAGAAAGATCCTTTTCCTTGTAGATTCCTTTCTTCCAGGTTCAAATAACCTTAGAGTCATACAGGTTCAAAGCATAGAAACAGGCCCTTTGGCCCAACATGCCCATGCCATCCAATACGTTTTTAAACTTATGTTTTAAACCTAATTCAACCTTCCGTGAATACAACAAAAAGTTTTGATTCCTTTCAACAAAGATTGAATTGCAACATTCAGAGTGAGAGAGAGAGTCCTTTAGTTGTGCTGTTTGTCTTTTGTCTGGCTGCTCGTCAGCTGTTTTGTTACGCTCGGAGTAAGAGAAGATCTTTAACCTGAAACAGAGGGGTAACTAGGGGAGAGTTCTTCAACTGTGAATTTTATAGTACACCAACCCTTGAACCTAGGTTTGTGCACACTAAAATGTTCAGTCCCACTAACACGTTCCAGTAGAATGTTAAAACTGGTATTTTAACTCAGACTTGTGTCACCTTCGAAATGAAAAACATACTGTTTGTCTGCGATTTGAGGCATAACCCACAGGGTGTGGCTTGCTGTTCAGCAGGGGATCATCAGCCCTTCATTACCTTTTGTTATCACAAGAGATCACAGTTTGATCCATTTTGACTTTCCCCTAACACTGTTTGAAGGGGTTTTTGCTTGAAGGTCCCTTTGTATGCAAGAGTGTGACATCTGTCTCTTTCAAACCTCTTTCTCAACACTTTCAAAAATCGCAATTTAGGATTGCAAGTTAAAAATGTCTAATGTTACTTTAGGGTTCTGATTTGTGGTAGTGACAAATAACACAAAGTTTCAAGCATTTACCCCTAAGAGACATGGAAACTTAGATTCTACTCCAGGGTGTTTAAAAGTCCTGATTTGAAGTGAACTTGGGATCATAAATAAAACTTTGTAGTCAAAACTTAGTTGGCATTATTTCTAAAAGACATTTAAAGTGATATGTAAAATGAATGATAACGCTAATCAATAACTTACACTGTCTCTACAAATATGTGATCCTGTGTGTTTATGGATGTGTTTATATGTACTGCCCTGAAAATTTTGTGACCTAATTCAGTCAATAGTTTAGTCATGCAGATGAAAAAGCTTTGAAGTGTTTACCGTGGTATAGCTGTGAGCCACTTTTAGCAGATTCATGCAGCCTTGAGCATCAGCAAAGCATCTTATTCCCAAACAATTTGATGGATGGAGCTCTTTCATGAGTAAGTTGCAGCATACATCCACCACTTGAGGGAGCTGCAAAAGACATGATGCAGCCAACAGACTTTCTATAGTTTCCACTTTCAGCTCCAAGAGACCTGTGAAGCAAACAAGGAGAACTAGCTAGTGACAAAATGGAGGAGTAGCGATACAATATGAAGCATTATAATGATTCTATGAGGACCAGTTTGAACAATTTCACTGGGTCCCAACTCTCTCCCCAGAGTCAATTCTGACTTGATACAATTAGTGCAGAAAAGACAATTTTGAAGAAAAAAGTGTTTTACCTTGAAGAGATTGGATAGATCTTTTTGTAATCATCCAGTTAAGTAGAACTTCTAAAGATGTTATTCCTCCAAATTGGTTACTTTTTGCTTTCCTCAACAGGAAAACATGACATTGCAGCAAGTCATCTGCAGTTACATTTTGGTTTTTAAAAATGTTTCCACATCCAACACTTTATATCTTCACAAGATAAATTTAACCAGGTAATTAGATGAAAAGACAACTGTCTTAAACAAAATTACAAACTTCTGCATTGTTTCTTGCAATAACTCCCTAACATATCACACCAATTTTGGCCCTGATTCCTTCTCAATCTCCCATCCAAAAGCAAACAGGCATCATCTCTGTATCACTTTATATCCACAAACCCCACCTCAAAACTAACTAAGAATATGAAGTTATATGCAGTGAACTAATGATAAACATATCCCACTCTTTCTTCCATTGCTGACACTGGCTACTGCACACTCTCCTACTTGCTCTCTCCTGTGACTCTCTGCTTGGTACTGCCAGCTCTGCATCTGTTGGCCTTCTTGTTTCAGTCCTTTCTGGAGCATTCACCACTTCCAGTTGCTATAGATCTGATCACATTGTGAGAATTTAAATGAAGAAAATGGCTCCATTAAAGAAAAAGAATGGAAATGGCAAAGATTGGTGAATAATTACAAGCTGTGGGCCACAGGGATAGGAGAAAGGTTTAAAGGGAGGTAGAATAAAGAGAAAAAGGAGTAGTAAAATAAAAATAAAAATAAGAGAAAAGGAACTAGGAATATGGAAGAGCAACAGAGAGAAACTTTTGTGTAAGGTTCTGGATCCGTTAATGGGGATGCTACATTAAGCTTGTTCCAATCTAATGATGTCATCCAATTTTAGGGTGAGAAGAAAGAATTAAGAGTCCAGTATAAGGTCACCATGGCAACAGACATGAGTTTTCAGGTTCCTGATAGTCTTTGCAATATTGCTTAACTAGTCAATGTAACTTGTTCCTACTGCTGTCATCCAATAACCTAAAACTTTTTGTATAATAGGTGAGCTTTTTTTCTCATTAAGACCCAACAGTGGTCCATCGTCTACTATTGTAAATTAGATAGGCCCTCAGACTCAGTATATAAAAAAAAGGGATAAGGTCTCTTTTTGCACCTAAATAGTGTCCCTACCTCTGAGCTGGAAGGCCTGAGTTTAGGTCCTACTTATTCAAGAGGTGTGTCATAACATGTTTGAATCGGTTGATTAAACATATCTAGCAAAGAGGATTGAGGTTGGTTAGCTGAGTTGGCCAGCTGACTGGAGTGTGATGAGAATAAATCCAAGAGCATGGGGTCAATCCCCATACTGGCCATGATAACTCGAAAGGTCTTGTGCCCCCACCCCAATCCTTATGCCATCTTTTTCAAATGGTTATACTAAAAATGCTGATCTTTAGTCGGGTTTTTTTTCTGACTACTGTGATTTGTATATCACTGGCCAGGCAAGTATTTATTGCCCATCCTTCATTGCACAGAGGGCAGATAAGAACCAAGTACATTACCCAGGGTCTGGAGTCACTTGTAGGCCAGACCAGATAAGGATGGCAGCTTCCTTCCCGAAAGGACATTAGTGAACCAGGTGAGTTTTTCTGATAATTGGCAATGGTTTCATGGTCATCAGCAGACTCTTAAGCTCATGGTGGCTCAGGGTTTAGCACTGTTGCCTCACAGCACCAGGGATCCGTGTTCGATTCCAGCCTCGGGTGACTGTATGGAATTTGCACATTGTCCCCTAGTCTGCTTGGGTTTCCTCCGGATGCTCTGGTTTCCTTCCACAGTCCAAAGATGTGCAGGTTAGGTAGATTTGCCATGCTAAATTGTCCACAGTGTTCAGGGATGTGTAGGTTAGGTGCATTAGTCAGGGGTAAATGTAGAGTAGTGGTGGTGGGGGAGTGGGCCACTATTCAGAGAGTTGGTATGGACTAATTGGGCCGAAGAACCTGTGTCCACGCTGTAGAGATTCTATAATTCTATGAATTCAAATTCCACTATCTGCCATGGTGGGATTTGAACCCAGGATGCCAGAACATGGCCTGGTGTTTCGATTAATAGTCTAGTGATAATACCACTTGGCCCTTGCCTCTTGAAACATTGAAAGTCTCAATTTACAAGGGAAACATTTAAAAAAATGTGATTGACCAAAGTGACCATAAATTCCAGGCAACCGGCCATAGAAGGGCTCACATTAACTGCCTCTCCTCCATCATTACATTTGTGCTTGTTATTTACTGAGCGGGAGCATGCACTGCCTTGTCAGTATGATCAAGTCCTTAAGAGACTGATGGGGACTACAGGGGCTGGAGTGCATCACCACCCCAGAGTCAGATTTTGATTGGATTTTGGCAAGTTTCCATTTTAGTATCATAAGTTTCTGTTGGCCTTTACTTTTTTTTCCAATCACTGTCCCATCAGGGGCTATTTAACCATTTAAAGTTCACTTCAGAGAAGAGTAAAAAGGGGAAGCGTTAAGGTGTTGGTTAATGCCAACACCATTCAGAGGCTCTTGACTATGTTAAGGAGATCCGAGAGTGAACAGGGAACTGAGTCTGTTCAGGCATACAACAAGCTTCCAGATGAAATGATGCATGTCTGTCCGGAATGCCATTGGCCCCGCACACCAGGACCTTCCTTGGGAGTGCAGCACTTAACAATCTGAACTGCCTCAGGGAAATTCCCTCCATATGTCAAAATGGCATGAAGGCATTTCCTTTACAGTACTATACTATTGAGCGTTCTCTACCTCCTCACCTTTGTCATTGGTTATATACGCCTTATATATACTTTCTGGTGCTAGGCATCCTCAGCAGGGATCTTCATTCTTTCCATAGGGGATCTGGGTGGAGTATACTACATGTGAACATCAAATGTAAAATTAGATTAAGCAAGGTGACTGGATGCCAGGCCAGTATTTTTGGCCTGGATGAAACAATATTTTGTGCTCATGTTGAATGTGTTCATTTGCAGCTCTTTTAGTTTATTTAATGGAGCAGATTTAAAATTTTGGTTACACAGTCAGCCCCACACTCCTAATCTATGGACACCAAAAGTGGAGAGGATGGGCAGATCAAAGATGCTCCTCATGGGCTTGCTCTTAAATGAGCCAAACTGGTCATCACCAGGAGAAAGTGAGGACTGCAGATGCTGGAGGTCAGAGTTGAGTGTATGATGCTGGAAAAGCACAGCAGGTCAGGCAGCATCTGAGGAGCAGGAGAATCGACGTTTCAGGCATAATTCCTGCTCCTCAGATGCTGCCTGACCTGCTGTGCTTTTCCAGCACGACACTCTCGACTCTGGTCATCAACAGGCCAAGGCAGAGGATTGTGGAGTAGGTCATAGTACATTAGTTAAGATTAGAGTGACGCTGGAAAAGCACAGAGCAGGTCAGGCAGCATCCAAGGAGCAGGAAAATCAACATTTCGGACAAAAGCCCTTCATCAGGGCTTTTGCCCTGCTCCTCGGATGCTGCCTGACCTGCTGTGCTTTTCCAGCACCACTCTAATCTTGACTCTGGTTTCCAGCATCTGCAGTCCTTGTTTTTACATAGTACATTAGTGCCTGCCTATCTATCCCGGTTATTTCTCTGCTCTGGTATCATTTGAGAGGGAGCATGAAGTGTCCACCATCACAGTAGAAGACATCAGAGACCTATGGCCATCACTGGCGCTGGGTTGCAGTACTACGCCTGATGACAATATTTTGATTAAATTTGATAGGCTTCTGTTTCAGTGCTGTAAGTTTTGTTTAGAAAAGTAGAAATGAAGATTGGTGACTACTCCGCACCAACAATAAGCCACCAGTTTTGGGCATTGCAACATATGAGAGATACCATTCAAAGAACAGAATGATCTACAGCAACGAAGCATCCCCTGCTGATAGATATACCAAGCTCTTGAAAGTCATCAGCAAATGCTGAATAAGTCATTGTGTCACAATATTAGTTTAGGTCTCATATACAGAACACAATGTTTTATCTGAGCAACATCCTGATGGGATCTTTGTAAATATGGTTATTCATTCGAGCCAAAGGAAAAAAATGAAAATGAAAATGTCAGGTTCCGACTTCCAAGTTAGTATTAATTATTCATCATATAAATCCAATACCTTTAACAATTTGTTTGGATTTGATATACTTGAATTTAGAAATACAAAAATGTTTAATGTAATCATTGACATATTTGGCCGTGCGATTTACAAATGCTTTTTTTAAATGGCTACAAATAACACAGAATGGAATTATATATCACAATCTTGATCTGTTGCGCTTCAACAGAAATGTGAACTTGAGTGTTTTGTAATTTTCCAAGGCAGGAAACACAACCTAGTTTTAAGTATTCCACATTAGCAGGGTATCTTTTTTAAGAATTCAATTCACACATCATCTACCTTGAAATATGTTCAGAGTCAAGATTGTTGATCTTGTATGTACTCTGAAATGTTGGTGATATCTAAAACGGAAGGTTGACCTCCAATTGCTACTGAACACACAAAAAAAAAGTCTTCTATAAATACGACATTATGGGTCACCTGTGTAGCATAATGAACAAGTGCTTTCAGTGCATCAGGATCAACACCCTCCATTTTAATTTCTTCTTGCTTGGCCTCACGAACATCATTTGTAAACATGGCAGCAAAGTAGTCTGAAACAGCACTAAGAACAAGCCTGTAAACAATGGAGATATCATCAGAAATAAGCAGAAAATCTCAGTATAAATACCACAAAACTGATGTTTTTTCAACCTCATTAGGGTGACAGCTATACAGCAGTTATCAAACCTTCAGTTCAGGAAAATAATTATATTTAATTAATTATATTGAATGAACTGACATTGTGCAGACTCAATTTGGCATTAGCTGAAACATCATGACATTGTAAATTAGGCGGCAAAATATAAAATACTGACATTTGGATTTATAATTACCACCAATTAATTAATGGAATTAATCAAGACACAAATTAAAATTTTGTCCAGCAACAACTAGTTTCAGAGGAAGTACTAATTATGCAAATGTAAAGAAATTTTACTGTGTCTTAAGTTTTTAATGAGATCAAATTTGTTCAGCAGATATAGGATTCAAACATTGATTAGGCCTTGGTTAAGCCTTGGCTTATTGAACATTAAGCCAAAAGCATTTAATCAACACCATCTGGCACTTCCAAGAGTTCAGAACAGAGACTCAGGAGGAACAAGGACAGTGATTTAATGTTTAATTCCTGTTGTTAAGCTTCCACCCATGTTTGTCTGAAGTTATAACTTTAACAGACTGCATTATTGTTTCATTCGGAATTACAAAAATAAAGTTATATTCATTTCCATTACTCCAAGCAGTTTCAAATATAGACATAAACCAACCATTATCGATAATTTATTTGTTAAAAGTCATTCTTAGTGGCAAAAGAAATTGATATTTTATCAAACATGCAAAGAGGTGGTCATGTTAAACACTTGAATCCCACAATTAGGGTGTTTTCTTTTCACAATATTACCTCTTCCTTTCTTCATTGTTTACAATAACACTGATGCTAATAGAAAATGGAGATGCAAGAATCCAACTTGTTATCTCATTGGTACTCTGTACGAGGGCAATTAGATGTGAGCAATAAATGCTGTTTTGACAAAACTTACAAACTAATAAACTAATGGAAAAAGACATGAAAAAGTACCATCAGAGGAATGTCAGAATTCCTATATTTCGATTGGTAGTGTTGCAAATTGATGAATAACTTGTCAATGATATCATTCCAGATTACTCTTCATATTCTTTTTCCTATCCATACAGTTCAAATTTTAACATACAAAAATTGGCTCCATTGTAGACTATAGACCAGTGAGCCTGACGTCGGTGATGGGCAAGTTGTTGGAGGGAATCCTGAGGGACAGGATGGACATGTATTTGGAAAGGCAAGGACTGATTATGGATAGTCACCATTGCTGTGTAAATGGGAAATCATGTCTCACAAACTTGATTGAGTTTTTGAAGAAGTAACAAAGAGGATTGATGAGGGCAGAGTGATAGATGTGATCTATATGGACTTCAGTAAGGCATTCGACAAGGTTCCCCATGGGAGGCTGATTAGCAAGGCTAGATCTCATGGAATACAGGGAGAACTAGCCATTTGGATACAGAACTTGCTTGAAGGTAGATGATAGAGGGTGGTGGTGGTGGAGGGTTGTTTTTCAGACTGGAGGCCTGTGACCAGTGGAGTGCCACAAGGATCAGTGCTGGGCCCTCTACTTTTTTGTCATTTACATAAATGATTTGGATGCGAGCATAAGAGGTATAGTTAGTAAGTTTATAGATTACACCAAAATTGGAGGTATAGTAGTCAGCGAAGAGGGTTACCTCAGATTACAACAAGATCTTGACCAGATAGGCCAATGGGCTAAGAAGTGGCAGATGGAGTTTAATTTAGATAAATGCGAGGTGCTGCATTTTGGTGAAAGCAAATCAGAGCAGGGCTTATACACTTAATGGTAATGTCCTAGGGAGTGTTTATGAACAAAGAGACCTTGGAGTGCATGTTCATAGCTCTTTGAAAGCGGAGTCGCAGGTAGATAGGATAGTGAAGAAGGCATTTGGTATGCTTTCCTTCATTGAGTACAGGAGTTGGGAGGTCATGTTGGGGCTGTACAGAAAATAGGTTAGGCCACATTTGGAGTATTGCATGCAATTCTGGTCTCCTTCCTATCGGAAAGATGTTGTGAAACTTGAAAGGGTTCGGAAAAGATTTACAAGGATGTTGCCAGGTTGGAGGATCTGAGCTACAGGGAGAGGCTGAACAGGCTGGGGCTCTTTTCCCTGGAGCGGAGGCTGACAGGTGACCTTATAGAGGTGTACAAAATTATGACTGACATGGATAGGGTAAATAGACAAAGTCTTTTCGGTGGAGTCGGGGAGTCCAGACTAGAGGGCATAGGTTTCAGGTGAGAGGGGAAAGTTATAAAAGCGACCCAAGGGGAAACTTTTTCACACAGAGGGTGGTATGTGTATGGAATGAGTTGCCAGAGGAACTGGTGGAGGCTGGTGCAATTGCAACATTTAAGAGGCATTTGGATGGGTATATAAGTAGGAAGGGTTTGGAGGGATATGGGTTAGGTGCAGGCAGGTGGAACTAGATTGGGTTGGGATATCTGGTCAGGATGGATGAGTTGGATTGAAGGGTCTGTTTAACCGTGTGCAGGAATCTTGTGAAAGCCCGCAATAAGAAGAACATCACACAGTTGCTGGTGTTGGAGGTTGTTCTCCATTTTCCGAAATGTCTGCTCTGCATGATTCATTGACTGGAAGAACTCATCTGAACTATCGGAACTCATCCTATTAGGAGAGCAGCTGTTCAATGACAACCTGTAAGGAAAGGAAAAGAAAGCAGCTTGGTATTGACGACTGGAAATCAAACTTACAGCCATAAATACATTTCATACTTAAACCATGCTTCAGAAAGTAGCTGTGAAAAATCAACACTTGGACAGTCTCTAATAATATAAAACAAGCTAACAAAACATTGCAACATTTTGGATCTCTCTTTGGTATAACACACAATGCAGCTAACCAATTATAAGAACACCAAGATTTATGAGATATTTTAGTAGTTCCATCAGCATTTATTGATAAGTCATTCTCTGTACAAAATTGGGCCCACGGATGATAAACGTCAGTTATAAAGGCAGTTTGGAGAACTGGAGATTATTTTCCATGAAAGCAAAGAAGTGATTTGATAGAGGTTTTTAAAAGAAGGCTGGGCAGAGTAGATAGAGACAAGTTGTTCCCAATCATAAAATGATCAAGAACAAGGGGTGGAATCTTATAGGGTCAAGGGGGATAGCCATCAATAAGGGATGTAAGCCATGGGCAGCTTCCAATACCAGTGCAGGTCCTGCTCAGGGCAGTCAGCATCAGGATCCAGTCCTCAAGTGGCTTGAGGAGTCAAATGGTGGGAAGGCCATCATGCATCTCGACACTTTATGCCCTATTGTGGATTGTTTTGCTCCTGGAATGAGACAGCAGCAGTTATTATAGGAGATGAAAATAGGTGACACAGCTGTATCTGTTGCTGCAGGTGAGCAAGTGTCCCAAATGAGTGAGGAGGCAGTGCAGAAAACAAATAAGGGTTTAAGGTGTCAGAGAATAGGTGGGTTACAGTGAATAGGGAAGATATTGTGAGTGGGAAGATAATACAAGCAAGAGTGAGAGAGCTAGGGCATGGATCTCATTGGGAGGGTCGATAAAATAGCAGAGATAGAGTGGATATTAAGTAACAGAGAGAACTTGATGGTCCTTATACTAACAGAGTGAAGGAGGACATTGACTTTCACTCTGCTGAGCATTTCTCTAGATAGCTGAGGTTTCTCGAAGCTGGGTGGTATAATCAGACCAAACTGGAATTGTTCTGGTAGCAGAGCTTGCACAGATGGTCCAGGCTGAGAGGTGTTCCCACCTGTGTACCATTCCAACCAGAAGGATCCAGTCCTCATATTGGGGCATGGATTTCCCACATTCTGTTATGTCCAAGGCAAATGTCAGCAGCCATACAGGGCAGCATTGGACTGACAGTGCTTGTCCAGGCACTCAACAGGCTTTTAAAATGTGGCCTGTGCCCAAGCAATGCTTATGAATTACAGGATAACTGCTGAGCAGTGAGTTATTCCAAGAACTTTTCAAGATGGTGCCGCCAGTGAGTAGTGTTCAAGCTTAGAGAGTACATCCACTCCAGGACAGGTGCTTTGGTTTCTCTATAAATTATTGTGTCTTTTTTTGCTTTCCTACTTCCTTTTTTCTTCACCTCTGAGACCAGAGAGGTGGTGGTGGCATGGTGGCATAGGGACCAGGACTCTGAGCAGTGATGGCAGTAACTAGAGTCTGGACTCCCGGCAGAGGTAGGCCGAGAACCTGGTGTCTTGATGGCAGTGGTGTCCTTGGTGAGGACTCCTGGCAGCAGTAGGCCAAGATCCTGGACTCTTGGCAGTATCAGCCAGGTGACAGCAGCAGCAGCAGAGCCAGGATCTGTCTCACCCCATGCACATCATCGTTGTTGTTCCCAGGGCAGGACTCCTTGAGGACCGGAACACCTTGCACCTGATGCCATGAGATCCCAATTTAAACAGAAGCTGAAATCTTAGCTAATAATTACTTTTCATCCTCAATATACCTCAAAATGGTGGTGGATTGTGGTGACAAAACATTTTTCACTTCAATATATATGTAAACAATAAATAAATCATTTATTCATTTGAATGGCACATGGCAAGACGGAGCAGAAATCAGACATGCGAGAGAGGCCATAGGGGAGTGGTCGCTAAGTACGTTTGAAAAAAATACAATGTGAAAACCTGGTAGATCCTGTGATGAAAAAACCTCCAAAAAAGTCAATACAACTTGAACTTAGTGAAAAGAAAAATGTAAGGTTCAGCCCAAGATGGCACAGATTTAAAGTTATTTGCAAAGGAACCAAATGTAATGTGAGGAAAAACTGTGTTAGACAGCAAACTTTGATCCGGAAAGCAGTGCTTGGAAATAAGGTGGTGGCAGAATCAATTGAGGTATTCAAGAAAGCATTCGATGATTAATTGAGTGTAAATCACTCAGTGATAATGATCAAACAGAGAGCTGGGTGCAAACACAATGGTTCCATTGGCCTCCTTCCACATGAGCAATTCTGCAGTGAGATCATGTAGGTATAGAGATAGCATGGAAACAGACCTTTTGGTCCAACTCATCTATGCCAACCAGATATGTTAAATTAATCTAGTCCCATTTTCCTGCATTTGGCCCATATCCTTCTAAACCCTTCCTATTCATACACCTCTGTGACTCTGTGAAGTCTGAAGCCACTATTTAAAAATATTAAAAAGAGAAAAGTTATGAGAATAGCAACTCATTATTGGGCTCTGGGTACTTTATATGTACAATATAATTAAAATAACAAGAGCCAGTCCTTCACATGAAATAAGCTTTTCCAGATCACATTATATTGTCTACATCTATAGATAATTCATAGCTTGCAAATAGTTTATGGTCCTGCTGCTGAACTGGAAATATATATAATTAAGCAAGCTAGCAAGTATTAGCCACGTACATTATTATAAGCTGAATTCTATTTTTCAGAAAAATCAGGGAAAATATGGTAAATGTGTGCATAAAACTGAAATTAAATGATTTCTGAGCAATTTATGACAATAGGTTGTATAAACATAGCTTGTATTTGGTTGAATTTGGAAAGTTGAGGTGTTATCTAATTAATAAATTTAAAATTATTAAGACACGATGGTGTAGATACTGATAAAGTAGTTCGTTTGGTGGAGGAATCCAGAACTAAAGCTCATCATCTTAAAATTAATGTAGGCCAAATCAGGAAGCATATTTTAAATGAAAATTGTGGACATGGGTTAAGTAGTCTTTTCAAAACTGGGATCAGTGTTTTTGTTTGTTAGGAAAAGTTACTGAGGGATTGGAGATAACTAAATTAAATTAAGGGACAGGTCAGGGTGTGATCTAATTGAATGAGAAATCAGAATTTGAGCTGAAAGGCTTATTCTTGTTTCTTATTCTTAAAGATCATATCATAGGAAACAGCCAAACTATCAAATGTACTGAATATTGTTGAAAATAAATCACTTCTGCACATAGCAGTTGTCCAACATATGACAAAGATATATTCCTGTCTCAGATTTATTTTGTAAATCACAAAAAGGTTTCAAGCTTATTTTGTTTGCTATTACAACAATTGTTCAGTAAAACAATAGGCACTTGGCAAGTGTCAAGTGATCACTTTAAATATAAATTTTCTGTATGCTTTGTTCAAGCATGTTTGATTGGCTTTGTACATCTCCACAGACAAATATTTAGTTATAATATAGTCTCAGCAACTCAAAGCTATATCATCATCCTGATTTTAGCCAGAGCATCGAATCTATCTGGAACTTCTAAAGAGAATTAGTTAGGCCATGCAAAATATGCAATTATGAAGCAAAGGACCATTAGCTTTCCATATAAATTCCTATTACGCTTTTCTCTTAGCTGGTTTTAAATAAGGTTAGCACATAACAGAATATAGATTCATAGAGTCATAGAGATGTACAGCACGGAAACAGACCTTTTGGTCCAACTCGTCCATGCTGACCAGATATCCCAACCCAATCTAGTCCCATTTGCCAGCACGTGGCTCATATCCCTCTAAACCCTTCCTATTCATATACCCATCTGGATGCTTTTTAAATGCCGTAATTGTACCAGCCTCCACCACTTCCTCTGGCAGCTAAATCCATATGCACACCACCCTCTGGATGAAAACATTGCACCTTAGGTCCCTTTTAAAATCTTTTCCTCTCACCCTTAACCTGTGCCCTCGAGTTCTGGATTCTCCACCCCAGGGAAAAGACTATTTACCGTGTCCATGCCCTTCATGATTTTATAAACTGCTATAAGATTACCCTCAGCCTCTGATGCTCCAGTAAAACAGCCCCTCCTCGTAGCTCAAATCTTCGAACCCTGGCAACATTCTTGTGAATCTTTTCTGAACCCTTTCAAGTTTCACGACATCCTTCCGATAGGAAGGAGACCAGAATTGCATGTAATATTCCAAAAGTGGCCTAACCAACGTCCTGTACAGCCTCAAACATGACCTCCCGACTCCTATATATTGCTCTGACCATTAAAGGAAAACATACTAAACACCTTCTTCACTATCCTATCTACCTGTGACTCTACTTTCAAGGAACTATGAACCTGCACTACAAACTAACACTCCAAGGGCTTGTTCAGAAACACTCCCCAGGACCTTACCATTAAGTGTAAAGCCGTGCTCTGATTTGCTTTTCCAAAATGCAGCACCTCGCATTTATCTAAATTAAACTCCATCTGCCACTCCTTAGCCCATTGGCTCATCTGATCAAGATTCCATTGTAATCTGAGGTATCTTTCTTCACTGTCCACTACACGTCCAGTTTTGGTCTCACCTGCAAACTTACTAACTGTACCTCTTATGCTCGCATCCAAATCATTTATGGAAATGACAAAAAGTAGAGGGCCCAGCACCGATTCTTGTGGCACTCCACAGGTCACAGGCCTCCAGTCTGAAAAACAACCCGCCACCACCATCCTCTGTCTTCTACCTTTGAGCCAGTTCTGTATTCAAATGGCTAGTTCTCCCTGTATTCCATGAGATCTAACCTTGCTAATCAGTCTCCCATGGGGAACCTTGTCAAACACCTTACTGAAGTCCATATAGATCATGTCTACCACTCTGCCTTCATCAATTCTCATTGTTACCTCTTCAAAAATAAAACTCAATCAAATTTGTAAGACATGATTTCCCTCACACAAAGCCATGCTGACTACCCCAATCAGTTTTTGCCATTCCAAATACATGTAAATCCTGTCCTTCTGGATTCCCTCCAACAACTTGCCCACCACCGGTCTATAATTAGCTGACTCATCCTTATCACTTTTCTTAAATAATGGCACCACATTAGCCAACCTCCAGTCTTCCTACACCCTCACCTGTGACTATTGATGATACAAATATATTGGCAAAGGGCCCAGCAATCACTTTCCTAGCTTCCCACAGAGTTCTAAGGTACACTGGATCAGGTCCAGAGGATTTATCCACTTTTATGCGTTTCAAGACATGCAGCACCTCCTCCTCTGTGATATGGACATTTTTCAAGATGTCACCATCTATTTTCCTACATTCCATACCTTCCATGTCCTTCTCCATAGTCAAAACTGATGCAAAATATTCGATTAGTATCTCCCCCATCTCCTGCGGTTCCACAAAAATGCTGCCTTGCTAATCTTTGAGGAGCCATATTCTCTACCTAGTTACTCTTTGTCCTTAAAGTATTTATTAAAAACTATTTGGATTCTCCTTAACCCTATTTGCCAAAGCTATCTCATGTCCCATTTTTGCCCTCCTGATTTCCTTTTTAAGTATACTCCGACTGCCTTTATACTCTTGGAAGGACTGACTTGACCTCTCCTGTCTACACCTGACATATGTTTCCCTCTTTTTCTCAACCAAAACCTCAATTTCTCTCATCAGCCAGCATTCCCTCACTTATCAGCCTTTCCTTTCACTCAGGAATATACTGTCTCTGGATTCTCGTTATCTCATTTCGGAAAGCTTCCCATTTTCCAGCCATCCTTTTACCTGCAAACATCTGCCCCCAATCAGCTTTTGAAAGTTCTTGCCTAATACCGTCAAAATTGGCCTTTCTCCAATTTAGAACTTCAACTTTTAGATCCGGTTTATCCTTTTCCATCACTATTTTAAATCTAATAGAATTATGGTTGCTAGCCCCAAAGTGCTCCCCCACTGACACCTCAGTGACCTGCCCTGCCTTACTTTCCAAGAATAGGTCCACCTTCTCTAGGAGGTACATCCACATACGGAATCAGGAAATGTTCTTGTACACTTATCAAATTCCTCTCCATCTAAACCATTAAGACTATGGCAGTCTCAGTCTATGTTTGGAAAGTTAAAATCCCTACCATAATCACCCTATTATTTTTACAGATAACTGAAATCCCCTTACAAATTTGTTTCTCAATTTCCTGCTGACTATTAAGGGGGCTATAATACAATCCCATAAAGGTGACCATCCCTTTCTTATTTCTCAATTCCACCCAAATAACTTCCCTAGATGTATTCCGAGGAATATCCTCCCTACGTACAGCAGTAATGTTATCCCTTATCAAAAATGCTACTCCCCTCCTCTCTTGCCCTCCTTTCTACTCCTCCTATAGCATTTGTATCCTGGAACATTAAAGAGCCAGTCCTTTTCATCCCTGAGTCATGTCTCTGTAATTATTGTCATCTTACTTCCATTATTTGTTAGCTAACTGGTAGCAAAGAATTTAATTGCTGTAAAAAAGTGAAGATGTGGACATTTTTCATCTTATCACTTATACTGTGTGAGGAAAGGGTAGTCATTAGCTGAGAGCCAACTCTAATTGTTCAAGGTATTTCCATCGAGGATATATCAGGAAGCTATTGTCATCCATGATTTCATTTAACTAAAATGTGACACATAATCTAAACATGCTCCTTTAACTTACATTGGACAACCCATGCATATGAATATATGTAGTATCAAGCAAGTGTAAGTGAGACACATTACTGCTCATCTTAATTTGTTTATTATTGTATTGTAATTTGAACAAATTCAAAAACTTCAGCAAATCTTGTCAATCATGGAAGCAAATCTAATATTAGAACTTGTGTTTGTTTTTTTCAATCAACCTTTCCTTTGAATTTTAGTGTTCGTGTACCTGTCCTGTAGTTCAGCAATTTGTCTTTTGCTTCAGTAACATTCTATTATTCACTTTTTCTACTTATGGAAGTTAACCGTTGAATTCTGAAGACATATCTAAAACATATACTGCAAACAATGATTTCAACTATTAAATAAAGGGACATTTAACACTGAAGATGATACTCAAAATTAAAGTTATAATTTTGGTAGGATTTAGTTTATTAAAACTGTAGCAATTCCTAATCCAATATTTTGATTATAATACAATATGTCTTGATAAAATACTCTTACTGTTTTGCATTAGCAGTGCTTTGATTTTAAGTTTTAATACAAAAAATAAATAAGGAATAAACATTTTGAAATAAATTCTCACATTTGGAAAGTCTTAACTCATATTCCCACGAACCTATGAATACTCAATTATTCACCTACTTCATTGCTTTCAGGTAATGAAGGAGCAGCACTCCGAAAGCTAGTGCTTCCAAATAAACCTGTTGGACAATAACCTGGTGTTGTGTGATTTTTAACTCCAGTATGTGTGGAATGCATAATTCATATACAATATTCACAATAATTAACATTATCATTGCTACCTATAATCAATAATGACTTTTTTTTCTTATTCACTCATGCTACATGGGCATCATTGGCTGACCAGCATTTATTGGCTCTCCCTAGTTGCTATTAAAAGAGGTGGTGGTGAGCTGCCTTCTTGAACTGCTGTGGTCCTTGTGCTATAAGTTGGGGAGTGAATAGCAGGGTTTTGACCCAGCAATACTAAGGGAATGGTGACAAATTTCCAAGTCAGGATAGTGAGTGGCTTGGATGAGAACGTGTAGATAATGGTGTTCCCATGTTTCTCCTGCCTTTATCATTTAAAATGGAAGTGATCCTTGATTTGGAAGGTGCAGTCTAAGAATCTTGGGTGAATTTCTGCAGAGCATCTTGCAGTTAGTACACACTGCTGTGACTGAGCATCAGTGGTGGAGGGAGTGAATGTTTGTGGATGTGGTGCCAATTAAGCGTCCTGGACGGTGTCAAGTTTCTTGAGTATTGCTGCAGCTGCACTCATTTTGGCAAGTAGCGAGTATTCCATCATTACATTTTTGCAAGCTTTTATGTCGAGGCATTGGAGAAATCTGAAGCATTTTATTTAGAATTGTTATCAGAGCTCCTGATCACACCATAAAATATCTTGATGGTGTTTTTAAATCACAATTTATCTTACTGTCAAGTTAATTTATTGGAATCCTGTGCTTATATTTTATGTTTTCAAACTGTCACCATTTTCAGCAGCTAATTTGTCACGGTAACCTACAGTTAGAAAATCCCTACTACAACATAAGTTGGAAATTCTAGTCATTTAGGTTGTTAGCACTTTTATAAATGAAGGAAAACAACAGGAGCTTACACAATGTGAAAACAATGAGACAGGAAACATTTCTTTCTTGTCTTCGAATCTCCCCAAAGCTTCAATTCTCCAACATTCTAAGTGATCTATTCTGAACACAGTTTGGCTATTTAGAGTCAGAGATGTACAGCACAGAAACAGGCCCTTCGGTCCAACCCGTCCATGCCGACCAGATATCTCAACCCAATCTAGTCCCACCTGCCAGCACCCGGCCCATATCCCTCCAAACCCTTCCTATTCATATACACATCCAAATGCCTCTTAAATGTTGCAATTGTACTAACCTCCACCACATTCTCTGGCAGCTCATTCCATACACGTACCACCTTCTGCGTGAAAAAGTTGCCCCTTAGGTCTCTTTTATATCTTTCCCCTCTCACCCTAAACCTACACCCTCTAGTTCTGGACTCCCCAACCCCAAGGAAAAGACTTTGTCTATTTATCCTACCCATGCCACTCAATTTTGTCAACCTCTATAAAAGGTCACCCCTTAGCCTCCGACTCTCCAGGGAAAACAGCCCCAGCCTGTTCAGCCTGTCCCTGTAGCTCAGATCCTCCAACCCTGGCAACATCCTTGTAAATCTTTTCTGAACCCTTTCAAGTTTCACAACATCTTTCCAATAGGAAGGAGACCAGAAATGCACGCAATATTTCAACAGTGGCCTAACCAATGTCCTGTACAGCTGCAACATGACCTCCCAGCTTCTGTACTCAATACTCTGGCCAATAAAGGAAAGCATACCAAACGCCTTCTTCACTATCCTATCTACCTGCGACTCTCCTTTCAAAGAGCTATGAACCTGCATTCCAAGGTCTCTTTGTTCAGCAACACTCCCTAGGATCTTACCATTAAGTGTATAAGTCCCACTAAGATTTGCTTTCACAAAATGCAGCACCTCGCATTTATCTGAATTAAACTCCATCTGCCACTTCTCAGCCCATTGGCCCATCTGGTCCAGATCCTGTTGTAATCTGAGTTAACCCTCTTCGCTGTCCAGTATACCTCCAATTTTGGCCATGTTTCTGTAATTGCTATGATATCCCAGTCTCATGTTTCTAACCATGCCCTGAGTTCATCTGCCTTCCCTGTTAGGCCCCTTGCATTGAAATAAATGCAGTTTAATTTATTAGTCCTACCTTGTCTCTGCCTACCCTGACTATTTGACTCGCTTCTGTTCTCAGCTGTACTCGTCTCAGATCGATCTCTTTCCTCACTATCTCCCTGGGTCCCACCCCCTCAAAAGACTTACTAGTTTAAATCCTCCCAAGCACTTCTAGCAAATTTCCCTGCCAGTATATTAGTCCCCTTCAAATTTAGGTGCAATCCGTCCTTCTTGTACAGCTCACTTCTAACCCAAAAGAGATTCCAATGATCCAAAAATGCGAATCCTTTTCCCATACACCAGCTCCTCAGCCATGCATTCATCTGCTCTATCCTCCTGTTCCTGCCCTCACTAGCTCGTAGCACTGGGAGTAATCTAGATATTACTACCCTTGAGGACCTCCTTTTTAAATTTCTGCCTAACTCTCTGTAATCTCCCTTCAGAATCTCAACCTTTTCCCTTCCTAAATCATTGGTTCCAATGTGGACAACGACCTCCTGCTGGCCCCTCTCCCCCGTGAGAACATTCTGCACCCTCTCTGATACATCCTTGATCCTGGCACCATGGGAATAACACACCATTCTGCTTTTTCTCTGCTGTCCACAGAAACGTCTGTCTGTACCTCTGGCTACAGAATCCCCTAACACAATTGATCTCTTGGAAGCTGACGTGCCCCTTGTTGCATTAGAGCCAGTCTCACTATCAGAAACTTGGCTGTTCGTGCTACGTTCCCCTGAGAATCCACCACCCCCTACATTTTCCAAAAGAGTATCCCTGTTTGAAATGGGTGTATCCACAAAAGACTCCTGCCCTAGGTGCCGATCTCTCTCACCCTTCCTGGAGTTAACCCATCTATGTGACTGTATCTGAGACTTTCCCCCCTTCCATCACATACTGTTGCTGTTGCAAATTCCTCATCACTTCTATCTGTCTCGCCAACCGATCCACTCGATCTGATAAGATTTGCATCCAACAGCTTTTATGGCAGATATAATCCGCAGTAACCCTTAAACTCTCTTTAAACTCCCACATCTGACAAGAAGTACATATCACTGCAAAGGCCATTTTTGCTCCTTCACAATCTACAGACCCAGAAAATAACACCGTCTTATTCCTCTACAAACACTGCCCCAGGTGAAATTAATAGCTATGGCTTATATTTTAAGTTTAATCAAGAGACTTATCTCCAAAAACATATAATCAAGAAAGAATCCACTATACTCACTACAGCAGCCTTTCTCTTGGACAGACTTAAAACAACAATTAACTTATCTGATTCTGTGCTGTGAACTTTACCAAACATTTCGTCCAAGATTAGTTGTGAATTTCACTGTTTGTTATCTTTAATGAATGTTTCCATTTAAAAAACCTGACAACATAGTGACAATACTGAAGGTTTCAGCTTCAAATGTGAATGGTGTACTCTTTTGCACTTCCACAAATGCACACACTTTTAAATAAGAAAACAAAGCATTGCAAACAAACAGATTACCAATTAAATTGGAATAATTGACACATATTTAACCAGTTTAAACATGTGGGATTTGTAGTATAAGATGTACAGATCTGCACAAAAATAAAACAAAATTCTTCACAATATGGTACTTATGCATATTCCTAATATGTCACCTGCAGAAAAATAAACTAATGGTTTAATTACAGTATCTTTGGAGTGTGGTGACAGTCGCATGCACTGATACAAATGGGGAGTTTGTGGGGAGGTGGTGCCTGTGGATGGAGGTGGGTGAAAGAAGCAGCACAGCAATTGGGGACTATCCTGTTTTATGGTGAATCTTTAACAGCAAATGTAGCCCATTGCTACAGAGACAAGGAACAAGACCCAGATGATAGGTCTTATTCCTTCAAGATCCTAAAGTGTTCTTTCACCAAGTTCACATGACATCATCATATTGGGGGGTACTTAAGGAGTTCTTCGGCGTTAAACCTTTCAGACCCTTACACTCTATACAATGTAATCTATACGTTCCGAAGCACTTTAAGGTTTCTAGTGAAGATTCAACCAATGATGGGAAATAGTCAGTGTACAGCATTGTCCATTCACACTTTTGCTTTTTAAACAAAACTGAGGTTCACACTACGATTTTCCTTTCACACAATCAATAATACAAACTGTGTGTACTAAACAAAGTTATTCATATTTTGCAGTTAAATAATGAAGCAATGATTCTGGTTAAATGATGGCAAAATGATTTCTAAAATGTTAATAGGAAATTCAGAGCTATGTTGGAGGTTGTTTTTTTTAAATATGCATTTATGAATTGTTTAATTCTATGTTCCACAAATGGAATATTTTTAACATATGCAGCACATATTTATATAACCCGTAAAATGATCAAACATTGTAATGTTCTTCATTTAGGTGTTATAAAGCAAATTTTGAAGCAAATAGTAATAGTGATATTAGGACAGATAACCAAAAAAGGTGCAAATTTTAAAGGCTAGATAGAATCAAACAGATTCAAAAAGGGAATTTGAGTGATTACAGTCTAGGCCGCTGAAGTCCACAAGCAGTAGTGGAGTATTTAAAATTGGGGATGCTCAAAAGGCCAGAGTTCAAAAATAACATATCATGACATATTGGGGGAGGTTACAGAGTTAAAGATGTTGAGGTCATGGAGAAATTTGAAAACAAGAGTTAGAAAATTACTAACAAGGCATTGCTAAATGAAACCCAACGTAAGTGAGTGAAGCCAGGAATAATGAGTGAATGAGACTTGTACACTAATTTGAGAAATGGGAGTCAAGACAATTTGTGATGTCATGTTCCCAATGTCTAAACGCCAACCCATCCATCTGGAATTTTTCATCTTCAAGTGTAGAGGACTGCAATGTCCTGATATACGTCCAGCTAGGATGCATTGCTGAGGCTTACAGACTAGCAGGCCCTTGTCTGTTCCTTGGTACAACAGGCTGGCTCTGTCCAACCCATGCCCATTCATTCAGTATCCCAATATATGGAACTCATGAGATATACATTAACATTGGAAGGTTGTGAAATATCAAGAAATAAAAAGAATCACCTATTCAAATTCCAGCTGAAATTAACTTTGCCAAAAAAAGCTAATACAACTAATAAACATATATGACCCTCGAAATTCCTCTTGAAAACAAAAATACTTCTTTATCTGACATGCTCATAATCTGTCAAAGTGAACAAATAATCATTCAAATGTCTTCAAAACAGCTATTTCAATTTCTTTCTGATAAAATCAGTCAAATTATTGACTGTGACTGTCCTTAGAACTGTGTCAACAATCCCTGCTGAGCAAAGTCCATTAGTGGGTGTTGGATCTCAGCCAAACTTGCATAATATATAGCATAGCTGAAAGAACTACCTACAAAACTCAATTTTGAACTGTCTTTCTAGTGGCTAGGCCAGAATACCACCATCTACTCTAGTTTTTTTCAAGGCAACTATAAAATTTTTAAAAAGGTTTTAAATTTGCATAGTTTATTCACAGCCTGAAAAAGGGCTTCATGATTTAAATCAATATAAATTTCAACTACAGTGTCTGAAGAAGGCCTTCAAATCAAGAATTTGTCTGCCTGCCTGCCCATCCATCAATCTGTTTATCTCTGCCTTAAATATACAAAAGGACTCAGCCTCAACAGCCCTCTGTGGTAAAGAAGTCTACAGATTTATAACCCTCAGAGAGAAGAGATTCCTCCTCATCTGTATCTTAACTATATGAGTTCATGCTGCCTGGTCTTAGACTCTCACACAAGGGGAAACAACCTTTCCGCATTTACCCTATTAACTCTTCTAAGAATCTTGTACATTTCAAGAAGGTCACTTCTTATTCTTCTATTTTCCAACAAGTACAGACCCAAACTACCCAAACTCCTCACATTATATAATCTTTCCAAAGTTGTTATCAACCTCGTGGATTTTTTCTGGACTGCATCCAATTCCAGTATATCTTTCCCATTTATAACATTCTAGCCGTGAGTAGACTAACGCCTTGTAGTACTGGTCAGCAGTTTAGGAAAAATAGGGAAGAGATTCAGAGGTGGATCTCAGGAACATGAGTTATGAGTTTTGAGGAGAGAAACTAGAGAACGATGCAAGTTCAGGGAGTGGGACAGAGAGGAGATAGGTAAGATTAGACCCCTGTGGGTATGCTGGAGTATGGGTTGTTTGGTTTGGGGGTATATAGCTGGGAGAGTAAGTTCGGATATTTGTGGTTGTTGCTCATATGAGCATTTATGTTGCTCATAAATGCATCTGATTTTTACCATGTAAATATGTTTTATGCATTTAATTATAAGTTTAAATTGACTTTAGTTACTACTAAATGTTCTCTCAACAAAAGCTCTGGCACCATCACTTTATGTGAACTTGACACCTTTCCCCCTTTTACTCATAATAATATATTCATTAACAAATACAGCGTTGAAAACTTGTACTAATTCTTCAAATAACCTCCATTTATCAACTATGTTTAAACAAGCAAGATGACAAAATAATTTGAAATTAAATATATCTTCTTGCTTGAGCAAACATAACAGTATCAACTGGAGAACTTTCTCCCATAGCTAACCTGACATGTTGAGAGCCAATTGATGACCACCCATACTCTCTGCCAGAAAAAGTCAATTGTCCAGAGGTGGTGATGTGTGTATTCATTTGAGCAGATCATGAATATGCTTTGAGTTTAATATTAAAACTTGTATCAAACTACAATCTTTGTGGTTTGAACCATGTATATATCTGCTGGTTAGGAAACCATTTGAGCGTTCTTACATTTTATACCAGCCTGTGCAAACAGTTAATGGAGTGTAATGATTGGGGCCATTTTTATAATTGTTCATTAATCTACTCAGTTTTTGATTAAACAATCAGATATGTTATCAAGTACATTGTTCAACAAATGGTTGTCTGTTTTAACCTGTGCATTATCTGTATCAGTAGCAGGGTGGTGTATTACATTCTACCTGGAAGACCTATGGTCAGTGATCCACATGTGGTCCAGGAGACCCCTGCTAATGATGGGAGTTCATGTACTCACAAACCAAGGATAACCCATCAGTGGACGTGGATTTACAATAACTTAATCAGAGGAGTTGGAGCCAAAGTATGGCCCTTTCCTTCCAAGAACATTATGGATTCATATTAAATGTAAGGGAGAAGAAAAGAGAGTATGATTAGTTTATGGAAGTATTGCAGCTCCAAACTATATTGTATATTGATAGAGAATATTTCACAAACTATAAATCATCCAAACAAATGTTGACAGTCCTCTAAATCTTTTGTGCTAAACTGTTCATTGTAAAAGCCTGAGGGAAGTGATAGACGTTATAAATATACAGTACCTGTGCTTTCCATTTTTATTGTAAATTCAGAATAATTAACAGTTTATATTTCTAAATTACAGTTGCAATTAGAAGAAAAACTGCCAGCATATATTAGGTTATAGATACATCATTCACATTTTCAGAAAGAATTTGGTTTACTGCTGAATTTTCCAGCCTGTCCTAATTGTCAACTATTTTTAGCGCTCCTTTCTTTAGAGCAGGAAAATGGTAGGTTTCTGGCTTTATGAATCAGCTTAATGGAGCATTATGGATGTGAAATTGAATTGATTGGCAGAACAGAATATTTCTAATCCATTCTATCACCCCATTTTTATTTCTCCCATGGTTAATAAAACAGTTTTCCATTGCCTGAAGTTTACTGTCATTGCAGAAATTATGTGCTGTAGGTTAGGGTAACATTTTTTCCATTTTGTTACATTGAAATTGATGTGTTAAAATAAGGCTGGTGCTACACTCATTTTCAGAGCAAACAAAATTCAATTCTGCCTTGCAGCAAGTGTACACTTAAAAAAAAAATGAATGTCCCACATACTCAAAATCTAAAATGAAGAAGAAAAGATGAAAAAAAAACTCAGGAGGTCGGGGAACATCTGTGAAAGCATCTGTCAGCATCTGTGTAGTTTTGATCAAATATCATCAACTTGAAACATTAACTCTGTTTTTCTCCATAGATGCTGCCTGACCTGCTGAAAATATTTAGCCTTTTCACATCAAGATCTTATCTTGTTAATGCACTCCTATGAAATTGCATGGAGCCTTGGAACAAGTGATGATTGGTTCTTTACCTCACCACAGGCAATCACTCAAGTGTCCTTTGCAGATTGACTCATAAATTATGCTCTAGTAATGCTGTTGTAGTTGAATTAATGAGAATGCTAATAAGTGGATGAATAAATTTGTAACCTGGGACAGAATGTGTTATGTCTAGGTGCATGAACATGAAAGGAATAAATCTTCATACAGAAAGTACATCAAAACTCACCAGTTTATACATTCTTTCAAGCAATCTTTTTCATATGATGACTTATGTTGTTATTGGACTATTAATAACCTATCTCTGGGGTACGGACGCATGACCAGAAGTGCTGCAAGAAGGTCAATGACCTTCTCTGCTATGCCAGGGTAAGCACCGCACACTTCTTGAGAAGTGCCACTGTACACAACTCCCACTGAGGACTATCTGTGCCGCTCTTGATATTGCCCACATCACCTTACTTCAGGCACTGTCTCTCTCCTCTAATTATCTCACACCACTGACCCTGCATGCCTTCTGTGCTGTCCCCTGAGACCTTCAGTATATCTCACTATCTTGGCCTAACAAAAGCACAAACAGTCATACCACCCACTATAATCTCAGTCAATCCACATATTAATCTCATTGAAGGAAGTGATGACAGATTATGACAGAGTACAGAGAGGCCAGACAGGTGGAAAGTGTGCTGGACATCAGGCTCCTTGCCTCCTATAAGGAGAACACCTTGGCCTTTGCAAGACAGGATTGTGATCACTCCTACAGGGATGCTGAAACACCACAAAGGCTTTTGCATCTCTCTCAATAACCCTGCTATTACTTTCAAAGATTGGACATGATCTACTCACTGACCAGGATTTCTTCTCCCTCGTTTGTCTCGCAGCCTCACTGAAACGTCAACATCAAAACGTCCATCTCCACCAGAAGCCCGATCTTCAATCCCTGAGGGTCACAATACCAGGCTTTCAGAGGAAACATTAGCAAGCCTACCTCCTTTAGAGCCCGTTAACCCAGATTCTGACAACTCAATGGGAACCGTTGGTGTTATAGTGTAAAGGTACATGGTGTTGTGAGCACCTCACTGTGCCAGCTCCACAGTTTGCTGAGGAAGAGAACACGCCAGACACCCCCAGAGGACTGCCCGAGACCAGGCACCTGCTCAGTACCAGGCAGGCGATACCCTGTTGTCTCGCCAATCAGGGGCTATATTCAAATGCACAGAGTGGAGCAGCAGTGGCAGATAGGTATTTGGGAGCTTCTTGCTCAGGAGCTATAACAGCACAGTGGGTCAAGCCACTGTCTATCTGTCTCCTCCATCTATCTGCTAATCCTAGTACAGGGATCCCCACCTGACAAGGAAACTGGTGGTACCAAGAGGCATCCACCTGGAGGAGGAACTACATACCCAGACCCTGCGGTCATTTCCATTCACTCAACCCTGCTTGAAGCTGTCTGTCAATGGGAAATTCAGGCTGAGATATGTAAACTTGACTCTGGCACATCTGACTCATCTAGACACAATCATCCAAAGGGTCACCCCACAATGGTTTCAAGCCCTTTACATCTTAGCAGATGCCTTCCAGTACAGCAGCAGAACCATGGAATACAGTAAAACTTAGTGAGAAGAAGCAAAAAGAGAAAAGTGCATTGAGAGCAATTGAGATACCTTCTATTTACAATCAAATGACTGACCGTGGCCAACCCTCTAGACTGGGATGGTAGGCTGCCCTCGTCATACTGTGCCAGGACTCCCTAACCTTTTGACGCCTCCATGGACTTCAATGAAGACATTCCCTTTACAGTTCAAGACATAGCCCATGCTGTATGTTTGCTGCATAAGCTGCGGGCACATGCAGCGTGAGTGAGATTAATGTAGCACACTGCCATACAGTAAGGTGTATATTCCCCTGACTGGGGATGGCTAAGGAGCAAGGCAATCTGTCTGTTTTAAAGACTGCTTTAATTGGCATGGCATAGCAAGGCCCAGATGCTATGAAAACCAGGTAGGCACTAAGTGAGGGAGTGCTAAGACAGCAAGGTGAGGCAGCCGAGTCTAGTGTGTGAACTGGATTCTTGTCCCTGTGTGTAAAGTGCCAGTGCTTAGGGATGGAGGAGATGGACTGACGGTTTGATTTAGTTGTAAGTGAGCACTTTGGAGAGACTGACCATAATTCAGTTATGTTTAATTTAATTTAGTGATGGAAAGGGATAGGTACATGCCCCAGGTCAAGAGTTATCGATGGGGCAAGGGCAATTATAACGTGATTAGGCAAGAATTAGGATGCATAGAATGGGGTAGCAAAATGCAGGGGATGCAGACAATGGAAATGTGGAGCTGGTTTAAGGAACAGATATTGCATGTCCTTGATAGGTATGTCCCTGTCAGGCAGGAAGGAAGTGATAAGGTAAGGAAACTGTGGTTTACAACAGAAATTGCATCTCTTGTTACGAAGAAGAAGGAGGCTTATGTGTTGGTGAGGCAAGATGGTACAGATGAGGCGATGGAGAGTTACAGGTCAGCTCGGAAGGATTTAAAGAGAGAGTTAAGAAGAGCAAAGAGAGGACACGAGCAGTCTTCAGCAAATAGAATAAAGGAGAACACTAAAGCTTTCCATCAGTATGTGAGGAATAAAAGGATGATTAGAGTAGGAATAGGCCCTGTCAAAGACAGAAGTAGGAAGTTGAGTGTGGAACCTGTAGAGACCGGAGAGGTGCTAAATGAACATTTCTTATCGGTGTTCACTCAGGAAAAGGACAATATGGTGGAGAAGAATGAGGTAAGAGATATTAGACTAAAAAGGATCGAGGTTAATTACGCACAGATATTATCAATTCTAGAAGGAGTGAAAGTAGACAAGTCCCCTGGGCCAGATGGGATTTATCTGAGGATTCTTTGGGAAGCTAGGGAGGAGATATCAGAGCCTTTGGCTTTGATATTTGAGTCGTCATTGTCTACAGGTTTAGTACCTGAGGACTGGAGGATTGCAAATGTTGTGCCCTTGTTCAAGAAGGGCAGCAGAGATGGCCCAGGTAATTATAAACCAGTGAGCCTTACTTCTGTTGTAGGAAAGGTTTTGGAAAGGATTATAAGAGATAAGATTTATAATCATCTAGCAAGCAACAATTTGATTTCAGATAGTCAACACGGTTTCTTCAAGGGCAGGTCATGTCTCACAAACCTCATTGAGTTTTTTGAGAAGGTGATCAAGCATGTAGATGATGGTAGGGCAGTTGACGTGGTATACATGGACTTCAGTAAAGCCTTTGATAAGGTTCCACATGCTAGGCTGATGGAGAAAATGCAGAGGCATGGGATTGAGGGTGATTTAGCAGTTTGGATTAGAAACTGGCTTTCTGGAAGAAGGCAGTGAGTGGTGGTTGATGGAAAATATTCAGTCTAGAGCCCAGTTACTAGTGGTGTGCCACAAGGATCTGTTTTGGGACCACTGCTGTTTGTCATTTTTATAAATGACTTAGATGCAGGCATAGATGGATGGGTCAGTAACTTTGCAGACGACACTAAAGTCGGTGGAGTAGTGGACAGTTTGGAAGAGTGTTACGGGTTGCAGGGGAACTTGGATAAACTGCAGAATTGAGCTGAGAGGTGGCAAATGGAGTTCAATTCAGCTAAATGTGAGGTGATGCACTTTGAGAAGAGCAACAGGATGGCAGAGTACTGGGTCAATGGAAAGATTCTTCGTAGTGTGGATATGCAGAGTGATCTTGGAGTCCATGTACATAGATCCCTGAAAGTTGCCACCAAGGTGGATGGTGCTGTTAAGAAGGCATACGATGTGTTAGGTTTCATCGGTAGAAGGATTGAGTTCTGGAACCGCAATATCATGCTGCAACTATACAAATTGCTGATGCGGCCACACTTGGAATATTGTGTACAGCTCTGGTCACCCCATTACAGGAAGGATGTGGAAGCGTTGGAAAAGGAAGCAGAGGAGATTTGCCAGGATGTTGCCTGGTCTGGAGGGAAGGTCTTATGAGGAAAGGCTAAGAGATTTGAACCTGTTTTCATTGGCAAGAAGGCGGCTAAGAGGGGATTTGATAGAGAAATACAAAATTATCAGAGGATTAAATAGGGTAGACAGTGATGGTGACGGCAGCTTGTACGAGAGAACATAACTACAAATTGAGAGGTGATAGATTTAAGATAGATGTCAGAGGAAAGTTCTTTACGCAGAGAGTGGTAAGGGAAGGAATGCCCTACCTGCTAATGTAATCAACTCAGCCACATTAGGGAGATTTAAATATTCCTTAGATAAGCACATGGATGATTTTGGGATAGTGTAGGGGGATGAGCTGAGAACAATTCACAGGTCGGCGCAACATCGAGGGCCGAAGGGCCTGTTCTGCGCTGTATTGTTCTATGTTCTAAATGCCAACATCTGTGGAGGAGGAGTGATTGTGGTTGATGCCAGTGCATCTTGCCCTGAGTCACAGTTTAGTCACAGGTATCACGGAGGTCATTCAGCTAACTGGTGAGCTGAATGCACCAGATGTGTGCCTTGCTTTCCTTGTTGAGTTTTCCCAATGCCAAGCTTATTTGTTACGTTTGGTAGATGGGACCGTAAATATTAACAAGGCAAGTTGTTAACACAGGAGTTAACAATCAATAGTGACCAGCAATTGGCATCTCACCTCTGCCAATTGAGAATCTCAGCATACTGCCTGTGGAAATCATAAAAGACAGAGCACAATGACCTTGTCACTGAGATGCGCAGCTATACTTGTTGTCTGATTCTGTCACACATCCCATCCTGCAAGGATGGTGATGGTGACACAGTGGTTAGCGCTGTAAGGCAGCAGTGCCAGGGACCCAGGTTCAATTCCGGCCTTGGGCAACTGTCTGTGTGGAGTTTACATATTCTCCCCATGTCTTCATGGGTTTCCTTCAGATGCTCTAGTTTCCTCCAATGGTCTAAAGATGTACAGGATCGATCATGCTAAAAATTGCCCCAATGTGTCCAGGGTCGTGCAAGTTAGGTGGGTTAGTAATGATAAAATCCCGTGCAGGATCAAGAGGATGGGTCTGGTCGGGATGCTGTTCAGAGGGTCAGTGCAAACCCATTGACCAAATGGCTTCATGCTGCACTGTAGGGTTATATGATTCATAGCCTACGTCACAAACACCTTAATAAGATTCCACCTAAACCTACTTACTGCTATTCCCCAATCTATGTCATCAGGTCATATCTCCAATATCCAGAATTTCAAATGTTAGGTCTATCAAAACAATGGAAGAAGTGCAGGATTAGGCTGGTGCTGCAATAGCTCCACTAGGACTGGGTTAGCGCTGCCAGGCTTATTTAAATTCTAAGTCTCAACATCCATTGAGGGAAAAGTCTAGCTTGAACTAATCTAGTGCAAATGAATTTGAGGCATTTGAGTAAAATTGCTTCAATGATTCAACAGTGAAGAAAATCTATACATTGCTAACAGAGCTCCTGTTGAAATTCAAAACAGGCAGCTTGGAAGAGATACCTTGTCATGAATCAAATAACAAGTGCTCAAAGAAATATCTTCGATGAGTTTAAGAACTAGGAATTAGAATACTGCTGAAGAGCAACTACAAGTAATTATTTTTTTCATTCAGTGTGAGGCCACTGATCTCAATAGTTAAGGCTGTATGAATGTTGCAATCTGATATTATGGATAACATGTTAAAAGATATAATAAAGCTGTCTACTCTGAATGAATTTCAATTGTAGTATGCTTTATGCTGTCACAGCTGTATTCATGCTTTCAGGACTGTACTCTTAAATGGATTCTCTACACTTTTTTAGAAATCTGTTCCATTGTCATTCTTGTTATTCTTTCAATTCTCTCTAATATGAAGAATCTTTGATAATAGGATGTGCAAAACTCTAAATAAATATTGCTTGTTTTTATAAGTTTCCAGCAGATAGGAGAAATGTTGAGAATATTCAGCCTTCAAATCACAACACAAAAACAGATCAATCAATCGTATAATTTTGTTTTGTGACCTTGCTTTGTGAAAAATTGACTGCTTCATAAAACTGTTACTTCACAGTTAACAAATCTGCTGTGAAAATATTTTGTGCATGCCTTGAAATGCAAAACATTATATTAACGCAAACTTTAGTTTCCAATTCATTTATCCCTCTTTTAGATCATGTATTGATACATACACTTAGTCATCACAATTAAGGTTTAACCTTTTTGTTTTAACTTCTACAGCCTCAACAGCTCAATATTGAGTGTAATAACTTCAGAAACTGACCACATTATGTCTATTCTCAATTTTTCTTATATTTTCGAGACCCAACCCCCAATCACTCCAAAACTGTATTATGTTTGTATCTTGCTTACTTTGTGAAGATTGATCAACTCAGTTGGCTGGACAGCTGTTTTGCAATGCAGTATGGGTTCAATTCCCACACAGGTTGAAGTTACTACTAAGAACTCTCCTTTACAATGTGTATCCTTGCCCGAGACATGGCGACCCTCAGGTTAAATCAGTCCTAGCTGTCTGTCTCTAACGAGAGAGCAACCCTATGGTCTGGTAGGACTATGGGAATTCTACCTTTGTTTACTTTGTACTGAGTAGAAAAGACCAATTCTCTACCTTTCACAACTTAATTTACAGCCCTTTTACACCTCTATTTACTTTTTCCAATATCAATAACTTTTTTTTTTGTCTTTTGCGTTGGGCCTCTATAACATCCCCCTTCTGGCAAAAATATAAAAGATAACCTATTTTTCAACACATTTCAGTTCTGAAGACTCAAAATGTTAACTCTGTTTCTCTCTGCCACACCTGTTCAGTTTTTTTCCAGCTTTCTCTGTGTTTGTTTAAAACTCAATGGTTTGTTGCCCCATTTTTCCCAGTAATGGATTTCAGTGTTTAACTAAGTGTCTATGTATTCTGTTCAAATAAGAAATAAATTGCAATTATAGAATGCCTTTCACAACTTCCACAAGTTATGGCAAATTTTGTACATTTTTGTATTTATTTTAACACAGAAAACACCTCAATTTGGACACTGTAAAATCTTACAATGGCAATGAGATAATTTGGTAGATTTAGTGAGGTAATTTAAGGATAACTATAGGTGCCAAGTGAATATCCTATTCTTTGAATAATATTGTGAAGTGTTTTCTATTCACTTGAGAGGCAAGAGGCCCCCTGTTTAACATCTCATCTGAAAGACAGATCTTTGAACAGTGCAACACCTCCTCAGTACTGGGTTGAAGTGAATCAAGATTACTTACTCAGGATTCTAGACAGGGACTTAAATCCCCAACCACCTGCCACCAAATGCTACCACCAAATGTTAACATCGGTAACAGTGAAATGTGCTGTATTGCAACTTAATGAACAGGAACTGGTAGAAATCAACTTAGTAAAAATGCTAAATCAGTCACAGTAAATCGTAAACTATGGTGTTTATCAACATAATTAGCACAGTTTATATTCAAATTAGCAATATATTTCCTGTGAATCCATTACTTTAACAAATAAACTAGTCAAAGTTAAAAATCGCACAACACCAGGTTATAGTCCAACAGGTTTACGTGGAATCACTAGCTTTCAAAGCACTGCTTCTTCATCAGGTGGTTGTGGAGCAGAATCATACAACACAGAATTTATCGCAACAGGATTGCAGTGTCATGGAACGTAATATTAAACAAATTTAGCTGGAGTCTTTCATCTTTTAGAATGATCATGTTGGTTTCAGTTCCTTCATATGTAAATCCAAGAACTTCTTTGAAGTTACATTCTCATGTTAGCTTTTAACAATAGGTGCTATCTCAGCTCAGTAATGCATTGAAGGTGTGAAGTTAAAGTCCGGCTGTGTCCCAATGTTAGGTCAGACTGATACTATTTCGAATGTGGGATTTACAGAATTTTACATTGATTTATGCAGTTTCTGAGCAAGATAAAATGTAATTCTGTAAGTAGAAATTCACCCCATAAACGTGTGCGTGCACGTGCTGGGGGGAGACCGAATGAACATGCGTGTGTGGGTGCGTGAGTGTCTGTGAGAGAGTATGTGTATATGTGTTAGTGTAATAGGGTGTAAGTCTGTGAGACGGTGCGTGTGAGAGGGTGTGTGTGGGGAGGTGTATGTATGAATGTATGAGAGAGGGTCTGCAGGAATGTGTGTGCATGCGAGAGTGTATAGTACAGTGGGGTCACCTGTAGTACAACATGAACCCAAGGTCCCAGTTTATTTTTCAGATTTCATGAACTGAGGCTTCAGAATGTAGCTTCAAGGCTGTGCTGTGTAAAGTAGCAGGATCCATCTCAGTCTTGTAAATCAGTAAATTGTAAATCAGTCATATAAAATTTGAAACTAAACCGATCGTTACTTTAATTCTTTGCCACATCTTTTTATGGAAATCGGTTTGTTAATGTAGTACCCATTCAGACACTTAAAGGAGTCAAATACCAGGTTGATGCAGGAAGAAAGGAAAATGAATGAAGGGGCTTTAAAGTGTAGAGTATATAATGAAGTGCAAGTTCTGACTGTGTGATTATATTACTATTTTGAATGATCACCACTGTCTAACCATGATCAAGAGAGTAATTTATATCTGAACATTCTAAACAAAAGTTTTTTTTCTACCTTCCCATTTTATGACAGAGTTGAAAATGGCTTTTATGTTAGAATCATCAACCTCTCCTTACATTAACAAGGTGTAAACCATAACATAAATGTAAAAAAGTTTACTTTATTTTTGTGATTCTTATTTCACAAAATCCTTCATTGTATCTGATAATGGATCCTTTGATTTATTTTGCCTAATTTTGAAAGACTTTTTAATTATGTCAGTGTTTTAACTATTGATCTGTCAAATGCCAAATAGAGATTCTCATTATACTAGATCTCAATTTGTTGTGAAATGCCCAGCTTCATGAGATAAACTTGTTACATATCTTTTCATCAGCCAAACAATGCTTGTTTCCCTGCAAAAATACTTAGCACCAAAACTCAACAGTAAAATATAATTGTGACTGTCATTTTTAGGTTTCTTGAATGCATTTTTTAAAATTTAGTAATTTATTGATAAACATTATGTTATTGTGGAACTTAGTCTTCTGTATGTAGAAAGATATCACATACTACATTAAAGCACTGAAAGAATTGGATATACAAATAGATGTAAAACATAGATCCAAAAAAGTAATCCTACAGTAATAATAAGAAAGTCACTCTGGAAGATGTGGTCAAAGATCCTTATGCAATTGAACATGAAGTTAGACTGAACATGTGTTCCAGGAAAATGCAGGCAATATAAGTATAGATTTTCCAGTTTGGTCATAGACTATGTGGATGTAAGGACAGTTGTTTTTAGCATTAGATTAGAGAACTAAAGCATCAAAATGAGCTTATAACTCATGTTTATTAAATTCTTCACTGAGAATTCCCTACCTTTGAATGCTGTTGCAAAATTTAAAGTCTTGTAACAATAGTACAAAGGTGAAGGACAGCCAAATTTATCAATATATTCAATTTAACTCTATTAAAAAAGTTGTGCAAAGAAGTGCTGCAGAACTTGAAGATGTAGTAATACTTGTGTTCAAGTACTCTTGGAACATGTTCAACAGAGAAGGATCACGCTGCTTTGCATTCCAGAGGAGAGAAGCACTGCTTACACAGACAAGCTTTATCGAGGATTTCTGGAGATGGGCGTGGACATGAAAGCAGGATGTAACACTCAGAGGAGTAGACAACAAGACATAAGGTTTACAGATCCCACTGGACCAATGAATGTCAGCCTTCCCAAAATCAAGCAGCAACCTAAAATATATTGCTATTGCTATGGAGTCTAAAAGTCAGATTTTCACGACCGTGGTGACTAGCTTATTTGGGGAAACTTTCACATTGTAGACCAGAGTAAGTTTAATGTTCCCTTTACACTTCATTTTCGCTCTCCTGAGAAACAGAAGCAGGATTTATTTGGGCCACTGACCTCATAGGTGGCAAATAATGCGATTTTGCCTCCAATGTAGTGCTTTAACCTGATGTAGCAGTGCTTATATTATCTCCTGTAAAAGTTTTAAGGGTCATATTATGACATTTGAACCAGATCATATCTACCCTTTACAATTGTTTCCATCTACTTCATAAATTCATCACTCCATATCGCATAAAAAGGCATTTGCAGAAATGGGGTCCACTTGAATTTCAAATGGCCCCACTGAGTTTGAGATTCCTGCTTGTGTAATGTATTTTGAATTCCCTTCCCCCGCCAGAAAAAAATTAATCTTTTTTAAATGGTGAGGATTGAAGTCCTGCCCACCATTTCGAAGGCCTTCAGATTTGGCACCACGATGAGAATATCCAACATTGTTAGGAGTATAATCACAAAATCAGCACTTCACTATTCAGGAGAGAAATTAGGAGACACTTTGTTGCATGAATTGGTAGAATTGTGAAAAGCAAACATGAAAATCTGTAAATACTAATTCAGTTAGTAATTTGAAATCTGAGATTGGTAGATCTATACTAATCAAGGAAATTAAAGGTTGTGGAATTCACAGTTGGTGGATAACATTAGACTACCAATCAACCATGATCTCATTGAATGTTGAAATATGCTGAACGATCTTCAGTTGTTGCTATATGTTTCTGATGTGTGGCAGAGTGCTATTTCTTCCAATATCTTAGTGAAGCAGGTGACCCCAAGTTAGTGTTATCCTATTTACTGTCTTCCTTCTTCTCGTAACCACCCACTGTTTTCAAAGTCTCTGGATTAATTGTCAAGCAATAATATCACTAGGCCATCACCTCCACATAAACAAAATATTATTTCTATTTTCTCCCCACAGCTGCTACCAAATCTATTGAGTTTCTCCGGCAATTTCTGTGTTTTGTTTCAGATCTCCAGTATCTGTTGTTGTTTGTTCTATTATATTGACACATAAAGGACAAAGTTAATCTGGTTAAATTAATTTGAAACATCTTAACATGTTTATCATTGTCTATGAATGTAATTTTAAATTTGAAGGAGAAGTAATCTACATCAGTTAGCTCATGGCAAAATTTAATAGGCTTCTACTATTGGTTGAGAATGACGATGGGCTGTTTTCCTCCTTCAATTCTGGCAGTCTATTTATAGTGGTAATAAACGTTGGACTATCAGTTCTGGATGGCCCATCTTTGTCAATGTATGACTTTAAAAAATAATCTAATACTGAACTTGATCTTAAGATTCGATAAGACGCCAGTATGGAGTTTCTTTCATAGCCAGTGCATCACTTACAAAAATCTACCCTTCATATTCCTGCATCATTATCTCTGGTGTCACCCAAATCTTCGAACCTTACATTTGCAATAGATTCCCATTGCAGACTTTTGGTTCTGCATGGCCCCATAAGTGCCTAATATTCCCAATAAAGTATCAATAACCGATGAGGAAATGGTTATGAGACCATTTCTTATGTTGAATTGAGATTTCAACTTCCAAAGCATGTACAGATAATTGTTCTCTCATTGAGCATTAGCATTGACATATATTCCTGGGTAATTGTGCTCAACAGTTTGAAAATGTCTCTACTAAATAATTTTATGCTTTATTTGCACATTTGCATTGCCTTATGAAAGCTGTGTTACTATATCTAAAGATTTTGAATCCTTTCCTAGATGATGTGAGCATTACTAGGAATTACCAAAATGTACTTTCCATCACTAATTGCCCTTGAGAGGTTATGTTGATTGCCTTTGAATAGGTCTGGATGGAATGCTCTTCTGAGGGTCAATGGAGACTTCATGGGCTAAATGGTCTACTTCCACATTGTAGGGATTTTAAACTTCTTTATAGTAACAGTTCATTTGATATGGGTGCATTCACAGTGTTTTAGGAAGAGTGTTTCAAGATTTAGATCCATCGATGGTGATAAGTAGGAGTCATAAAAATCATAATAGACTGCTCTTTCATTAGAGAGAGATAGCGGGTGGTGAGTTTAGCCTGAAGGTCATCATTGCCTCAAGAATGGTTGAGAAAGATTGGCCATCATAATGACTTCAGGCAAAATGTGATCCCATACTGTTGGTCACTCTGCACTGCAAGTCAACCACCTAATAAATAGAACATAAAGAATAGTGATGAAAAGAAATATTATGTAATTACAAGTCAGGATGGCATATGGTTTTCAGATGGTGGTGTTCATGCATCTGCTGACCTAGGTGGTAGACATCATGGATTTGGAAGGCATTGTCTAAGGTACCTTAGTGAGTTGATGCAGTGCACATTATCGATAATCTGCAATGTTGCAATGTCGTCCTGATGGTGGAGGGAGTGAATATTTAAGATGGTAGTTGGGATGCCATTCAGGCTGTGAATATCTGACAAGCCCAAGCATCCCACATGGAACATACAAAACCAGCTGCATCAGAACAATCATTTTAATCAAAAGACTCTGAAACTCAATGGGGCATCAAGAAAATTGCATCCATTCTTTTACTGACTGTAGTATGATAAATACACATATTGAGAGGTAAAAAGGTTGCCTACAATTATCCAGTTTGCCATGAAACAATGATAGACACCAGAATCTGCAAAGAAACTGCGTATTCAACAGTAGCTGTTGAGCAAAGGAGAGAAAGCAGTATGGATTGATAATAGCAAGACTACTGAAATCTATTCTCTCTCTCTCTTGCTCTCTCTCCCTCTCAATTTGCTCAAAGTCAGGAACTAGCTAATGAAAAACAATTTGGAACAGCAACATTTACTAAGAATTCCAAGACTTCTGCAACTTCATTATCAAGGAAACAAGATAGCAGCTAAACAGTTGGACTCAGATCCTTTCATTCTCAAAACCCTTTGCAATAGTCTTTCTTTATATTATCCTTAACTGTACTAAATAATCGTCTCCCCAGCCTGTGTCTGTGTGTACCTATTTAATATCACATTTTCTCATGCTTCCTGGATTATATAGGTAAGAAAAAATTCTGCTGTCATTCGCTTAAGAAAAATCATAGAATTGACTGTCCTTAAATTTTTGATCAAAAGTTAATTTAAATGAAAATATAATACCTATGTACTAACATAACTATACTTTTACGATTGACTTGGAAGCACTTAACAAGAGCTAAAAAATCATTTTTCACCTGATTATAAATTATTCAACTAAAATGTTGTTTTTCTACTGCTATACTTCCACTCGCAAGGGATTGATTACTACCAATGTTTAACAACCTGCCAATTTCCAATAATTTGTGAGGAAAATAATACCATAACTCATTAACACCAACAGCAGTTTTTCAAATAATCTAAGTGTGGGTTGTAAAGGTAATATATTACTATGTCATATATTGCATCCATAGTCTGCATTATAGTTCAAAGTCCTTCCAAACATTGCATGCAATCATTTCTGGTGCGATATTATGGTTTAAATCAGGTTAAGAAGATATAAATAGTAATGACTGGAGAGAAAGAAGGATAAATTACCAGTAGTCATGTGATATAACTGCCAGCTCTATTGTGTTTCTCTTATTTAACAGCAATCATTTGCATTAAGAGGCTTCATTGTTCATCAGCATTAATGTCTTACCCGAGGGCTTATTGGCTGAGTGCTCTCTAATATAGATAAGAGGCTCAAGTCTCACTCTGTTAAATCACCCATCAAATGTAGTGGTATGGTGTATTTAATAATCCACCACCATGTAGACTTTGAGTAGGTCTTGAACCTTCGAAACAGCCTGCATCTGTCCATCTGTTATTAATAACCTTGTTATTTCCAACAGTGATGCTCAGTTTGGTGCAATTTGTAGAGTTATTGGATTATTGAGGAATATAAAACATTCCTGGTCATCTGGCATGGATGCTAAGACAACGTTTTTCAAAAGATGTTCCTGAACCCTGGTTTTGATGTGATGAGAAAAATAGGCTCATCAAAGCAATTGTGTAGATTGTTAATGCACATGTCATTGTTAAACCCATTTATATTTTCTGATCTGTTATAGACATCACATTTGAAATAAGATTATACTTTACAAGTTGAATGAAGCAATTTAAGACATTTCCTCCACAAGCTGGAAGATACCATGTAAGTGACAAAATCTTCTTCAGAAATTGACAGCTTGCCCTTGAACATGAAATATGGTTTCCAGGTTGCTCACAGAGCCTTATATTTGAGATACTGAATTTAAATATTTCATAAAATTTCTCTGTACCCACTTCCTGATGTAGCTCTTGAAAGGTGATTAGTTGCCACCTGGCCCTCCACCCACTCCCTCTCAACATGCCCTGAGGGAGGGTTAAATGCTGACTCCTTCCTGACCAACACACTGAGAACAGCTAACAAATCTTCAACTGCCCCTACCCAACTGCTGGCAAAGGGTTAATTGCTGACTGTCCCCTTGACCTTATAGATACTAACTTAAAATTTGCTGGGTTAGCCAAGGTCAAATGAAATTAAGCTAAATGAAATGAGACGGAGAAAACGTATGAAACCTGGTGATGGCCTAATGATGAAAAAGATCACTAATTTGCAAAGTGTTTCTTTGTTAGGCTGAATGAGTGTGTTCATGTGTTTAGTCTGATGCATTGTAATTCAGCAGTGATAGACCGAATTGTGACAGAACCTTTGGAAAAGTGGAAGTTTTGTTTAAAACAGACACAAGAAATCAGATGTGATAATGTGAATTATTTGACAGCCAAACTTATGGTTGTCATAGAAATAATCTGCGTAAATATCATATGGTTGATTCAATGATACACAAGTGGTGAACAGCAAGCATAAATGACATGTCAAAGTTCATTAAAGGTAAAGAGATAAACATCTTTCTTAGGAGACACAAACAAGTCTTTAATGAGTTAAATGATCAAGCTGATGTGGAAAACATGATACAAATATGATGTCTAACAGCTGTCAAAGTGATCGTTTGCTGGAGACTGGATAGTGTCAAGAATGTAAATGCAATAAATGAGTGTAAGTGGTGACATTTATCTGACAGTAAGAGAGGAGACCAATGTAGAATGATCATGTGAGGAGAGAGATCTTAGACATAATGGTAAAGAGCTGTATTTGAGAACAGGCTGCAAACAAATGTAAAGACAGGAGTTCATTGATGGCGTGTAATTCAGATACATGTGAGGCATTGCATTTTGGTCAAACAAACCAGGGCAGGACTTACACAGCAAATGATAGGCACCTGGGAAATGTTGTAATGTTGTCAAACAGAGAAACCTAGGGTTGCTGTTGCATAGTTCCTTGAAAGTGACTTCACAGGTAGACAGGGTGTGAAGGTGTTTAGCATGCTTGCCTTCATTGTCAGAGCATTGAGTAGAGGAGTTGGGATGCTATGTTATAGCTATAAAAGACTTTGGTAAGGCCATATCTGATCACTCTGCTATAGGATGTTATTAAACTGAGAAGAGTGCAAAAAAGATTTACAAGGATGTTACTGAGACTGGAGGGTTTGAGTTATAAGGACAGGTTGGATAGACTGGGACCTTTGTACCAGGCACATAGGAGGTTGAGGGGTGACCTTGTAGAGAGTTTATAAAATCATGATGGGCATGGATAGACTAAATAGCCAAGATCTTTTCCCCAGGGTAGAAGAGTCCAAAAATAGAAGCCATAGATTCAAGCTGAGAGGGGAAAGATTTAAAAGGGAACCGAGGGACAACATTTTCACAGAGAGGATGGTATGGGTGGGTCGTAGAGGTGGGTACAATTATGACATTTGATCAGGTACATGGTTAGAAAAGGTTTAGAGGGAAATGGGCCAAATGGAGTTCTGTTTAGGAAGCCTGGTTGGCAAGGGCAACTTGGTCATAATGGTCTGTTTCTGTACTGTATGACACTTTGGCTTTAAGTATTTGAAGAACCACAGTGAAGAGGAACAAACAGCCTCAGCAGCAATGTATGTGCGGCGCTCTTAATTCAGACCAATATCTCAATATCCAAGTAGCGATGTTAGCTTAAAGCAGAACATAACGCACAGACTGGGGGCAAGTTTGAAGATCTTACAAATTTTACACTCTCCAACCTTAGTGGTTAAAGCAACCCCCCGCCCCCACCACCACCACCACCATCACCATAAGACCATAAGACCATAAGACATAGGAGTGGAAGTAAGGCCATTTGTCCCATCGAGTCCACTCTGCCATTCAATCATGGCTGATGGGCATTTCAACTCCACTTACCCGCATTATCCCCGTAGCCCTTAATTCCTCGAGACAACAAGAATCTATCAATCTCTGCCTTGACATTAAGCGTCCCGGCCTCCACTGCACTCTGTGGCAATGAATTCCACAGGCCCACCACTCTCTGGCTGAAGAAATGTCTCCGCATTTCTGTTCTGAATTGACCCCCTCTAATTATAAGGCTGTGTCCATGGGTCCTAGTCTCCTCAGCTAACAGAAACAATTTCCTAGCGTCCACCCTTTCCAAGCCATTGTACGTCTCTATTAAGTCTCCCCTTAATCTTCTCAACTCCAATGAATACAATCCCAGGATCCTCAGCCGTTCCTCATATGTTAGACCAACCATTCCAGGGATCATCCATGTGAATCTCCGCTGGACACGTTCCAGTCCCAGTATGTCCTTCCTGAGGCGTGGGGACCAAAACTGGACATAGTACTCCAAATAGGGCCTAACCAGAGCTTTATAAAGTCTCAGCAGCACAACGGTGCTTTTATATTCCAACCCTCTTGAGATAAGTGACAACATTGCATTCGCTTTCTTAATCATGGACTCAACCTGTATGTTGACCTTTAGAGAATCCTCGACTAGCACTCCCATATCCCTTTGTACTTTGGCTTTACGAATTTTCTCACCATTTAGAAAGTAGTCTATGCTTTTATTCTTTTTGCCAAAGTGCAAGACCTCGCATTTGTTCACGTTGAATTCCATCAGCCATTTCCTGGACCACTCTCCCAAACTGTCTAGATCCTTCTGTAGCCTCCCCACTTTCTCAGTACTACCTGCCTGTCCACCTAACTTCGTATCATCTGCAAACTTTGCTAGAATGCCCCCAGTCCCTTCATCCAGATCATTAATATATAATGCGAACAGCTGTGGCCCCAACACTGAACCCTGCAGGACACCGCTCGTCACCAGCTGCCATTCCGAAAACGAACCTTTTATCCCAACTCTCTGCCTTCTGTCAGACAGCCAATCCTCAATCCATCCCAGTAGCTCACTTGGAACACCATGGGCCCTCACCTTGCTCAGCAGCCTCCTGTGTGGCACCTTATCAAAGGCCTTTTGGAAGTCTAGATAGACCACATCCACTGGGTTTCCCTGGTCTAACCTATTGTCACCTCTTCAAAGAATTCCAACAGGTTTGTCAGGCATGACCTCCCCTTAGTAAATCCATGTTGACTTGTTCTAATCAGAGTCTGCTCTTCTAAGAATTTAGAAACCTCATCTTTAATGATGGATTCTAGAATTTTACCAACAACCGAGGTTAGGCTAATTGGCCTATAATTTTCCATCTCTTGTCTTGATCCTTTCTTGAACAAGGGGGTTACCACTCACTGCTCCTTGAATACGTTGAACACACCAACAGGCTACGTTATTGCTGTTCTAAGATTTGTGTTCATGCTTTAAATTCACCTCAATGGAGAAGGAAAAACATTGATTTCCAGTTCACAGACATGAATAGAATGGTTTTACTGTAAGTGTGTGCACAGTTCAGAAGTCATGCAGAATGATACTGTGGGCCAAGAACATGTTGGAGTAAGCACAATAGCCAACATTGTAACTATTATTTGGAAACTCGGAAGCCTAATTTCTGAGCATTATTTTAAACCTTAGAACAATTGCTGTTATCAGGGGAATAAACTTGTGATGAATTAATTGTATTGTGCTTGCTAAGTGGCCATTGATAGAGTGTAATTAAACATAGCTATCATGACTCGCAAAATGTAAATTCAGAAACAATTTCTATACAAGTTGGCATTGTATCAAAACATTGAGTAAGACAGAGCTAAAACTTCATTTAGTTCCCTTGTCCAGTTCACAATTCACGATGACCCTCCTAGCACTTTTAAATGGGCACTTTGTATTGCCTCCTTCATTTCAATTATTTTGGCATATAGCCCACCAGGAAACTCATGATTTTCTGCATGTTTAGTGGGGCACTCAGCATTCATCGCTAGCATGAAGTACACCTAGCCTGCTCTTCACTTTAAAAAAAGAGAGCTGATCTCATGTTATAGTGACACTGGGTGTGTCAGAGAGAGAAAAGTGACTGCACATGGAAGGCAAGTGAGAAGGCTCCCACATTCTCTGATGGGCTGCTCGAGGTGGAGATGCACAAATTAAAGAGGGAGAAAAAGGCAATGTTCCCACAGGTGGCCAAAAATAAAAAATCCTCAAAGCATTTGTTCCAAAGGAAATCCAAGCAGATGGCCAGGGAGGTCACCCACAAATCCAAACCCAAGAAATTGTCTGTGTGCCAGGAAAAGTTTCAATGACCTCATACATCTGGTCCAAGGCAGTGAATACATCTTCAAATGAAATCTCCTATCCTTTGTACCACCAACTTTTCACACTGTTCAGTACCCCGCAGCTCCATCAGTCACCGACTAGCAGTCAGGATTCATACCTTACAGTCAAATTCACTATCATAACATCACATATTTACCAATGCTGCTGGCCTGTTGCGATTTGCTCCTACTTGGAGATATTCAACTAACCAAACACTCAAAAATATTGCAACCCACTTACTGACATGGCTCCTTCTATTTGCTGGGCACAATTACACAAAGCCTGCAAACTGTCAGGGGACAGGCACATTTTGTACAACATAATGTTTAACATTACAGAACTGCTAATTGCTGAGGTTCTTGCATTTGGCATCATGAGATTATTCAATAGTGTAAATTTCTGCATTATGTAGCTTCTTAAATCCCATGGCATTCTAACTCTACCAGGCCGATCTGTACATGGTGTGATCAGGCACATCTTGCTTTTTACCTGTCTCACCTTCCTTCAGTACCAAGACCCCACGTCAACCTCACTTCTTCCTTTTTGTTTTCAGATACTCCGATACACTAGACTATGGGCAGTGTATTAAGCATTAGATTAGTGAGCAGTGTATTCACATATTGAGTCAGGAGGTAAAACCACCACATAATGAGTTACTGGGTGTGAATAAGCTGGAGCCAAGTCAAGGGGATGGAATAGCAGACATGGCAGCTCCTTATTGAAAGCTATTGCAAACATATTCTGCTGCAGTGGTTGTTATAGCTCAGCTTTCACTGCAGCTCAGATGGGTACCATGCAATATTTCATTGCTGCAGTGGTAGGCTAACACTGAGCCCAGAGGTTCATCTACAGTGGAGACAAGTGCTCAAGAGCTGCACTGGGCTGCAGCAGATCACGGACTGGTGAGACATCACCAGAGGAATAGCAGTGGCTTTGGGCTACCTTCTTTTAGAATAATTGCATTTGTACTTTCACGTCTGCCACCTCAGTTGACACAAGGTCTATTTTGAAAAATGTGTTGCTGGAAAAGCACAGCACGTCAGGCAGCATCCAAGGAGCAGGAGAATTGACGTTTCGGGCATAAGCCTTCTTCAGGAATGCCCGAAATGTCGATTCTCCTGCTCCTTGGATGCTGCCTGACCTGCTGCGCTTTTCCAGCAACACATTTTTCAGCTCTGATCTCCAGCATCTGCAGTCCTCACTTTCTCCACAATGTCTATTTTGCCCAGTTTCAAGCATTTTTCTTTGATTAAGACATTGCATAAATTCATTTGTTAATTTGCTCATTTCATACCATGTGAATGACAAAATCTCATCAAATAAATTCATTTAATGCTGTAGAGTATATTACTCAGATGTAATACAGTGACAATTAAAAGAAATTGGCTGGGATTCTATGCTCCTTAGGTTTCAAGTTGATACCGCACACTTGATTTAACTCAGTTTGTGGTGAATGAATGTTTATTTGCTCATGACACTACAATGATCATATTTCCTACTCGGACATAAATAGATCTAGATATTACAGTATATGAAAGATTAATATGGGCTTGATTTTATAAGCCACTTGCTACTGAATACAATCAAAGCTCAGATATGCTGAGGAATCTATGCAATATGACGTTGGCAGAACATGCTTTCTGAGTTACAGTTCAACAATCTCAATAGGAACTGTCAATTTGGATGGTGTCAAATTTTATCAGTTTAATTGCTAAGCTCTATCTTAAGAATGCTTAATGATAGAGTTTTGTTTATACTTTTGAGAGAGAATATTTGAGGATCAGTATTCTATTTTATATGTATGTAAAGTTAATATAAACTTCAAAATTTTAACCATGAATTCCTCTTTTCACTAAGCCAGAAATAAGCAATATAAAGAGTGAAGCTAAATAGCAGATATCTTGATGATAAAATATATTTTTAACATTGTATAAGTAGATTGAAAACTGTTGAAGCAAAATATAAAGGTGTTTTAGGAGTTCTCTAACGAGAGAAGACTTATTATCATTATCAAAGATCTGCAAGGTGGCCTTTGTGTGGAGCCACAGGGGATGGGGGAGATACCAAACGAGTATTTTGCATCAGTGCTTATTGTGGAAAAGGACTGTAGAATGTAGGGAAATAGATGGTGACATTAGATTAGATTAGATTACTTACAGTGTGGAAACAGGCCCTTCGGCCCAACAAGTCCACACCGCCACGCCGAAGCGCAATCCACCCATACCCCTACATCTACCCCTTACCTAACACTACGGGCAATTTAGCATGGCCAATTCACCTGACCTGCACATCTTTGGACTGTGGGAGGAAACCGGAGCACCCGGAGGAAACCCACGCAGACACGGGGATAACGTGCAAACTCCACACAGTCAATCGCTTGAAAGATGTCTGTATTAGAGAGGTGGAAGTGCTGATGTCTTGAAATGCATAAAAGTGGATAAATCCCCAGGACCTGATCAGGTGTATCTTAGAATTCTGTAGGAAGCTAGAGAAGTGATTGCTGGGCCACTCGCTGATATATTTTTATCATCGATAGTCACAGGTGAGACTGGAGTTGGCTAACGTGGTGTCACTATTTCAGAAAAGTGGTAAGGACAAGCCAGGAAACTATAGACCAGTGAGCCTGACAACAGCAGTGGGTACGTTGTTGGAGGGAATCCTGAAGGACAGGATGTACATGTATTTGGAAAGGCAAGGACTGCATGGAAAATCATGTCTCACGAACTTGATTGAGTTTTTTGAAGAAATAACAAAGAGGATCGATGAGGGCAGAGCAGTGATCTATATGGATCTCAGTAAGGAGTTTGACAAAGTTCCCCATGGGAGACTGATCAGCAAGGTTAGATCTCATGGAACACAGGGAGAACTAACCATTTGGATACAGAACTGGCTCAAAGGTAGAAGACAGAGGTTAGTGGTGGAGGCTTGTTTTTTAGACTGGAGGCCTGTGACCAGTGAAGTGCCATAAGGATCGGTGCTGTGTTCACTACTTTTCGTCATTTATATAAATGATTTGGATGTGAGCATAAAAGGTATAGTTAGTAAGTTTGCAGATGACACCAAAATTGGAGGTGTAGTGGACAGCGAAGAAGGTTACCTCAGATTACAACGGGATCTTGATCAGATGAGCCAATGGGCTGAGGAGTGGCAAATCGAGTTTAATTCAGATAAATGTGAGGTGCTGCATTTTGTGAAAGCAAATCTTAGAATCTACACACTTAATTAGATTACTTACAGTGCAGAAACAGGCCCTTTGGCCCAACAAGTCCACACCGACCCTCCGAACAGCAACCCGCCCAGACCAATTCCCCTACATTTACCCCTTCACCTAACACTATGGGCAATTTAGCATGGCCAATTCACCTAACCTGCACATTTTTGGACTGTGGGAGGAAACCGAAGCACCCGGAGGAAACCCACGCAGACATAGGGAGAATGTGCAAACTCCACACAGACAATTGCCTGAGGGGAGAAGTGAACCCGGGTCTCTGGTGCTGTGAGGCAGCAGTGCTAACCACTGTGCCACCATGCCGCCCATATGGTCAGGTCCTAGCGAGTGTTGCTGAACAAAGAGACCTTGGAGTGCAGGTTTGTAGCTCCTTGAAAGTAGAGTCGCAGATAGATAGGATAGTGAAGGCGGCATTTGGTATGCTTTCCTTTATTGGTCAGAGGATTGAGTACAGGAGTTAGGATGTCATATTGTGGCTGTACAGGACATTGGTTAGGCCACTTTTGAAATATTGCATGCAATTCTGGTCTCCTTCCTATTGGAAGGATGTTGTGAAACTTGAAAAGGTTCAGAAAAGATTTACAAGGATGTTGCCAGGGTTGGAGGATTTGAGCTATAGGGAGAGGTGGAACAGGCTGGGGTTGTTTTCCCTGAAGCGTCAGAGGCTGAGGGGTGACCTCAGAGAGGTTTATAAAATCATGACGAGCATGGATAGGATAAATAGCCAGGTTTTTTCCCTGGGGTGAGGAAGTCCAGAACTAGAAGGCATAGGTTTAGGGCGAGAGGGGAAAGATATAAAAGAGACCTAAGGGACAGCTTTTTCATGCAGAGGGTGGTGCATATATGGAATGGGCTGCCAGAGGAAGTGGTGGAGGCTGGTACAATTACAACATTTAAAAGGCATCTGGATGGATATATGAATAGGAATGGTTTGGAGGGATATGGACCAGATGCTGGCAGGTGGGACTGGATTGGCTTGGGATATCCGGTCGGCATGGACGAGTTGGACCAAAGGGTCTGCTTCCATGCTGTACATCTAAGACTCCATGATAAAATGACAAATGGAAATTATAGAAAACTTTCTTGGTTTATGTGACCTCCTTCAATTCCACTCCATTATTTAATAAACTTAACTAGATTAATCAAGAATTATTATGTTTCTACATTATTCGTAAAGGTAAGGAGTGTATTGTTATGTGCATGTGCATGTGCATCCAGAATGCCATCTCACTCACTGCTGCATTACAGACAGATGCTGTGCAACAGTGGACCAGTCTGCAACACATGACAAGATCTTTGAAAACGTTTGAACAAAGCACAGCATAAGGTATGTAGGTATGTGCTTTGACCTTCTGTGAACCACAAGGCAGCATAGTGCCTCCAGATGTCTGTGAATAAAATCCAATCCACAAAATAAATTTCTAGACATAATTGTTGGGATTTATGAAAATTGTTGTTATTTTAGAGTTTGAAAATGTTGTTTAAAGACTTGGATTTTCAAAGTAATATTAGACATCTGTACCAATCCCGAGAAAAGCCCAACGCTCTGGTGTGACTGCCTCGAGTATACAGTGTCCAATTCTAGTTAATGCAACATAAGAGGCCAATACAGGGGAGAGGAGTGAGGTTAATTCTCACTCACAGAATGATGAACTGCTGAGAAGCTGCTTGAGAAATTAAGGCCATTTAGCCTCATAAGGAAATATCGTACAAGAGAACATATTAGAGAAAGTAAGTAAATCAGGAAGAGGTTTCAGATACTCTCAAACAGCAGAAAGAGGTACAGTCTCAAGGCTCTAAGGAACAAATTGAGAACAGTTATTCAAATTCAAAAACATTTGTTTATGAGTAAGGTAAAGAACTCAGCAAATTGCCATGAAAGTTCATTGACGCCAGGACAATGGGTTAATTTTAAAAAATAGTCAGTGCTGTAAATGTATGCATCATTGCCTAGAAAGTTACTATTAAATGAGATGAAGTTACTTCATCATTTCTAATTACTTCACTCTCAATTATAGACATGTTTATGTAAGATGAAAACGACAAGAAGGTGTTTGCTCACTCAAATAATGCAGAAATGGTCAGAACCTGACTCATATTTTGTTTTTTAAAATGAACTTCCTACCTCCGATTTGAGAAACATGTTTAGGTAAATCAATGTTTTGAGCCATATTTCTGGAATGATAACATTGTAGCAGCATTTTGTCCTGTTCAATAAATTAATGCACAAACCTCACAATATATTCAGTAGACAAAGGAGGACTGATAAGACCCTATTATTTAATCATAACACAATCCAAAGATTATTGAGTAATTAGAATAACAATTAGATCATTATTTTGTACCTATTTATAATTTGCCTACAGACCTGGAATCTCATTAGGAAATGCTGAAAAAGGGTAGAATAAATGAGAGAATTTGGTCAAAGGTTGTCTACAAAATATATGATATTTTCATTTGTTTATCAGGGGAGTCAGGAGATGAGTTACTCATTGCAGAAATCCTTAAACTTGACTTGCTTTTGTATTCACAGTATTTTAATGGCTAGTCTAGTTAAGTTTTTTTTGTCAGTAGTAAGCCCCTATAATTTTAGCGGTGGGAGATTCAGTGATGGTAATACAAGTAAATGTAGAGAAGGTTAAGATGTTTGTTTCCCCGTGGGATGTAGGCATTCCTATCTGGAATTGCCCAGCCCTTCAGAAGTTGATGATGCACTGTTTTCTTGACCCACTCGCAGTCAATGTGCTGTAGGTTGACCTACAAAGCCGAGACAGAAAATTCCAGCAGTTTAAACCAGTGACACTGAAGAAACATCAATATATTTCCAAGTTTGAATGGTGAGTGGCTTGGAGGGGAATTTGTAGGTGGTGATGTTACCATGTATTTGCTGCCAGGTCCTTCTAGATGGAACTGGTTGTGGGTTTGGAAGGTACTGTCTAAGGAAACTTTGGTTAATTCCTGCAGTGCACCTTTTAGGTAGTACGTACTACTGCTTTTGAATGTAAGTGGAGGAGGGACTGAATTATGGATTTGATACTAAACAAGTAGCTGCTTTATCTTGGACGGTGTTAAGCTTTTCGAGTATTGTTGGAGCTGCACTCATCCAGTCAAGTGAGGAGTATGCCAACACACTTGGGCCTTAAAGATGGTGGACAGGTTTTTGGGAAATCAAGAGGTGAGTTTGTCACTGCAGGATTCCAAACCTGTGACCTCATTTTCAGCCATTAGATTAGATTAGATTACTTACAGTGTGGAAACAGGCCCTTCAGCCCAACAAGTCCACACCGACCCTCCGAAGAGCAACCTACCCAGACGCATTCCCCTACATTTACCCCTTCACCTAACACTATGGGCAATTTAGCGTGGCCAATTCCCCTGACCTGCACATCTTTGGACTGTGGGAAGAAACTGGAGCACCCGGAGGAAACCCACGTAGACACAGGGAGAATGTGCAACTCCACACAGACAGTTGCCAGAGGCAGGAATTGAACCCGGGTCTCTGGTGCTGTGAGGCAGCAGTGCTAACTGCTGTGCCACCGTGCCACCCCATTGAATTTATATAACTAATCCAGTTTAGTTTCTAGTAAATGGTAACTCCCAGGATACTGATAATGGGGAATTCAGTTATGGGAATGGCATTGAATATCAAGTGATAATAGTTAGATTCTCATTTGTTAAAGATGGTCATTGCCTGGCATTTGAGTAATGCAAATGTCACTTGCCACTTTTCAGTACAAGCCTCCATTTTGTAAAGGTCTTGCTGCGTTTGGACATGGACTGCTTCAGTATCTGAAAAGTGGCAAATGGTGCTGAACATTATGCTAACATCACTGAACAAATCCACTTCTGACCTTAAGGTAGAGGCAAGGTTATACATGAAGCAACTGAAAATGGTTAAGCCTAGAACGTTACAGTGAGGGGTCTTGGAATTGAGGTGACAGACCTCTGACAACCAAAATAATTTCTCTTTGTGCCAGGTGTGACTCTAACCAGCAGAGAGTGTTATCCCCTGATTCCAGTTTTGCCGGGCTTCTTAATGCCACACAGTGTCAAATTGATTTCAAGGGCTGTCACTCTCCCCTCACTTCTGGAATTCAGCTCTTTTATCCATGTTTGAGCCCAGGCTGTAATGAGGTCAGGAGCTGAGTGGCCCTGGCAGAACCCAAACTGGATGTCACTGAGCAGATTATTGCTGAGCAGGTACAAATTAAAAACACTGTTGATGACACCTTCCTTTACTTCACTGATGATTGAGAGTAGACTGATGGAGCGATAATTGGCCAGGTTGGATTTGCCCCAGTTTGTGTACAAGATATATCTAGGCAATTTTCCACATCAACAGAATTCTTGTCTGCCATGAGGGAGGCCCAAGTTTGATTCCCAATCAATGCATGGCATTCCTTTCCTTCTGTTCAATAGGAAGATGATGGCCCAGTGGTAGTATCACTAGACTATTAATCTAATGACCCAGGTAATGTTCTGGGGACCTGGATTCAAATTCTGCCATAAAAAAGATCTGGAATTAAAAGATAAATGATGATTATGAAACCATTGTCAATTGTTGGAACACCCTTCTGGTTTACTAATGTGAAATTGCCATTCTTACCTGGGCTGACCTACATGTGATTCCAGATCCACAGCAATGCAGTTAATTCTCAACTGCACTCTGGGCAATTAGGGCTGGGCAATAAATGCCAGCCCAGCCAGTGATGTCCATATCCTGTGGTTGAATAAAGAAATGGTAAATGCCAGTGTTATAACTATACAAGAACAGTTTGGCGAGGGGAGAGGCAAGTTCTGCAGCCATGTCTTCAATACTATTGCTGGAATATTGTCAGGGCCCATGGCCAGCCATTTCCTGTCATCACATGGAGTGAATCGATTTGGACTAAAGACTGGGACCTGTGATGCTATGAGCCTCTGGAGGTACTTCTGGCTGAAGATTGTTGAGAATGCTTCAGCATTTTCATCAATGGTTGGAATTTGTTATTAGATGGCATTTGTTTGGCACTGAAGTTAAATGCAACTGATCATCACAAGTCTGAATGTTGTCCAAACTTTATAATATACAGACTGCTTAATTACCTGAAGATTTGTTAGCAGAACTGAACATTGTGCAACCATCAGCAAATATACTACATACTCTAAGGAACTTTTGCAGCCAAGTCCTGCCACTGAAATGATTTTTCTCTAAAAGAACCTATCTTCCTTTATATTAATGGCATGGGCAAGATGAGCATTGGCTCTGCTCTATTCAATGCCCTCAGTTGGCCACAAAGATTTGAGTGTTCTTTTTAGCATCAGGCTATGCTTTCTCTAATAAAAATGCAGTTATCCAGTGTCTACTGCATTAGTAAGAAGCGATTTCAAGCTTTTCTTGATTATCAGCACCTTGATAAAAATAGAAAAAAATGACATCAAGAATGCATACACACAAGCACAAATCTAGAGAAAAGTAAGGCCCAGTGCGACCAACAATAAAAGAATATATGGTTTCAAGTTCATATGGTGTTCTTGGAGTCGAAAAGTTTATCTTCAGACCATGATTGTTTAATTGATGTCTTATAATCTCAGTAGTAATGAATATTACAGAGCTCGTTAAGATCTCAGTGCCCAAATATTTCTCTCCAGTTTTATTATCACGAGATTCTTTGACCTTCAAAAGCATAAAGGGAAAAGGTTTCTCCAGGATGCCAATCATAAATCCATTTCCTCTGCTTTGCTAAAAGCAGCTCAATGAACTACAACTGGTATTTCAATGCCCGTATTCCTCCTTTCCAAGTTTTATATTTGCAGGTGATGCCTTTCATGTCCAAGATGTGAACTTTATGTCTTTCAAAATGTAAAAATCAGTACTCCATTTTTTGATCTCTATTGTGAAACTAGGCATTATCCAGCTACTGGAGAGCTTATCCCTTTCATTAATTCCAAATTTGGTTAAGCCTCCATGAAACCACACGATTACTGATACTAATACTGTTCTCTTATCCGGATTTAAACCAAGGTTGTAATGATTTGATTTATTATCGCTACTTGTCCCAGGATACAGTGAAAAGTGTTGTTGTGCATGCTAATCAGACAAATCATGCCTTACATAAATATATCATGGTAATAGAACAGAATGAAAAATATAGTGTTATAGCCACAAAGAAGGTGCAGAGAAAGATCAACTCTCATATTAGAGGTCCATTCACACAAGTCTGATAACAGCAGGGATTAAGTCATTCTTAAATCTGTTCTTATGTGTTTTCAAACTTCTGTATCATCTGCCCAATGGAAAAGGTTATAACCGGGATGGAAGGGGTCTTTGATTATACTGGTTACTTTACCAAGTTGGCATGAAGTGTTGACGGAGTCAATGGAGTGAAGGCTGGTTTTTGTGATTAACTGGGCTGCATTTACAACTCCTTGTAACTTCCTGTGGTCTTGGGCAGAGCAGTTGCCATACCAAGCTGTGATGCATATGGATTTTGTGCATCTATAAAAATTGGTAAGAGTATTATGGACATGCCAAATTTCTTTAGCCTTCAAGGAAGTTGAAGCATTAGTGTGCTTTCTTAACTACAGCATCAATGTGGATGGATCGTTCATGAGATTTACTCCTAGAAACTTGAAGGTCTTGACTACCTCCACTTCAGTACCATTAAAACAGACAGGGACATGTCACCTAACCTGCTTCCTGAAGTCAGTGATCAGCTTTTCCATTTTGCTGACATTGATGGAGAGATTGCTGTCTTGACATCATGCTACTGAACTATCTTTCTCCTTTCTGTACTGTCTCATTGTTGTTTAAATCCAATCCATTATGGTGTTGTCATCAACAAATTTGTAAATGGAGTTAGAGCTAAATTTGGCCAAACAGCCATGAGTGTATAAGGAATATAATAAGTCTTGCAGGACACTAGTATTGAGAATTATTATGGAGTAGGCATTGTTGCTTATTCTTACTGATTAGAGCCCGCGGATCAAGAAGTCAAGGATCTATTCACAGAGGGGAGAACAGAATCCTGAGTCTCCTTGTTTGGAGAGGAGTTTGTTTGGAATTGATGATAATGAGGAGGGCGAAAGCGGAGCTAAAAATCAATAAATAGGATCCTGACATAGGTGTGCTTGTTATCCACATGTTTCCGAGATGAGAGTAGAGCCAGAGAGGTGGAAATGCCATGGATCCATTGTGGCAGTAGCTGAATTAAAGAGGATCAAGGGAATTTGGGCTGGAGTTGATGTGTGCTATTACTAAGCTCTCAAAACACTTCATAACAATGGATGTCAGAGCCACTGTGTGGTGGTCATTAAGACACGTTGCCTGCTTTTCCTTTGGCACCGGAATGAAAGATAGGTTCTTGAGTAATCAAGATTACAGGGAGAAAGAGGGAGAATGGGTTTGAGATACTTTTCAGCCATGATTGAATGGTGGAACAGACTCGATGGGCTGATTGGCCTAATTTCTGCTCCAATGTCTTATGATCTTATAGTGGTCTTCTTGAAGCAGATGGGAACCTCACATCTTGTAGGGAGAAGTTAAAGATGTTTGCAAATACTCCCACCAGCTAGTCTATGCAGGATCTGAGTGCATTGTCAGGGATTTCATCTGGGCTAGTCCCTTTCCTTGGATCTGAAATCTGAAGCAGAAGTGTGAGATAGACATTAAACTCAATTTAACAAAAGTACTCATGCCTCCAAGTGACAAGCCCAATCCAGAGACTGATAGTGAAATTTAGACTCTTACTTGTACAGAATACTAAGGGAATGCTATATTTCTGAAGATACTGTCTTTTGGATGAGTCATTAAACAGAACCTCCCTTGGACAGATTGAAGAGATCCTCTCGCACAACTTGGAGAAGAACAAGCGAGCTCTCCAGATTCTGGATCAATATTTATTTCTCAAATAAAAACAGTAACACGAAATGATTGGATCTTTTATCTCATTGGAGGAGAAAGTGAGGACTGCGGATGCGGGAGACCAGAGTTGAAAAGTGTGATGCCTGAAAAGCGCAGCAAGCCAGGCAGCATCCGAGGAGCAGGAGAATCGATGTTTCGGGCATAAGCCCTTCTTCAGGAATGAGGCTGGTGTGCCAAGTGGGCTGCGATAAAAGGTAGGAGAGGGGGGGGTTTTGGGGGAGGGATGCTGGTAATATGATAGGTGGAAGGAGGGGAGGGTGATAGGCCAGAGAGAGGGGTGGGGGCGGAAAGGTCAGGAAGATGATTGCAGGTCAAGAGAGGGCGGTGCTGAATCCAGGGGTTGGGACTGAGATAAGGTTGGGGTGGGGAAATGAGGAAGCTGGAGAAATCTACATTCATCCCATGTGGTTGGAGGGTTCCTAGGCAGAAGATGAGGCACTCTTCCTCCAGGTGTCATATGGCCAGGGTCTGGTGATGGAGGTGGCCAAGGACCTGCATGTCCTTGATGGAGTGGGAGGGGGTGTTAAAGCATTCAGCCACAGGGCGGTTGGGTTGGTTGGTGCGGGTGTCCCAGAGGTGTTCAGTGAAATGTTCCACAAGTAAGCAGCCTGTCTCCCCAACGTCGAGGGGACCACATCGGGTGCAGCGAATACAGTAAATGATGTGTGTGGAGGTGCAGGTGAATTTGCGACAGATATGGAAGGATCCATTGGGGCCTTGGAGGGAGGTGAGGTGGGGGGGGAAAAGGTGTGGGCGCAAGTTTTGCACTTTTTGCAGTTGCAGGAGAAGGTGCCAGGAGTAGAGGTTGGGCTGGTGGGGAGTGTGGACCTGACAAGGGAATCACGGAAGGAGTGGTCTCTCCAGAACACTGATAGGGGTGGGGAGGGAAATATATCCCTGGTGGTGGGGTCAGTTTGGAGGTGGCAGAAATGACAGAGGATGATACGATGTATCCAGAGGTTGGTGGGGTGGAAGGTGAGCACCAGTGGGGTTCTGTCCTGGTGGCAATTGGAGGGGCAGGGTTCAAGGGCAGAGGCACGGGAAGTGGAGGAGATGCAGTCTTTGTCTTATGGGATCTTGCTGTGTTTTCATAAGGTCATAGAATTCCTACAATGTGGAAGCAGACCATTCGAACGTCTGCACCAACCCTGCTAAAAGCATCCCAACCTAACCTACCCATCTACTCAATCCCTTTTAACCCTGCATATCCCATTTTTCTACTCTTACATTCTGAAGGTAATCAACACTGGATTATTTATAAAGTCCTTCAGGATGAACTAACATTGTAAACCATGCTACAAATATAAATTCTTGGATAACAAAGAAACATTAAAAATGTTGATGATTAATATTCAATATTGGATGGAAATAGTTATGATATAAAATGCTAAAAAATTGATTAACACCTTCAACATAGCAATCAACAGACATGTCTAAAAATTGAATGCAATGAATCTGTTTTGTATCCATTGCAATTAAGTTCTGATTTATCCAGGTGTTAATGCTATATAGAAGATGGAAGTTCATAGGTTGACTTAACAGACTTGGACATGTGTGCATTCATGTTTCTGGATTGGTGCATATGTGCAGTTGGGAGTGTCATGCAGATGCTGCCTATGTAAGTAGTCACATTCTGTACATGATCTGAAGGCACATGATCTCAACAAAGAAAATCCAGAATGTAAAACAATTTGGCCTCACTGCAGATCTCAAAGGATTCCAATGTAGAACCACCATTATCCATCACATTATTTTGGAAAGAGGATTGTTTAATTTTGCAGTATGGCTGAGGAAGGTGAAAAACTACATGAGAAATGTGATGTTGCAGAATACACAAAGCAGGGCTGTAATTAGCTTGAAGACCCTCTGCATATTTAGTGTTCTGCAAATGTCATTATAGCCATCCCTGGCTGGTAAAATAAGAGTTGTTATACTCAAATTACTGGATTAGTTTCTCCTTTGCAGTTATGTTCTTCATGGAAGTGATAAAAAAAACTTTTAATTCTGAATGAAGGGATGAAAGTCAAGGCTACAACTTTAAGGCAGAAACTTCCAACAAAATCCAATAACTGTACATGTAACAAACCTCTTACCCATCATTTCAGCCAGGGAAGCCTCATGTGATTCCACATGAATGGACATTCTTCTTTCTATTCAGACCATGAGGAGGATTTCACTCAGTTGGAGCTTATGTAAACACTTTAGTTTGTCTACCAAAATCTTCCACTTCTCTAATCCCTATGACCTAACCTTACCCCACCAACACAATCAATTGGACACATATAAATAATCACTAAATTGTTTGCAAGCTCTAAAACTTGTCTTCATGTTGCACCATGTGGATTCACTGAGAAGCAATCATTCCAAATAATTGCCCTCAGCTGCCAATATTGCCTGCAGTTCTCAGAGAGGGTGAATGCTTTAAGTTTTTCACAGCATTGCTGTTGAGATTACATTGGAGATTACGATGAAATATAATTACCCAAAATGCCTATGAGATGCATAATATTTATGCTGAAGTTAGCACAGTATTCAAATTCAACTCAGACAATTGAGAGTTCGTAACATATGTGTGTTATTCAATTAGGTGATAATGATGGTTTGTGCTTCTATAATAGACTGTTCCTATTGACTCAAAATAATTAAGTGTAATTCTATTAGGAATTGGGTAATAATGTGTGATGGAAGCACAACCATTAACTTTATTGTTAGAACCTTTTGTGTTTTGGATTTGCACCAATGGCTGGAGAATGTACTCCTAAAGATGTCATAGGAAATACAATTTTTAGAACATCATATACAGGCCAAGATGGATTCTAACTTTTATCACTGCTACAGTGCAATTATGTAACCTAGAAATAACTTGCAAATTACATTTTATTCTTCCAAAAACCATGCTAATATTTTCATCATTTTGATTGCTAGAGGATTGTTCCAATGATAAGACCATCAATCACAGAGGAGATTCAACTACTATACTCCTAAACCTCAACATTAATATTTTTGATTCTCTATTTATATGTTCTTTAATGTTAATAGTTCTAAAAAGAGAGGCATGTTGCAGAAGGTTTTCACTTTACACTCAGTTAGACAAATGCACAAATTAAATTAGATTCCCTACAGTGTGGAAACAGACCCTTCGGCTCAACCAGTCCACACCGATACTCGGAAGAGTAACCCACCCAGACCCACTTCCCTCTGACTAATGCACCTAACACTATGGGCAATTTTAGCATAGCCAATTTACCTGATCTACACATCTTTGGAATGTGGGAGGAAGCCCACGCAGACACGGGGAGAATGTGCAAACTCCACACAGACAGTCACCCAAGGCTGGAATAGAACCTGGGACCCTGGTGCTGTGAGGCAGCAGTGCTAACCACTGAGCCACTATGCCACAAAATGAAAAATTTCAGATATCAGAGCATTTTAGACTACAGGGCAAAAGTACTGAGGCAATTCTATGGAGAAAGCAAAGGGAACTGTACTTTCTCTACAAGCTCCCAGGTAAGTCAAAAAAGGCACAACGCTTGAAAATATTCCATTTGTTTGCCAATTGAGGAGTTCGAGTCAAAGGTGACAAGCAAGCAGAGGAGTGTTGGGCAAACAAATGAGAGTTATGTATAAGGCTATAGGCAGTTACTTCAAAAGGATGTCTGCAGTTTTGACTAATATTCTTTTTTAAAAATATAGATTGAAGCAATCCAATGTGCACCTTTCATCCTTTGAGAATAGTTGCATGAGGAAGATGCTACCAAGTGGCTAGCAGAATAAAACATATATTTAAGAAATGTCTGATTAAACTTCTCACTGACATGTTTCAGTGGAAACTTTCCAATAGAAAGATGCCCCTGACAGATTAGCCAAACTTGCATCAGCTTGTTGTTCCCACCAATCTGAGCACAGATTGGCCATGCTGTGGTGCAACTCATGGGTGAGCCACCATTCAACGTTGAGCTGTCTTTATGAGTTCTCATAAGTATGGCTAAATCAGTGAGAAGGCTAAAAGTGTTGTTGATTAAAGAAAAGTGAAGTTGGTACAACAAGTGGAAAACTGGTGCAAAGTGTAAATTGAATGTCACTATGGAGTGGGAAATTCCCCTATCAAATTTGTCAACCATTTTGTAGCACAAGGTGATGTCTTAGCATAATTTGACCAGCAGGCATTCTCTCAAGCAAGGAAGAACATGAGTGCAACTGCCTATCCCAATGTAGAAAGAGCTCTTCAAATATTGTTCAAAACAGTTAGATCAGAGAACGTTCCCATCTATGCTCGAATCCTGCAAGAAAGGAGCATTTTGCTAGCCATGAGGAGAGGCTACAAGAGTTCACTCCAGTGATAGATGGCTTGACCAATTCAAGAGAAGATGCAGTGAAGGTGCAGCAGCAATGCTAATTGATTGGCTCACCCATGTCCTCAATGAATATATCCCAAGGGGCATTTTTAACATGGATGAAACCAACTGTTTTATCGTATTTTACCAAATTACTGTTTCGTATTTAAAGATAAGGGTTTATTAGTGGAAAGTAAAGCAATGAGTGTTGGTCTAGGCCAACATGTATGCCACCAAAAAAGCTGTCAATTCTTGTGATAGGCAAGTCCATAAAGCCTTATTGCTTTACAAATGCCATCATTCTATACACATAGTATGAGACTATCAAAATGACATGGGGGATCTCTTGTACTTTTGCAGCATTGATCAGGATAGTTAATAGAACATACCAAGACAAGAAAAGGAAGATTGCAAATATTACAGACAACTGCCCCATACACCCTCGACATCACTGGCATCAAGATCATCCAGCTGACATTCTTACCTTCCAACAACACAGCTAAATTTCAACCAACAGAATCAGGATCAGAATAGGAATTTAAATCCAACCTGCAATGGCAGCTGAGCTTTCACAACCATCAATAAGAAAGTACAATGCATCTGTTCTAGAGGCCATGTTCATGATGTAGAAAGAATGTAAAATGGTAATTAAGCCATTATGTCCAATTGCTTCCACCATGCTGGGTTCAGTCAGGCTGCACAAGAAGCAGAATGAAGCCAAATGAAGATTTTTTCACTTGCTTGTAGGAGGCTGGCTTGCAATTCTAGCAAAGACAACCATGGAAACATACATTGAAGAGGGCAACACTTATTGCTGCACAACATAACTGACCAAGAAATCAACCAAGGAGGCCAATGGACCTGAAGAACACAATTAATTCCTACCCTTTTTTAAAAGATTTTGTATAATATGGATACAGGCCATTTGGCCCAACAAGTCCACACCAACCCTCTGAAAAGTAACCCACCCAGACCCAATTCCCTCTGACTAAAGCATCTAACACTATGGGCCATTTAGCATAGCCAATCCACCTGACCTGCATATCTTTGGATTGTGGGAAGAAACCAGAGCACCCAGAAGAAACCTACACAGACATGGGGAGAATGTGCACACTCCGCACAGACTGGAATCTGTGGCTGGAATCAAACCTGGGTCTCTAGTGCTGTGAGGTAGCAGTGCTAACAACTGAGCCACCATGTCGCCTCAATTTTTCAGTTATTTTTTCCAGCTGAAGCCGCAAAGATGCTGTGGAACTTAATATTGCAGCACAACAACACAGAAACTGCATTGACAGCATGGTAGACTATATCGCACTCATCTGAAGATAGTAAGGTAAGCAGAAGAAGATTACTAAGTTTTTCCTGAACCAACTGCTGATGATTTTCAATGTCTTTTTACTGCACAAACTCCGGTCATTGTAAGGTGTGAATACACAGAAACAGAAAGACATTTTTCACATTCTGTGAGATTGTGTTCTTTTTTATGAGATTTCTTGGCACAGTACATATTTATAGACAAAACTTGATTGGCTACCTTGAAAACCTGTTTAACAATTATTTTTGATGAGATCCTGCTGTTTGATCTGTAATGATGTTACTACAATTTAGCAATTCCCCACATGAAACTGAGTTCTGTTGTTGTGTGTTCAGTTCTGGTAATATTCAGTTATTAAACTAGGACGCATATATTATAATACATTTCTGAATACTTTACCCTTGATGTTTCCTTGTGGAAATAAAATTACTCTGTCCATCTTATATATTATTTGGAAGAAATAGTGTCCTTTGGGAGAAGTTTGAATGGTGACATTGAATAAACAACCACCTAATATTTTGCAAACACAAGTAGCAATTGTTTTTTGTGTTCAGTGTTAAATTTGCAGATGTTCAAAACTATAATCCAGTATAGATAGTTATCCCCTCAATTGTGAAAATATAATTGTGCTTTTCCTTTCCAGAAAAGCTGGCAAAGATAAAAATAATTCACTGAAGTTGAGTTGATTTGCTTCAATTATCACCTATCATGGTTTCAAGACTTTGTTCTGGTTTAAAGCATATTGTTAAACTGATCCAAAAATATAAGGGCTAATTTCCCCATCAGGTGCCCTCAGAGAGAACTGTGCTTAGCTTTGCCTAAGATCTATTAAATAGAAATTGTCCTTACAATTGGGGAGCAGGATGTATGGCTCTCAATAATGCCCACCTATATTCAATCCTATATGCGTTGCAATTTGTGAAAAAATGTCATACTATTAAATATAAACCAATTAAATTATCTAAATTCGATCAAGTAGAATGTAACTAATTATAATCTTATATGATTCCAATGACTAATTAAGTGTATATTCAAGTAGGTTATTTTGCAGACCCTTAAGCATCACAACAGATTTTTTTCTGTATGCCAAATACCCAGCTGATAAAAAAAAGCAAGCAACATTCTACTTCATTTCAGTTTGTGTTTTTTTCCTCCTTATAAATCAAACCCCAGCATTGATTGTGTTATCAATTATGTTAGAGCTTATTTATGAAATGTTTACCCTGTAAATTAGATATCCACATGTGTTAAGATTATCCTACCAACATAAAGGCAATTAAAAAGCAATGTTACAATTCCAAGAAGAGTCATCCCATGATGAAACATTGATTAAATTACTAGGTGTTAGTATAATCACATATTTATTGTGGCAATTCATAGGAAACATCAATGGAAAGGGAAAACAGTATTTATACTATATGTGTTCAATGGTGAAGGAGAATTAACTAGTGATGGCTGACAGTTAGTTGCCAAGCTTTGTTTAATTTTTAAGCCAGGCTTGACTTAGATCGATCAAAGTATTGCCTTTAAAAACAACCCGGGGTATGGCTTTCATCTACTATATTGGGTTTAAATGAATATAATGTATATACATTTTCTTCCTCTCTACAAAGAACAGAGTCCCGTGTATTAACTATACACATAGTATGAGACTATCAAAATGACATGGGGGATCTCTTGTACTTTTGCAGCATTGATCAGGATAGTTAATAGAACATACCAAGACAAGAAAAGGAAGATTACAAACATTACAGACAACTGCCCCATTCACCCTTGACATCACTGGCATCAAGATCATCCAGCTGACATTCTTGCCTTCTAACAACACAGCTAAATTTCAACCAACAGAATCAGGTTCAGAATAGGACGTATGGCTACACACTACATGATTAGAGTGGTGCTGGGAAAGCACAGCAGGTCAGACAGCATCCGAGGAGCAGGAAAATCGATGTTTCAGGATGAAGGGCTCTGCACGAAATGTTGATTTTCCTGGTCCTCGGATGCTGCCTGACCTGCTGTGCTTTTCCAACACAACTCCAATCTTGACTCTAAACTCCAGCATCTGCAGTCCTCACTTTCACCTGTATCACACTACAAGCATGGCTAACAATTTTAAATTGGTTGTCAATGCTAAATATCACACAAGGCCAGGTTATAGTCCAACAGGTTTATTTGGCATCAAATTTGAACAATTAATGTACCATATAAATTTTATAAATAATTTGGAAAATAACTCTTTGGAAGTGAAGTGAAAGCATAAGTTCATAGATATGTGGTGGTGTAGGATTTTGTTTCTGGAGTTGTTTCCAAACGGTTTCCAAACCTGTTGGACTACAAAATGGTGTTGTGTGATTCTTAACTTTGTCCACCCCAGTCCAATACTAACTCACCAAATCTTGGTTGTCAATGTAATGTTTTACACACTCAGGATTGCCTCTATTGGGAAAGGCTCAACATATTGACTGCTGGACAAGCATTTAACTATCTAACAATAGGCCTTGCCCAGATTTAGAAAATCCCAACTCTTGAGAGCTGCCAGCTATTAAGGACCTAAGCTATTGCTCTGAAAGGAAGGATGTATTTCTGTTGTAACAGTTAAATGAGGAATATTTCCTGTACTTTAGTGTATCAGTTGCCTATTGAATTGAATTTAGATAACGGTGTTCTGAATTTGTTTATTGAAGTAAAAGCCTTGAAACTTGAAATCTTAAGGAGCAACCTTTATAAATTGTTCTGATGGGAATCATAAGATGAAGGACACAAACCAAGATGAAATTCAACTGCTAGTGAATGCCTATGCATTCAGTGAAAAACACTCTTTGCTTTGCCTGAAAAATATTGGTCTTTTAGTGTAAAAAGATGTCACTGACCAAGTATTAAAAACTATCCATCTTAAGTTCTGGGACTACACAATGAGGGACATAATAATTCTTGGGACACCAGCTCAAAAGGTTCAATAGGGAATTTATTATCTCAGGCCTTCCAACTATAGTGTGCTGCCATGTCAGAGGAGGGGAAGGTCATGAAGTAATGCAATACCAGCAAATGCTTATGCAGTTGAGAATATTTGGCATGAAATATGAAAGAAATTGAACTTTACCCAATTTCAAATTTGAACAATTAACATACGTTACAAATGTTGTAAATAATTTGAAAATGAACTACTTGGAAGTGAAGCAAGTGCATAAGTTCACAGAAATGTGGTGGTGTAGGTTTTTTTTCTGTAGTTGGAACACAGTACATAGTTGGACAAACCAGGAAGAGCTTAGTGGTTGAAGCTTGATATATTGTGTGTGACATAAAAGCATTTATCACCATTCTGGAATAAATACCAAATCTACCTTTTAAAAAAGAATCTTTAGAAGGTGGCAACATGAACTGAACCAAGAATTGATTGTTAGGAAATAGACTCCAGTTGTTACAATTCAAACAAACTCCAAATACATCACATTCTCAGAACACAAATTAATTTCAATAGCAGTCACTTACTCCACTTGGGCTGGAGTAATCCTTAATCCTTATTACTACCTGGAATAACTAGTTGCAGAAAAAAGAATTTCATTTACCAACAAGGTGCCTACAGGAAATATCAACGGATACCACCAGACTTTGCTGATTGTGTATTCCACACAGACAGACAAAAATACTTGCATGAAAAATATGGGTCAATCATATGAAGAACAATATAAGCAGGAGCAAGACTTTGAGGAAATTACAGATAAAGCTAGTTTACAATAATTTACTAAACCCACTGTCTCTCCCAAAATAACACAAATCAAGAACTTGTGACAGTTATCCAGTGGTGCAAAGCACTTTTCAAACTTAGGTCATTCATGCTGAATAAAATGACTCTTCTAACATGGGAAATGAATGCCACATTGTCCTGCAATAGCTTCCAATATGTACAGCAAGATGTGCACAAGCCAGCTAAAACTCCTTGTTCTCCTCTTTATTTTCTTTTAGTCAGAGAAGTACAGGGAAAAATAAATAGATTTTATTAACAATTAATCAAGGCAAACTTAGTGTGAGACACTTTCAGCTTTGTATTACCCCTCAGACATGTGTAGCTTTCACAAGCAACAGTCTAGCCTATTGAGAACCAGACAAGAAATTCACATACCCTCAAGATATAAGCAAACTGAGAAGGACCAGTTTGTAGGTCACCTCATTACATAATGGCAAACATTACGGTTGGAACTATAAGCAATGAATTATAATCAATATTAATTAGTTTTAACCTCTGAATGAACTATGGGCCTCCAAGCACTTTTTTTCACGTAAACTATTTACAAAGTTCAGACAGATCCTTTCCAAGCTGACACTTAGATATTGGATAATTCTTAGTTCTCACCTTCCTACATTTAAAGGAACAGACAGCTATCCCCAAAATAAGTTACTTTAAAACTGCTGCAGGCTTAGAAAAAATGAAACCCAAATCCAGATAAAAAAGATGTGAAGATCATAATGATTCCCCATCCCCCAAACCGGATTCATAAAGATTCCAGTCTTGGTAGGGTTCCTTGATGCAATACTCAATCACATATGGACTTTAGATCAAGGGCAGTCACTCTTACCTCATCTCTGGAATTCAGCTCTTTTGTACATATTTGAACTAAGGCTGTAATAAAGTTAGAAGCCGAGTGGACCTAGTGACATCCAAACTGAGCATCAGTGAGCAGGGTATTGCTATGTACTGCTTCATAGCACCATTGATGGCACCTTTCATCACTTTACGGATGATCAAAGGTAGAACTGATGGAACAGTAATTGCTGGATTGGATTTGTCCTGCTTTTTGCTTACAGGATAAAGCTGGACAAGTTTCTATGTTGTCTGCCAATTGCCTGACAAATCCAGTTGTTACTCCATCAGTCTATGCTCAATCATCAGTAAAGTGATGGAAACTGTCATCAATAGTGCTGTCAAGCAGCACTTGCTTAGTTATAAGCTGCTCAATGACTCTCAGATTTTTTTTTGCCAGGGCTATTCAGTTCCTGAACTTATTAAAGGCTTATTAACATGGACAGAAGAGCAGAACTCCAGAGGTGAGGTGAAAATGATGCCTTTGAAATCAAGGCTACATCATTTGGCCATCATTTAACCAAGTGTGGCATCAAGAGGTCTCAGAAAACCTGAGGCAATGGAAAATGGGGAAATTCGCTATTAGCTGATGTCATATCTGGCACAAAGGTCATTCTTGGAAACAGCTTAGCTCCAGGACATCTCTGGAGGAGCTCTCAGGGTAGTGTCCTAGGCTCAATCATCTTAAGCTGCTTCATCATCAACATCCCTCCATCATGAGGTCAGAAGTTAGGATGTTCACTGATGATTACACAATGTTCAGCATCATTCACAACTCCTCAGAAATTAAAGTAGTCCATGTCCAAATACAACAAATCCTGGACAATATCCAGGCTGCATTTGAAAAATGGTAAGTCAACTTCATACCAATCATCAGGCATACCCATCTCCAATAAGAGAAATCTAATCAATGGCATGAATACAATAAGACCCAGGAGATTTCCATTGAGCAAAAACTGAACTAGATTTGCCATATAAATACCATGGCTGCAAAAGCAGGTCAGTGGCTATGAACACTGGAGCAAGTAACTCACCTCGTAAGAGAACAGGCAGGCCCCACAACCAGAGATATATTCCCTTCCCCACCCCTATCTGCATTCCTCAGGGACAATTTCCTCTGTGACTCTCTCATTAGGTCCACGCACACCCCCACCAATCCACCCTCCACACCTGGCACCTTCCCTTGCTGCCACAAGATGTATAAAACCTGTGCCCACACCTTCCCCCTCACCTCCGTCCAAGGCCCGAAAGGATCTTTTCAAATACAGCAGAGATTTTCCTGCACATCCAAACACCTCATCTACTGTGTCCATTGCTCTCAATGTGGTTTCGTATAGATCTGGGAGACAGGATGTCAACTTGCGGAGCATTCAGGAAACATCTCTGTGACATGCACCAAACAACCCTACCGCCCTGTGACTGACCACTTCAATTCCCCCTCCCACACCCCTGGGGACATGCAAGTCCTGGGCCTTCTTGTGATGGTGCTGCTTCTTTAACAAGGCTGTTTTGTTCTTGTTTTTTCTCAGCGGGGTTGTGGATGCAGACTCTACGGGAGGTCTGGTTTTTATGTGTTCTAGGGCCAGTTTGATTATAGCTATTATACTGTCTCAGGCAAAAGGCTTTCAAGTTAAAAAAAACACTCGTACAATGAAAGGGGAGTGGCCAGTTCTCCCAGCTCAGCTTTTCTCTGGTCTGGTTTGGTTTGGGTTCAGATCAGCAGTCAGTTGTGAACCTGTTGGGCCTCCCTCTCTCTAACATCTCAACTGTAAGACCCTGTGTTTGGTTTTTCCTTTGTTGCCAAGGGGTGTTTTGGGAGATTGTTGCAAGTATTTAGAACAGTATCATTAAATTGGGATAATCTGTGGGGCTTTCAGATAGGTTAAATTATTCTACATTCAGTTTCTTTTGTTTGTGTTCCATTCAGGATTCTTGCAAATAAATGCTGTTTTATTTAAGACTAAGTGGTTGGGCCAGCTGCATCACTCCTAGAACATCCACTATACACCTGCTTAAAACAACTACCAAAGTTTGGGTGTGGGCTATTTTCCTCAAATGTTTTGGTGGGGTCTGGCCTGGTCCATAACAGATTGGAGTCTTCTCTCAAGATTTGTTCAATAGTTCCGAATGGGATTAGGATTGTTGGATTCAAAGGCTGCAAGTGATAGGTGTTAGTGCCTTTTTTTCCTGAGTGATGACTTCGGTTGGCTTAAACAGTACTTGAGATAGCAATGGCTCTTTCAGTCACCAAGAGTTTTCTTGGGACGGAAGAAGTAACTTTGAGGCTTTTGAAATGGTGAATAAGGCCAAGCTGCTAGCATTAGCAGACAAGCTGGAGTTGGAGCTATCTCCTTCCATGAGAAAAGAACAGATAATTACAGCATTTAAATTTGCTGGAGACACCATCAGAATCTTTAGCGATGTCTAAGATTCAACCGAAAATGAAACAGCTGAATTAGAGGCAAAAGACATGGAAAAGGCAACAGAAATCAAATGGTTTGAAACACAATTAAAAGGAGAGGAAAGAGAAAAAGAATGAATCGCTTTAGCAGAACTAAAAGCAAAAAAGAGAGTAAGACAGAGAGGAGAGAGGAAGGGAATAAAGGTAAGGAGTTTGAACTTCAGAAATTGGCACTTAGACAGAAAAGTCAGCTTGAAAGGGTGGAGATGAAGGCTGAAGATTAGCTTAGTGAGGAAGAGAGTGAGGATGAGCAAATCCATGGTAGCCAAAGTCCTGTTGAGAAACTGTTTAAATATATTCATGCATTGCCTAAATTTGATTAGAAAGATGTGGAAGCCTTTTTCACCTCATTTGAAAAGGTGGCCAATCAAGTGTGGTGGTCAATGATCATGTGAGTTTTGTTGATCCAAATGAAACTTGTAGGTAGAGCTAGTGAGGTGTTTGCATCACTATCTGAGCAGGTATCTGGGCATATGACGAGAGGAAGAAAGCCATCTTAAGCGCATATGAACTTGTGCCAGAAGTCTACAAACAACTTTTCAGGAATTTAAAGAGGGACCTTGGTCAAATCTACATTGAGTATGAAAGGATCAAACAAAATAATTTTGATGGATGGATCAGGGCATTAAAAATAGAGCAAATCTATTACACTCTTAGAGAGATGATTATTTTGGAGGAGTTCAAAAATTCACTTCCTGGAGTAGTGAGAACTCATGTGGAAGAGCCGAGAATTAAAACAACAAGATAAGCAGCTGAAATGGCTCGTGATTATGAGTTGGTCCATAAATCCCCAAGTTTGGCTTCCAAAATTAATTTCAATCCATGTGGGAGAGAAATTGCGAAAGGGAAAAGTAGATCTCGCTGAAGATAACTTACCACAGTGTGGAAAGGAAATCCTTAAAGGAGAAAGCGAAGTTAAAAAGCTCTGGTGTTTTCTTTGCAATAAAGATGGCACAAGAAATCACTATGTTGGTGGATTAGGAGAAGCACTGGGAAGCCAGATGTAGGAAAACAAGATAAGCCAGTGAGTTTTGTTGGAATGGTAATGGAAAGCACAGTGGAGGCTAGAAAATTGCACCAGAATGGACAGCAGATTCACAGAAGGCATTTGACAGCCTGAAAGCTGTGTTAACCACTGCCCTGGTATTAGCCACATCTAATTAAGTAAAGCTATTAAAGGTTTCTACCAATGCAAGTGATGTGGTTGTCACACCCATCCACTCCATCCTTCCCTCCAACCTATCACTATCAATCCCCACCTGCAACTACCTATCGCCTTTATATTTACCTTTTCCCTGCCCCACCCACCCCCCCTTATCTCTCAAACCCCTTCGCCCTTCCACATTCCTGATGAATGGCTTATGTCCAAACATCTACTCTCCTGCTCCTCAGATGCTGCCTGACCAGCTGTGCTTTTCCAATGCCATCCTTCTCAAATCTGACCCTCCAGCATCTGTAGTCCTCACTTTCTCCTATGGGCAATAAATGTTAGTTCCCCCTTCCTGTATGAAGAATAAGATATGATCATAAAATTATCCATAATGATCACTAAAGACTTGAGAAGGAAAATATTGGAGAAAATGTTTTGTTTTAGGTGCAATGACTGGTACTTATTCATACAATTTTTTCAGTGAATCCCTACAGTGTGGAAACAGGCCATTTGGCCCAACTGGTCCACACTGACCCTCTGAAGAGTATCCCACCCAGACCCATCCCCCTACTCTATTACTCTACATTTCCCCTGAGTAATGCACCTCTGAACACTATGTGCAATTTTACATAGTCAATTCACCTAATCTGCACATCTTTGGACTGTGGGAAGAAACCAGAGCATCCAGAGGAAACTCACGCAGACACAGGGAGAATGTGCAAACTCCATACAGACAGTCGCCCGAGGCTGGAATCGAACCTGGATGCCTGGCGCTGTGAAGCAGCAGTGCTAACCACTGAGCCAATTGTACTGTAAAAGCATTAAAACATGTTTTGACCTCCTAAAAGATTTTGTCTCTGTCAAATGCAAAGGTATATCCTCATCAAGTTTGTCTGCCTTCAGAAATTTCTGACCATCTGAAATTTATGATGGCGTACAAACTGCAATCTACACTAATGGAACTATTGCAGATGTTAGCTGAGTGAAAACTGGGGTCAAACAAGGCTGTGTCATGACATCAACAATTCCACTCACTTTTCCTCACTAAATCCTGTAGTTCAACTCCCTCAATGCACTCATAGACTTTCAGATAAGCTGCAGTACAGGTGGGAAATTATTCAACCTAAACAACTATCAAGGCAAAACCCGATCATTCCAACTTCAGTCTTCGAGCTTCAGTATGCAGCTGACACCTGTCTGTGTGTTTCTTTTGGTAATTGTCAACTCCTATCTGAAGCAATGGAATTAAAAAAAGTCTTGTCAGCTTGGACCTGGGAAAAAAGATAATCTTCCAAACAATTGCCACAGCAAAACATTTACTCACATCGGTTAAGATCAAAGGCTAGATCCTGCAAAATGTGAGTCATTGTTGGAGCTTCTCTTTAGTTGGGGGTGTTGGTATTGGGAAAGCTTCTCAAGAGGATGGTCCCTGACTGCACTTCACCTCAGGCAAGGGAGAACCTGTCAGTCTGTTTGGAGTATTGCACCTCAACCTCCTACTGAACTGCCAACTGCTCAATCCCTGAATAACTAAGACTCTTAACAATTCCTTATAGGCTAAGCAGTCTTTTCTGGTCCAAACTACGCTTTGACTGATGTTACAAATGATTTGCAATGCAAGCACATTTGCTCACTTTAAAATACATGGGCCTATCTATCTATGTTCCTGAATTCAGCAAGGCCGAAAACTTCAACCTGATCATTAAGCAAGATAGCGTGAGCAACTTTCATTGATAGAAGATCTAATTCCTAGAGTTTAGCTTGTGTTTACCAACTTGTATTTCTTATCTGCTATCAGTGTTACAAAGTAATTAAATATTTAGTTTGTAGAGGAACAGTAATTGATTATGTGGAAGCTACGGCCCAGTAGCATTATCGTTACAGACAATTAATCCAGAGACCCAGGCAATGTTCTGGGGACCTGGGTAAAAATCCTGCCATGGCCGATTGTGGAATTTAAATTCATTTTTTAAAAAGTCTGGAATTAAGAATCTAATGAAGACCATGAAACGATTAGCGATTGTTGTAAGAACCCATCTGGTTCACTCATGTCCCTTAGAGAAGGAAACTGTCATCCCTACCTGGTCTGGCCTACAGGTGACTGCAGTCCCACAGCAATATGGTTAATTCTTAACTGCCATTTGGGATAGGCAATAATTGCTGCTCTAGCCAGCAATGCTCACATCCCATGAATGAATTAAAATAAATCAGATCTCTTCAGTGTTGGAGATACTGAACTTACGAAACATGAAATTGAAAATGAAAAGTCAAAAATGGAAGCCATTTGACATGTGAAGTCAGTAGACCAGACACAATTTTCATGATCAAGTAGTTTGCCAAGTTTATTTAAAACAACATTTTTTGACTGTGGGATTTGTGAAATTGTAAATTGCTTCTTTATAAATAAATGTACAAACTCGAAGATACTCTTGCCTGCATCTTCTATAGCCTATAAGCCAATCTTTGACAATTATTAGCAATAATGCGCAGTGGTATAGAATTGTGCAGTTGTACATTTGCAAACAATGGAAGACAATTACAGAAAATACTGAGAGAAGATAAATTAGCAAGACAAAATAGCAATAAAGATGCCCCTAATAATCTAGTTCCAGAGCATTTATCTAGGAATGCAGTAAAGTTCATTACAATATTCAAAAACTATGTACAGTGATAAGAAAATCGAACGTCACACTGAAATGCCATTTATTGAGCAAATGAACGCAAAACAAGAAATATTGTAAAATGAAAAATAAATGAGTTAATCTATTTGGTTGAAAAGTTCATTGTATTTAGTGCTGTATCATTTACAAAACTTACCTGAGAATGTTCGTAAAAGAAGAATACTTTTGAAAATATTGCCCATCAGAAAATTGAAACTTGCATCTGAGTACTGTATAAATATATGTGTGTGTGTGTGTGTGTGTGTATATATTTTATATATATATATATATAATATATATATAGTAGTAAGCCCATGAAATAAATTGTGTGAAGCCTAAAGTCCAAGAAACCTTGTGTAAGGAATAAAGTAACAGTGATAAATGTTCTTGCAAGAATGTTTTACAGTTGTGCTGTACATCTCCTTTTCACAAAGAAAATGTGCATTTGAAATTGAAACTCTGCATCAGCCACTTTACAAATTGACAATTTATTTTCATTAGTAATGCCCATGTCAGAAGTACAGCAAACTATAGGTAAAGCAATCTATTCAACCGTTTGTAGTTGATAAATCATCCAGAGGGTATTTGCAAATTAGCTGTATTGAACGATATTATTCAAATGACAAACATTCTGAAGGCAAATCTTAAGAATTACACAGATATTCTGAACAAAATCAATATGGATTAGTCCAATGCAATTCATTCATTAAAGAAGTATGGATTAATTAAGTAGCAAGTGGAATTCTTAAAATAATGGTATACATTACAGATTTTTGTTGCTAGTATTGTTACCACTGCAAAATTTACCAACACTATTATGTGACACATATAGGCAAATTTATTGTCTTTAAAATTGCAAATTAAATGAATTTCTACTGGTGTTGTTCAAAATGTGAACCACAGACATTAACATCAATGTTTAAAGTTTTCCCACTTCTTTAGTGCTTTTGTGTTATATTAGGCTCACTATAATATTTACTTTAATATGCAATCAGAGACATTTTTTCCTTCAACTTTGAGAAATTTTAAATAAAAGTTACATTTTGAGTAAAGACTGTTCCTTAACTAAATTTATATTGAGGAATTGATTTCTGCATTCAAAACTGTTATGATCCACGAAGTACTGTTTAATGAAGGAGAACATGTTTACAACAAATGAAAATGAAGGACAAGCAAAGACCAGTCGATCAGATATGGTTATTCAGTGCAGTCAAGACACAATTTACGCCTCCTATGTGCTTCTCCCAACAACCAGCAAAGCATATCCTGAGGGAGTCAAAAATTAACTGAATAAAATTTAGAACAAATTGACAATCTCACTGTCACATCAACAACTATTGTGGGAACTAAAAAATTAGCATTGATGTTCCTTTGAGACTTGGGATTGAGGATCATTTTTGGAACACTGTAAAGACTGTGGTCTCAATTGACAAATAAGTTTGCATATTAAAATTAACCACAACAACAATATAGAAACACTGAAAATGCTTCATTGTCTTCCAGGTAATTTGTTACCCTGCACTGTTTGAGGTTATTGATTCCTAGCTGGAATGTGCTTCCCCAGGCTCTGCTGGCTTACTAAAACAGGGCAGGAGAGACCATTCTATTAAAGGGCACTCACAATCAAGGCAAATGCAGTCCCCACTCCACATTCCCAGATATACATTCCCTGCAATGAAAAGACTGCCACATACTGACCAGGAGATGGAACGATGGCTAATTTTCCCCACATTACTCCAGAAGCACAGAGGACTCAGTTGAACTTCCTTTGATAGCTTGGCTCAGATCTACTGGGTCAGGTCAACTAATTTAACACAGACAGGAGATGTAACTAGGGACTTTTCTTTTAACTACTTTTTAAATATGAAGACATACAGAAAGCCTAATGGGTATACATTGCTTTGTATAAGACTACGAAAAGAAAACAAATTATCTGGTCCGATCTGTCACCATTATGTGGGTATTTGCATTCCACAGGCTACTTCTATTTGATGAGGCAACATTTATGTGAGCTCTTTTATCATAAGAGCAAGACGTGGATAATGTAGAAGTGAAAAGTTCAACAAATATTTATTACAATCCCTGGTATATACATATAATAGACACAAGGACTTCATTGTTCGGGCTAATACTAAGTTACAAACAGTAGCACACTTCCAACAGTGTGTTATGCTTCAAGTGGCCCCAGTTAAGATGGAGACCTTTCTCCTCTCAGATCACATCCGGTGATTAATAGCATGGGGATGTGTCTTAAATGTCATCTGCATATGAGACATAACACATGGCCATGATTACATTAATTACACTGAGAGTTTGCTGTGAACTAATTGCCTGCCATGCTTCCTACAGTGGCTACACTTCGAATTGCTGTCAGACATCTTGAGACATACTGAGGAAATGAGAGGTGTTGAATTATTGTAAGACTTACTTTCTCTCTCACTTTATCTGATTGAGGCCGTTTAAAAATAATTGTAAAATATTTAATTGTTGCATATTTTCATATCTGAAATTAAATTGAAGGTCATGTAAAAGGGTTGCTTGTCAGTTGTGTCCTAGACTGTTGGATTCATTCAGTCAATCTCAGCTGCTGCTCTGATATTCTGTAAAGGACAAGATTTACTGGGCCTTATAATATAATGTCTATTGGGAAGAAGAGACAAGTGGATGAGAGAGGATTGCCCCATTGAGCATGATTCCTGTTTGTTTAATTTGGTAGACTATTACAGTATTCAGTCCAGCTAAACACATTACAGTGTTGACACCCTTTGTGAAAAACAAAGCTATCATTTTAAACCTGATGATGAAATTAAATGTCTGTGCCCTTATCAAATCTTTTCATTAATTTTAAATTCGCTAAGCTTATCTCATTTAATACAGGCAAAGTTGCAGGAAGCTTCTTCCATCGCGCTACAATGTCATTAAAATTTGATCTTGTTATAGTTCTTCTGCCAAGTATTATTTCCAATTCAATTCAGGATTGAAAAGGACAGTAAGCTCTGACTGAATTATATGATCTCAATTAACTGGAAGCAGCAGGAAATTAAGTTTAATATTCAGTTGATTGAATGGTTTGGAAAGTAAAATAACCTGCTCAATGAATTTTGTGAGAACCAATTTTTACTGGGACTGCTGTGCTAATGAAATACTGCTGAAAAAATAAACTACAGTGTACACTGAATACTAATGTTGAGTATACAGTCTGAAGCTCAGAATCAACAATAACCATTCACAATGAAGGCCCAGGAATAATAACATTAGTATTCTTGCTAAATTTATTTCCTTGTGATTTTCTTCATAATTGATCTTTATCGATGTGTTTAAGGATGTCAGTGGTTCAAATATCAGTATTCTATGTAACAGCACACTGAAATCCTTAATGTAAAGTGTGAAACCAAGTATTTAGCTTCAATTAATTTCATTTATTTCACATTAACCAACCCAAATATAACTTCTTACTAATCTTTCAGTTCTCAGGTGATGTTTAAAAATGCTGTATTTTGCTCATTTAATAGCAACACGTCTAATACCAATTGATTTTTCTTTCCAACTCTGCATTTTACTGCACAAATTGATCAGGATTAGCATTAAACAACACCTTATTGTGAAAGAAAATCATTCTTTTAACTTCCTTAAAATTTTCTGAATACATTTTCGAGGTACCAATCATCATTTTGTATCGCTTAGTGCATTCAGAGCAGGTACAATGAGCATCCTGAAATGCAAAAGCAGAATAGAATGTATTCATATTGTATCATTTATGACCTCAGGAGAGTTCAAACCTAATGTACAAAGATTTGTAGGATTGTCAAGTAGTCACACTAGATGACCAGTGCAGTGATAATCACTGCTGTCCTCAGTTTAATAATTTCTAGAGTTTACATATCAAAATATGAAGCCCAAGTTAATGGTTTTCATATTAACCATTGAGACTAATACCAAGATTTTACTTTTAGTATGTTTAAATATTGTTGCTGTGGATAGAGGGATAATCAAAGAACTTATGAGCAGCAGTAAAACAAGTACAAGAAACTAAGATAACAATGGTTCGTAACGGCCATAAAACCCAAACCAACTGCAGTCATGGAAATAGTTGCACGATCTCTGAAATTGTTTACTTTTGAAGCTGATTGGCATAGTTTTGAGAACATGCAGCAAAGTATATTATAAGTAGCTGCTCTGCCATTTCCCTAGACTGTTCAAATATAAATGTTCCTTTACCAGCAAAATCTATACTCACTGAAACCACAGAATTGTATATATAACATATCAGTTCTCCCACTGGGGTACATGTGTTGCCAGGGCTCATCAAATGTTTGTACCGATAAGTTCATATCCCCACCTGTCGACTGCTGTCATCTAATATGGTCTGAAGCAGTGCCTGAGACGTAATAGAACGGGTAGTTGATATATTATTTATGGGCCAATTTAGTGTGAATTGGTTGTATGAATATGGGAATCTAGTGGGTTGTCAGTTTTATGGAGTGTCGTATACTAAAATTAGGCTCTTGCTACAAGTGTGGACCTGGTCTCTAGCTAAATATGTTTATTCTTACAGTATATAACATTGGCAGCAGAGGATGATTGTAATGTCAAGTTGCCATATGACTGGTGAAGGAATTAAGTTACAATGTGGACCTGGGTTAATTCATTAACAAAGAGGAAAGAAGATATAGGCTTTTTTTTAAATTATCACACTTATGCAGGATAAAAAAAACAATGATTTGAATACAGACAAAAGTTTCGACAGATTGTTAACTTTCATGGATAAAATTTGTCAAAAAGATGATCTATTGATTGATTATAAGTCATCATCAGATTTGATAAATTTAGAAGGACTGAGGTAAAGGTGAAGTTGCCATAGCCTAACCAGATCACTGGGCTGCTCTTTCATTAGAGAGACATGGCTAAACCTGCAGGTCACCACAACTCAGGTGAGGGGAGAGGCTGAGAAGAAGAATCCTTCCAGTGTAGGAGTTGAACCCACACTGTTGGCATTACTCTGCATCATAAGCCCATCCATCCAGCCAACTGAGCTAACTGTCCCCTATGAAGGCTGAAAGCCTGAGGATAGTACCATGGAAGAGTATGTCATGGAGTTCAGTAGATTACAAAACAACAGAAACTTCATTGGGAAATTCTCCAATCTGTTTTGACATCAAATTATTGCACTGTGCCAAAGTATCAAGCATGGGCAGACTCTTATTTTGATCAGTGTTACATTTCCAGACAAATATTCTCTGCCAGGAGAAATGTCAGAAGCACTAAATAAGTTCCCAGGGAAGCAGTCCTTTCCAACACCATTTGTTGCACAGAGAGGTGATCAGTGATTCATTGGAAAATGGAGGACACGGTGTTAACAAATTGGTGAGATTGCCTAAGTTCAGGCCACAAGTAAGAATATGAAAGAAAAACTATAACTAAGAGAAATGAGAACAGAAATGTGATTGATAATTTTGAGAAAGGAAGAGAATTTGGAACTCACAGTAAGAGAATGAACTTCAGAAATACTCAGAATGTAGAAACTGATATTTTAAATGTGATTCAAAGAACCATTGCACCACAGACCATTCCAGATGTATAGAAACCTGTTCAAAACTGAACATGAATGGAGGATTTGGAAGAAGAAGATGGAGATACAAATCAAAACAAGGAATTGTATTTACCACAAGATATTTCAGCTGAGGGTTGACTGTATTGGAGGCAGGGTTAGACAGTGAATGCACATTTACAGTGTAGAATAGATTGACTACCTAGACCCTCAGAAATATGAATTAGGACAAAGATAAGGACTTTGGGGATTCCACCAGTTTTAGATTTGTGAATAAAATCTTTGAAAAAAATCAGCAATTCCTTACAAAACACTGGAATCAATTATTTTAGTAGCATGGATGTAGTGTCCAGTGAAATACCCTTGTTATTAGGTAAACCATTGATTAAGAAAGAAGGTGAAACTGGATAAGTTATCATTAGCTACTGTCTTTGGAAAATCTGCAAGGTTACAACTTACACAATCATGACATTAATGAATTCCCTTACCAGAACATAACCTCTCTACGAAAGAAATTTGCCTCTCTGTTCATTAAAAGATAAAGAAAAGATAGTAAAGGATACATGAATAAGGTATGGAAGTATGATAGATTCATGGGAGACATAAATAATGGACATAAGCTTGTAAGAAATATTGAAGGACACTGTCAATGTCTATGCTAAGACTGTGCTTAGCAAGAAATGTAAAGGTATGAGATAAAGAAAAGTTATAGAATCAGAGATGTGCAGCACAAAAACAGACCCTTTGGTCTAATTCATCCACACCTTCCAGATATCCTAAACTGATCCAATCCCATTTATCAGCATTTGACCCATATCCCTCTAAACCTTTCTTATTTATATAGCCAACCAGATGCCTTTTAAATATTGTAATTGTACCAACCTCCATTAGAAGAAATGGTTCATAAAATTTTGACAGATCAGCCAAACTGAAAATATTCATCTACGCTAGTGTGGACTGGACACACTACAAATTCATTGCAGATGTTTAATAGGAAGCCTAAAAACCTGTAGGTCATAAGTGATCAACAACCCCAGCTTGGCAAGGGGCTACAGTTTTACATTTTTGGCTACATTCAGGCAGAAAGGCTTTAATTAAAGCCAAAGTCTCAAAGAATTTGTTGAACTTTAATATACAAGGTAAAGTTGTCAGAAGGAAGATATGGTTTACTATAAGAGAAAGGAACTTAAAGAATGGAGCAGCTTAAGGAAGATTATTAGTAAAGATGAAAAAAAATTATTCCACAGCATGGAAATCAAACTGTTTGGAAACACTCTTCAAATTCACTTGGTATGGATTACAAATTTGCAGATTTTGAAGAAGGTATAGAAAATAATGAGGAGCTAGGTACCTTTGATACCTCTTAATTATTACATAGCTATGAGGATCAACCTGCCACAATTGTCTGATAAAAGACAGATTAATTCTGCTGGTCAATTTGAGGCCTTTACTGCCAAATGCCAAAAGTGGGTACTAAAGTAAAATGTCTATTAAAAATTGCTGTTAAGTAGGGAAAGGAGTCCATTATCAGGGAAAGTCAATGGAAAGTATGAAAACTTGATGAATGTTTAGGATGAGGAGCATAAGGTTTGGTAACAAGAAATGAAAAGATAGACAGTAAGCAGATACATTGTAATCTCAAACAGTGGGTCTAGGAGTGAACATACGACTACAAAGAAATCATCAACCATTAAAAGTAACCCTGTTAATAGGAGGGAGAGGTCAAACAGTAGCAGTCCAGAAAAATATAGAAAGCAAAATAGAGAGCATCATTTAACAAAGAGAAAAACTATAATACAAACCAGGAATACCACCAAGAGGAAAAGCTCACATGATTGGGAAGTCTTAGTGGCCATGAATAAATTAAAGTGCTAAGTGAAGATACCATATAATAAGAATTGCAAAGGTGGAGAGAATTTGCGGTGTACACAGAGGTGTCAGATAGGGGAAATGATCCCTAGCGCAAAGGTGGAAATGCATAGAAAAGGTGACTCCTGATGGGACTTATAAGACAAAAGTAAGACTAGCAGCATTCAGTTTTGAAGTAAAACTGGTGGATCAAGATAAAAAGTATAATCATAGAATCTGTACTGTGTGGAAGCAGGCCATTTGGCCCATCTAGTTTACACTGACTCTGCAAAGAGCATCCCAAACAAACCCAATCCCCGACCCTATAACCGCGCATTTTCCATAGCCAATCTACTTAAGCTGTACATTTCAGACTGTGGAAGGAAACTGGAGCACCCAAATCAAGTTCACACAGACATGGGGAGAATGTGCAAATTCCACACAGACAGACAGCTAAGGCTAGAATCGAACCCAGGTCCCATGAGGCAGCAGTTATGAGTTATGAGTTATCGTGCTGCCCATGTAGCATCACCCATGACAAGGAAACTAATTTTGAAAATATTCTTGCTTTTTTTTAGAACAAATACTTGGGAATATAGATCAATTGATGCTAAAACTACATTATGCAGGGAGATCAACTCAGGGGGCAAGTGTTTCTTTATCCTTCAAAAGAGATACTAGATGCAGTGGAGACTTTCTGGAAACTAAGTAAATTGTATATTTCCTAAGTGATGTATCTAGTGTCTGGTACTTCTGAGTAAACTCTATATTATTAAAATTGGGCTGCCTTCATTTAAAAGTAGACCCTGTCATGTTTTATACCATTATTATAGGCAACTGTCAAGCATCTTCATGATGCATATAGATGATTATTTTTGTGTGTGGTGTGTTTTATAGACCAGACTAAACCCCCTTCAGATATGTCAAGGGGATAGCCTAGACCCTAACTATTATTTAATTTAAAGTCAACTATAAGGTGTTGTGTTCTAAATTCTATTGGTCACATTGCTCGGCTTTAAGCAAGACACACTTCATCCTTACATTTGGTTAAAATACAAATAAAAGAAAGAAGAATTGATATAATTTTATAACTCTATTGGAAAACTTAACAGAATAATAGATTAACTGTTAAACAGCAACTGTTCCAATTTAGTAACATATAGTAATGCATCTTTGGCAAAGGCAAATTCAGTAAAATAGATTATCTCACATGTGGTGTTTCTCCAGTCCAGCAGGAAAGAACACCAAGAGAAATATTTTGAGAGAAAAAGAGAGAGAGTGAGAGAGAGAATGCCAGCTTTTTGCTGTGGCTGAGAGAGATGTACAACATCTTCCACAACTTCAAAACCCAACAACTGAAAGCTAAACTAAAAACGCTGGTTCTGTGGGAGTATGACTCCACCCATTCATGCTGCTTCTATTGCTCTAACTTGGGGAAGAAAGAACCCAGGGCCTCACAAGCTGTTTATTGGTTTCAAAGAGATAACTCCTCACCTCTGGCTTATACCCTTTCTTCAAAAAAACCACAGCCATCATATTGTTACAGTTGAGAGCAGTGAATTTGAAACCATTATCATAATTGGCATTAAAGCAGAATTCTAAACTGGAAGTCAGGCTTCTGGGTTTTTTAAGTATATTGGAATGGAAATCAAGGCAGTAAGAGGAACCTCAATTATCCGAAGGACTCGGGCGGACAGTATTTTATTCGGTTAATCGAATTCTGGATAATCGAATGCCGGATAGCATAGTTTAGCCAAGCATTGGGATCTTGCAATCTTGCCGGATAATCTGATATTTGAATAATTGAATGCCGGATAATCGAAGTTCCTCTGTATTAACTGTCACTTTGCATCAAAATCTTCTTCAACTAATGTTAACTCCGTTACTGTTAGTCAAAGGAGAGTCTCACAAAAAGATGCAGTATCTTCGAAAACTGAAATGGCAAAATTGCATCATTGAATTGGACAGCTGAATTCACTGGGTAGCCAAACAAAGCCAGTTACTGTTTTTGAAGCATTAAAGTTGAATACAACTATGAAGCATTGCAACATGCAGAGGACAGACATGTTTGCATATGAACAGGACAATGACTAGAAGGTCAGGGTTCTGCTTGTGCACAGACCGGAAGTGTTCCCCAAAATGGCCACCCAGTCTGCGTTGGTTTCTCCAATGTAAAGCAGGCCACAATGGCTGCAGTGAATACAATGAAACACTCCAGACAGCTCCAGCAGAGCTCCACCACCAAACACATCATCGCCTCACTCCTGCTGTCTGCACTTCACAAGAACCTTTCCTTCTAGGACACCCTATTCCATTCCACAACACTAATAGCATCTGCCTTTCCACGGCACCTTCCCATGTAACTACGGAAGGTACAACACCTGCCCCTTCACCTTCTCCCTGTTCATCATCCAAGGGCTCAAACCATCTTTCTAGGTGAGGCAGCATTTCACCTGTACCTCCTCCATTCTTGTGTATTGTATTCATTGTACCTAGTGTGGCTACTCTATACTGGAGAAACCAAACACAGGCTGGGTGACAGCTTTGAGGAACACCTCCAGTCTGTGTGTAAGCAGGACCCTTACCTACCCATAGCTATTCATTATAACACAGCGTCCTGCTTACATGCCAACATGTCTGTTCTCAGCGTGCCGCAGTGTTCCAGTGAATCATAGCGCAAACTGGAGGAACAATATCTCATCTTCAGACGAGGCACATTACAGACTATTGGGCTTAATATCAAGTTCAACATCTTTAAATTGTGAAGATTTCTTCCCTTTTTTTAGCTTGTTAACACGTCCTACCCTCCCCCCATCCCCTTAGTGTCTTTTCAAGTCTGGCAGGAGATGCATCACTTTTGTGCCATTCTCATATTCCGATCACTTAATCTAACTACCAACATCTTTTGGTAACCAGCATCCTACACTATGGAATAAATCTCACTAAAAGTATGGACTTAGGCTCTTGATTTTTTGAACCTCTATAAAGATCACTAACCCAAATACAACCCCTTGCCCCCAAAACTATAGCACAAATGCTGTCCCTCCACACTTCACTTCAGCTCTGAAGAAGAATCATCGAGACTCAAAATGTTAGCTTGCTCTCCCTCCACGGATGCTGTCTGACCCATTGTAATGTCCAGCATTTGTTGTTCTGTAAACAGGTTGGGACTGTACTCAAAGAAGGTTAGAAAAATGAGATGTGACATAGAATTATTAAGAGACTTGACAGGGTAAATGCCAAAACGATGTTTCCCCTCATAGGAGCATGGGAGAGTCTCCAGCCAGAAGGCATGGTCTCAGAATTAATGCATTCAATTTAAGAGTGAGATGAAGACGAATTTCTTCTCTCAGAGAGTTGAAAGCATTTGGAACTCCTTGTTAGAGAACTGTGGGGAAAGAGTATTATGTATATTTACAGCTGAGGTGGATAGATTCTTGATCAGTAAGTGAATTAAGGGTTATGGGGAAATTGGTGGAATTTTGGACGTGAGGAGAGTCAGATCATCATGATCCTACTGAATGATGGAGCAGGCTCAAGGAACTGAACAGTCTACTCCTGTTCTTGTTTCTTATAGTCTGATGGAATAAATCTCACTAAAAGTATGGACTTAGGCTCTGTTTATATACAGATGTCATTGAGTGTATAACATCTATCAATTTTACTTTCCCCCATTCAAGGTCCCCAGAATGAAAGCCAGGAAGCATGCAATAATGTGTCCTATTTCTTGAAGATATTTTCATATTAATAGATAAATAATTTTTTCTACAAGAATGCAAAATGCCAAGGTACAAGTGGTTAAAAGTCATCTTTTATCAATTGGATGCATCCACAATCATAGAATTACTGACCCATTTATTTTTGGTAAAAAAATGTCACAGAGAGTCATAGAGATGTACCGCATGGAAACATACCCTTTGGTCCAACTAGTCCATGCCAACCAGATATCCCAACCCAATCTAATCCCATTTTGCCAGCACTTGGCCCATATCCATCTAATCCTTTCCTATTCATATACCCACCCAAATGCCATTTAAACACTATAATTGTACCAGCTTCCACCAATTCCTCTGGCAGATAATTCCATGCATGCACCACCCTCTGTGAGAAAACGTTGCCTCTTAGGTCCCTTTTATATCTTTCCCCTCTCACTCTAAACCTATGCCCTCTACTTCTGGACTTCCCCATGCCAGGGAAAAGACTTTGTCTATTTATCCTGTCCATGCCCCTCATGATTTTATAAACCTCTATAAAAGTCACCCCTCAGGCTCCTATGCTCCAGGGAAATCAACCCCAGCCTATTCAACCTCTCCCTTTAGCTTAAATCCTCCAACCCTGACAACATCCTTGTAAATCTTTTCAGAACCCTTTCAAGTTTCACAACATTCTTCTGATAGGAAGGAGACCATATTTGCATGTAATAATCCAAAAGTGGCCTAACCAACATCCTGTGCAGCCGAGACATGACCTCCCAACTCCTATACTCAATGCTCTGACCAATGAAGGAAAGCATACCAAATGCCTTCTTCACTATCTTATCTACCTGCAACTCTACTTTCAAGGAACTATGAATCTGCACTCCAAGGTCTCTTTGTTCAGCAACACTCCCCAGAACCTTACCATCATATGTTCTGTTCAGTTTAGTTTCAAAAAACTGTGAGCTCTATATAACAATAATGGCAAGCTAGAAGTAATCTGAGAAATAGCTGTAGAAATATGTCCAGTATTCATGTTTCAGTCTTTCAGTTGTGTTGATTTCTAATGACTCATCTCCTGCACCAGCCTCAAATGTATTCACTGCATCTAAGTACATTCTAATTGTAAATGCGCTCGTGGTGAGTAGCTATTTATCAATGATTGAGTTGCATGAAATTCTGAGGTCAATCACCAGTGGCTGCACCAGATCATAAAGTGACCCTTGTGCTGAAGCTATTGTGAACTCAATATTTTAAAGTTTGTTCTGTTATCACTTGAGCAAGACTACATCATGGAACAGATCTATCCAATGAGCCAGATAGGTTATTCTATATCCACAAGTCCCTGATGAAGAACAACACCTCACTTACCTGTCTGTGCAGAGACCAATTAACATCAGGGAGTTCTCCGAGTCTCCCACTACATCCTCAGATCTGCCTGCAGTTATAAATCAGTTAACGTTTACCACATCGGCCTGTGGAGTTTGGACCTAACAGCAGCAGTAACAACAATGCCACAGCTACTAGGTATATTATTTCAGTTTCTGGCGTTTACACTTTGTCTTGTCACTGGTCTTGCACTAGTTTTGTCACAGATGGTTTTAAATCTCAGTAGCTATAAAAATTAATGTCAGTTCACTTAGTGATAAACAGCCATTTGGGACAGACCACTGGAAAGCCGCTTGTTACAATTCAACTTGTTGACCATTACCTGATATCTACTCATTATCCCCATTAATAGTGTCCATTGCTTGACAACCAGTAACATTCTGGGCTTTGTAATTGACCAGAATGTAACTAGCCAACCATATACAGACTATGATTGCATTTGGTCAGACACAGAATTCTGTGGCAAGCTATTTACCTCTTGACTTTCCAAATCCTGTCCCTACATTCAAGGCAGAAGTCAGGAATGTCCGGCCTGAACAAATGCACCTCCAACCACACACACAAAGCTTAATATCGTTGAAGACAATGCAGCTTACTTGTCCAGGACCTCATAAATCATCTCAGGCATTCAGTCCTGTCACCACCGGTGCATAGTGGCAACCATGTATATCACACAAAAGATGCACCACAATCCTTCACCTAGTATCCCGCAAGCACCTGCCAAATGTGTGACATCTAACATTTAGAAGAACTAGGGTTGCAGAAGCATGGGAATATCATGGCTTGTAAGTTCCCCTCCACATCACACCCCATCTGACTTTAGAGCTATATTCTCTGTCACTGGGTCAAACTCTACATTCCAACAGACTGTGGGTGTACCTAGGCCACTTTGTTTGTAAGAATTCATGAATTCATTGTTGGATTCTCAAGAGCAATTAAGGATGGTTAACAATTTTTGGCAGTCTCAGAAACGCACTTATCCCATGACAAAATAACAAAAAGTCAAGTATGGCCAGCATTGGCTATTCTGTGCTAGATTGATTTGTGGTGATAACTATTTGGTAAGAAAGCACATAAGATCGTTTATTAAGAGACATATACTTTTTCATGTGAGTACTGTATTGTTACTAATGTTACTATGTTTTGCCCTGGTAGACTCTATTAAATACTTCCAAGTCTTGTTTTACGTAGCTGAAGTGATGAAGTATATTGTGAAAAAGGCAGAAGATACTTCATATATTTCAGTTAATCTGCACAGTTCTATCACATTGTGCACCTTTTAAGATCCTGTCTACAAAGTTAATCAATTAGGTCCACTACCTTTTCTACTCCTTGCCCTCTTATGTTTAAGCTTTTGTTTTCAGAACAGAAGTTGCAGAATTGAGATGGGGGCGTTATAGAGTCATAGAGTCATAGAGGTGTACAGCATGGAAACAGACCCTTTGGTCCAACCCGTCCATGCTGACCAGATATCCCAACCAATCTAGTCCCACCTGCCAGCACCCAGCCCATATCCCTCCAAACCCTTCCTATTCATATACCCATCCAAATGCCTCTTAAATGTTGCAATTGTACCAGCCTCCACCTCATCCTCTGGCAGCTCATTCCATATACGTACCACCCTTTGTGTGAAAAAGTTGCCCCTTAGATCACTTTTATATCTTTCGCCTCTCACCCGAAACCTATGCCCTCTAGTTCTGGAGTCTCCGACCCCAGGGAAAAGACTTTGTCTATTTATCCTATCCATGCCCCTCATAATTTTGTAAACCTCTATAAGGTCACCCCTCAGCCTCCAACGCTCCAGGAAAAACAGCCCCAGCCTGTTTAGCCTCTCCCTGTAGCTCAGATCCTCCAACCCTGGCAACATCCTTGTAAATCTTTTCTGAACCCTTACAAGTTTCACAACATCTTTCCGATAGGAAGGAGACCAGAAATGCACGCAATATTCCAACAGTGGCCGAACCAATGTCCTGTACAGCTGCAACATGACCTCCCAACCTCTGTACTCAATACTCTGACCAATAAAGGAAAGTATACCAAACGCCTTCTTCACTATCCTATCTACCTGTGACTCCACTTTCGAGGAGCTATGAACCTGCAGTTCAAGGTCTCTTTGTTCAGCAACACTCCCCCAGGACCTTACCATTAAATGTATAAGTCCTGCTAAGATTTGCTTTCCCAAAATGCAGCGTCTCACATTTATTTGGATTAAACTCCATCTGCCAATTCTCAGCCCATTGGCCCATCTGGTCCAGATCCTGTTGAAATCTGAGCTAACCCTCTTCGCTGTCCACACTTCCAATTTTGGTGTCATCTGCAAACTTACTAACTGTACCTCTTATGCTTGCATCCAAATCATTTATGGAAATGACAAAAGGTAGAGGACCCAGCACCGATCCTTGTGGCACTCTACTGGAGGTCACAGGCCTCCAGTTTGAAAAACAACCCTCCACCACCAATCTCTATCTTCTACATTTGAGCCAGTTCTGTATCCAAATGGCTAGTTCTCCCTATATTCCATGAGATCTAACCTTGCCAATCAGTCTCCCATGGGGAACCTTGTCGAACGCCTTACTGAGGTCCATATAGATCACATCTAGTGCTCTGCCCTCATCGATCTTCTTTGTTACTTCTTCAAAAAACTCAATCAAGTTTGTGAGATATGATTTCCCAAGCACAAAACCATGTTGACTATCCTGAATCAGTCCTTGCCTTTCCAAATACCTGGAGAAAGTGAGGACTGCAGATGCTGGAGATCAGAGCTGAAAATGTGTTGCTGGAAAAGCGCAGTAGCACATTTTCAGCTCTGATCTCCAGCTACTGCTGCACCTTTTCAAATACATGTGCATCCTGTCCCTTGATCAGAAGAAATTATTTCTTGCATTAAATGTTCTTTCCCCTTAATAATACCTGTATTTTAAAACCATGCTTAATCTACTACACTGAGTTTTTTATTTGTCTACATCTTGTCTCTGTGCAATGTTGGAGAGCTTAATCTCACCATTACATAGTGCATTGAGATAGTTAGGACCAGTAAGTGAAACAGACCTCACTTCAGCAAACAATTCACTGAATCGATAGTTCCATCCATTAACTTTTCATGTTTTCAACCAATTGTGGTATGTTGTTACCCAAGACATTGTAAAGAAAAACCATCATTACGGGTGCAATCATTTGATGCTCACAGCAAAAAAAATCTTAATGTACACAAATGATCATGTAAACATTAGTTGTGCCTGCTGTTTTGACAGTTCATAGTAGCTAGGTAAAATGTTAATACCATTGTTACAGCAGTGAAATTTTTGTAAATTGCCAGAAATCGCATGACTAAATTGACTAAATTTCATGGTGAAATTTGATTTTAAATGTCGTGATCTGATAACTTATTCTTCTTTCCTTAAAGTGTATTTGTGCTTCACGTGAAGAAGAGGAAAAGGTAGACATTTAATACAGCATAGGACGTGGTTAGGACTAGATGAAGAACAAGCATTTTGAAAAGCAAGAAATATAGGAAATAGGAGCAGAAGTAGGCCATTGGGCCCTTCAAGCCTGCTCCGCCATTCAATATGATCATGAGTAACATTAAACATCATCTGAACCTACTGCATGTATTGCTGTCCAAATAGACTCCTTACTGATTCTGAACTTTTCCATTTTAGGTTTCTCCTTTCTGTCTATCTTTCGTACCCAATGTGTTTCCCCAGGCCAGCCCTCCTTGAGCTACTGAATCCACTTAAGCCAAAGGTCTCCCTGGCAGCAGCTTGTTGTTCAAGGGACTATTATCAATAAACAAGACATTTACTCTTCCAGAAGGTGACAAAGGTCACAAAATGCTCTCATCTCACCTACCATCCTCATCCATGGAATTGCATTCAGTGATCTTTCCAATCTGTAAATATCTGAGGCTGGTTAAGCTACCTACACTACTACACCTACAGCAGAGATCATCCATACCAATTCTGAGCAAGTAATCAGGAATATTCCATAGATGTGTCATTCAACAAGTGAACAGATATGTTTCTGCAGGGTAGACTGGAGTTGTGCATCAGGACTATGTGGAGATCCAAACACAGCTGACGCAGTGAGAACTTCACTGGAAATTAAAACTTCCTTGCAATGGTTACCCTGTATCTGGAGCTCTCCAAAAGAATCCCAGAGTTGGAGATGTTGTGGAGTGAAGAATCTCAAACCAGCTCTATTCATGGATAATTAATAAACTGAGCCCTTGACTCACCACTGACACAACAAACTACATGCCCAACACACCAAGACATCCAAGATTCAACAACCCCACCTCAACCTGGCCCCAACGACCATCCCTTCCAACACCAGAACCCTGACCCCATTACCAGATCAAACACTTCTGTTTCCAATCCTACATCCCGATTCTGCTGCACCTTAGCCAGACAGTGCCCAACAAACGCACCTCCAAATGACCTGACAACCTCCACTGGACTGTCCCTCCATTTCCAAAACACCACCCCATCCCTGACTTAGATTCACAGGGCCCTTCAATTCCACCTCAGCTCAACATCTTACTCCCACATCCCTAATCTGACCATGATCTATCCTAAACCTTCATCCACTTCATATTCATCCGACCACCCCCCCCCCCCCCCCACCCACTCCCTTCCTCCCATCCACTTGTCACCATATCCCTGCACAAAATTTAAACCATAAAATACAACCCTGCTGTCAAAAGAAGCATAGCTTCCACGCCGATCAATTCAGAGGCCGGCTGCTATGTTTCTTGGATTGGATACCAATGTTTCCGAAAAGGGGGGAGTCCTCTCCAGGAAATTCTAGGGCAAAACTGAGTGAGGTAAGTGAGTATCTTTCATTCCGGTCATGCTCAGAAATAGGGCTTCTGGCCCTGTGCAGAATGTTTGGGGTATTATGTAAACTGGTCAAGCAACAGGAATAAAAGTCTTTCCAAAAATAACATACAAGGCAGTCCGGCATTGGTATTTTGCTGAAAAACAGAGGACTGCACTTTTTAAAGATACAGCAAGAAATATTCCTTAAGTGCAAAAAAACTCAAAATTGATCAGATTTGCAGTTTGGTTTCATATAATTTCATTGTCTGCTCCTTAAATTACTACAGAATTACCCCTACCTTATAGAACTTAAGTGGTTAGAAGAAAGGGAAACGTGAATCTTATTAGGGTGATATGAGCTGAGTTCACACTGAGCAATCAAATGAAATATTCATTTACTATAGCATCTGTTTTCTAATCTGAAATTTTATTTTAGGTTTCTCTTTGTGTTCTCCCACATTACGGTTGCAACACGAGATACACAACAGCGGGGCAAAAGAATGATCATTTTGGCTTTGAATTATTGAATAAGATACCTTCTAAAAATTTAAAACACTATTCCCTGTGGATCACATTTTGACTGTGCCACCACAAGCCTCACATTAAAACAGTTGAAGCATTAAATCCTTCAAGCTCGTCTTAATGAAGCATACTAAATCAGTTAGAAGATTCTTACCATTACAATTTTAGTCTTAAAAACAGTCTCCTGCCGCTGCTGTAAATGTAACATTACCTAAGGAGCAGATATAAGCAAATGTTTGAGGATTAACAATCTAACATTAATTTTTCTAAAAACATTCATTTTATGGTTCAATATACCCATTAGGAATTAACACTTCTATCTTCCCCAGGAATTACTTCTGCCTCAAATCTGCTGAAACCCTCATCCATTTATTTGATAGCTCTATGCTTGATAATTCCAACATTGTTTTGACCAGATTTCTGCCTTCCATCCTCCATGACTTTGAGCTAATCCAACACACTGTTTCTTGTGCTATAACTTGCAACAAGGCTCATTCATTCATCATCTCTTTTTTGCTGCACAGATTGGCCCTGGACTAACTTCCAGTCCAGCAATGCCTAAATTTAAAAATGCATATCTTTGTTTTCAACACCTCATGTTATCACCAGTATCTCACAAGCCTCTGGGTTTTCTACACTCCAGGTCAATTTTTCTTTGCATATCTCTGATTCCCTTTGCCCCGTCATTTCAGACTGTACTTTCAGCTACTGGACCCACATCTCTGGAATTACCTCTCAAAACTTTTCTATTTCTCTCTGTCTCCTCTGCTTAAGATGCTCCTAAATCCTCACTCTTTGATCAAGCCTTAGATCATCTGTGTAATCTCTCCTTATGCCATTTAGCATCAAATTTTATTTGATAACACTTTTTTTAAAGTGCATTGTGATATTAATTTACATGGTAAAAACAATGACTGCAGATGCTGGAAACCAGATTCTAGATTAGTGGTGCTGGAAGAGCACAGCAGTTCAGGCAGCAACCAAGGAGCGGCAAAATCGCTCTTGCCCGAACCGTCGATTTCGCTGCTCCTTGGATGCTGCCTGAACTGCTGTGCTCTTCCAGCACCACTAATCCAGAATATTAATTTACATTAAAGGCATTTTACAAATGTGCATTATTGTTAATGAAACAGTTCACATTCTATGTACGTATTGCATTACAGAATTGAAATGATATTATGTTTGAGCTTTATTTAAAACTCTGATAGTGAGTCAGGTCATTGTCAAGCAATTGCTAAATGTTCAGAATAAAGGGAAACTCAAATATGAACTTAGCTGATTCACTGGCCTGTCTCTTAAAGAAAAACTGTGCTTTATTTAAAAACTGCTCTCGCAGGATTGGGATGCTTTAATGTTCATGACTTTTCTGCCGATGCTTGATGAGATGTCAACAATAATGTAGGAAGCATTTGCACACCTCCAAGTTTCACCCACCTTTTCATTAATGCATGGATGTCAATCCATTTTGATTATGCTGCTGGTAAATGACTATTTGCATGTGGGTGGCAAGATTACCACCTGCGTGTGTCGAAAGTGCTTGTCAGGGTGAAATTATCATTCATTCCCATTTGTGCCCATTTAAAAGTTTTCAGCTTTTACCAACTTTAAAAACATGCGCTTTTACATAGAATACAATTAGAGCAATGTTTTCAGTGTGCTGGGATATTGGTGGGTCAACTCCACTGCAATGGGGAAGAGGGAGTTAAAGAAAACATGTGCTTTCATCATCCAACACTTATCATAATACTTAGCCAGCAATCTTACTTCCCTTTTCTGGTAATACTATTGGGGCTTCTTAATGATCATCTTGAAAGATTTCTTTGTTGTATATATTTATTGACCACAAATCATTGAGAATAATTGTGAAGATTCATGTAATTTTATGTGGTAAAATATACCTTAGATGTCTGTTTTAAGTTAGTGGAATGCTCCTCATTACTCCTGTAGAAGTGTTATTCAGTTAAACAAATGAAAGGTGGAATAAGCTTGAGGAACTGAAAGACTTGTTCCAGATTCTGTGTATGAAATTATTAAGTAATCAGGATGTGCAGTCCAACAGAGCTTTCTGCAATTGGAGTATTAAATTCTATGTTCATGCAGTGATTTCCAGTTGTCAATCAAACTATTACCAGAATGGGTAGAATTTTCAAGCCCCAGTGGGATGAGCACTATGGGAGGCAGATGCTTAATTTCTGCTGGGGACAGAGGAGAGAGGGTCAACCAGGCAACATGCCGACATATGGCTAGGTGTCAGTTAAGGTGGGTAGAAGAACCTCTGGGGGATTATGAACAAGCCAATTGCAATCTCTTGGCACTAGGCTGTACTGTGAAGCGACTCCTCTGCCAGAGTAGTGACCCAGCTGCTAAAGGCAATTTGTTTTATATTTAAAGTTTTAATAACTTGGAAATAAACACCACCGTTTGGAGGCCCTTTCTTTCCTATGTACCTGAATCGTGAGCTGCTGCTTCTTCAGTGCAGAAAGACCTCCTGCTGGTCATACAGCTTTAAGTAGCTAATCAGTGTCCTTATTTCGATAATCGGCTGACCGTCTGACCACTCATTTGCAAATGTGAGACAAATCACTGTTCTCAGCAGAGCATGGAGCTGGGTCATTGCCCAGGCCTGCTGCCTGCTCCTCCAATTGATCCCTACCTCAGGCACCTAACTCAAAGAGAAACCTTGTCTTTTGAGTGGAGGTGGATATTGGACAGGGAAGGGGAACTAAAGGGAGAGTTCCATGGTGAACTACCTGTTCACAAAATTGCATTCCTGCAACGCTAAAGGCAGGCTGCTGACATGGCCTTCAACCAGGGAATGAAATGAAGGTGTAGGGAATCCTAAAAAGGAAAAACTATGTTAATAAAAATGCATTAATAAACGTGTTGTAAACAAACAAATTAGCAACAGTTGACATTGGAAACAGTATCTGAATGGTAGTTTCTGTCTGAGCTTTCAGCACTTCACTATCTGGAGAAATCAGGAACATGTAGACAGCTCACTACTGGACTGTTCTTTGTCTCTGATGCTCTAAATATCAAGATAAGAAAAGGTTTTAATGATGTAGAAATAATAAAGAAGAAAATGGTGAGGACATTGGTTTTCGCAGTATAGGCTACAACTGAGAGGTTAGGGTAACAGGAAGGCAGCACAGTTCTCTCAAAGGTTCAGTGTTCAGTTTTCTGTTGTGTGACAAGATTAGCAGGAGATACCACTTTGGGTAGTTTTGATATCAGTGTTTTTTTCTGGTCAGAAACATCCATCAACTAATGCATAAAAATAGCTGAGAAACTACTACAAAAGCATAGAGAAAACCCTTTCCACTTCACTCCCTATATTCACAGAAACATTCCATTAAAGTGAATATTTCATGCTGTAATTCATCAAATTAAAATACAATACAATCTAAAATTGCATTTCATATCAGTAACATAGATAATGGTATCTACCACTAAACATAGGTTAAATTGGATGTTTATTGATGATAATGTTTCATTGTTTCCAGGGAAAATATTCACAATTTTCAGTTATCTTCACTACTTTTACAAATGTTTTTTCAGCAGTTTTCTATGAGCTGCTTTTGTTCAGGGTATATGAACTGATTTTTCTCCTTTCTTTTATCTCTGCCTGTTGTATAGACTATTCCTAACATATAATGGTGGTTTTGAAACTATATCTTCAGGTCTCTGCCAATATTCTAACAGCAGCCTTTATCAACTTATGTTTCAATTTTCTCTCCTTCACAGCCCTCAACATCTCCTGACTCGAAGTACATTTTTGTCTGTGAATTCAGGCCATGAATTTGAACTTAACCATTATTGGCCTTGCGTGACGATAACATAACGCCCTGCCCATGTGCTGTCCTTTCACTGTTTACTTATTAGCACAAATAGTTACTTGGTGGTGAGCCAAAGACTTTGCAAATCACGCATAACATGAAATTATGTAGAATTACACTGAATTTACAACACAGAAAAATACCATTCAGCCCAACAGGTCTCTACACAAACTTCCTTCCACTTTATAACACCATTTCGACGTAACCTTCAACCAGTTTCTCCATCATATGTTTAATCAGCTTCTTCATGAATACATCTACGCTAGTCAATTCAATCACTCAGGTGATACCAGAGTTCCATATTCTCACTGGGTCATCTTTGGATTGGGTCCAAGACATTATAAGTGTTAGGAAGTACAAGTGAAAAGTTTCCACGCATATGAACTGGGCAACAACACCAATAAAATTTACTTTTTACAAGTGCTATAAAATGAAGCTTTGAATAAACATGATTCTGACACATTTTAAATATAACTCAGATGAAGTCATTGCTTGCTCTGCTGACTGTACTGAAAACAGAAGTGGGTCTGAGGCTGCATAACCACATGAAACTGCTATCAGCCTATGAGTTGCTGAATACATCTGCAGGTTTTTTTACTGAGGAGTGATAAACATGTGATTGCAGGCGAATTATCCACAGGTATTCGAGTCCATCACGAGCATTATGTAACAATATGTCAAGCAGATGATCAATCACAATTACAAAAAAACAAAGCAGTAGAAAAAGCTAAGGGCATGCATAAAATATGCTGCCATTATTGAGCATAATTTTGAACTACAGCCTAATATAATTGACATTTTAAAAATAATGTAAATAATAATCAGTCTTCTTCCATTTTATTAGTGCTAGCTCTTACCTCTCTATAGGCTCTTCTGCAAGATCAACACTGCCTGATTCCACTGCTCCTTTGTTCTCTTTTTCTTCTTTAACTGTATCCTCTTGGTCAGAAATTTTAGCGAGTCCTTCATCCTCTGGTGTGCGTGGCACTGTATTCTGCTGATACCATGGCTGACTGTCAGGTCTGTTGTAAATTGGAGCTGGCACAGGTGCCAGTAAACTGTTTACAGGGCTGCTGTTTTCCTGAGTCCAGTTCTATCCCTAGAGTGGCTTTTCAATCTGCTCTGCCCCAGACCACGATGCACAAATCCCTCATGCTGAAGACAGCCACTGCTTCTAGAAGAGCTCTGGGAGGGGTGGCTAAACCATTTCCATCTCAGCCTCAGAATCTGTTTCATGTCAAACTCCTTCCTCCCAGACACAGACATCATTATCCTAGAGAATCTTAAACTTGTAGATGTGAAATAGCTTTGTTTTCGACACAGTTTCACGCCTCTGCACCAAATCCCTTCACTGAAGAAACCAAAAAGAACAAGCCTTCTCTTCTCTGAACGGTATACAGTGCTGCTAGCACTCACTGCAAATACTAAGCTGCTGCTAACTGTGTAGGTGGGATACCATACTGACAGGATGATGAGGTCAGCCCTCAAACGAGTAAATCAGATTAACACAGGAAGACAGCTACCAAAACTCTAAACAGCAGCTGGTCTTACATACAGTTAAACAAAGATTGAACAGCACTGTCCTTTGCTTAGCAAGATTCTATCTGTTTCCAGGAAATGCAAGCTGTAATATGAAATCCAGGAAAACATGCATAAAATAAAGTACTAGGCTTGTGTTTCCCAGGAGAACTATGTCCAACCTTTTCCTCTTCTAGATGGCACTCTCATTAACTTAATAAAGGATTGAAGAAATAACCAAGCATTTTTTTTAGCCTGGCTTTAATGGTTCCTGGACTTGCCTTGTCACTATCTTCAGTGAAAAAGGGGTCAAAAGACAAGTGTCAACTCCAACCACACA